>NC_029785.2:103935338-103941272 GCF_000816755.2 Arachis ipaensis | reverse complement strand
TTCCTTGACTATCTCCACCTCTTCGCAAGCTTCTTCAATTTCAATATTTTCCCTTTTATCACTTAGCTTGGAGTTGTCTTAAAGAAATTCATCTTGCCCAACGGGAGGTGATTCAATTTTGGATAGGAATTCATTGTTGAATGAATCCATCTCTTGATCAACCTTTTCATATTCTTCAATTTTGATATACACCATTTCAACCTTTTTCCCTTGGTAGCTCTCTTCCGATTCACTCTCTTCTTCATTGCTCACCATGGGTATGGGAGGTTGTGCACATTCTTCTATAATTTTAACTTCATATCCAATGGGAAAGGATTCAATTGTAGATAGAAATTCATCCATGATTGAATCCATCTCTTGATAAACCTCTTTCAAGTCTCCAACTATGATATGCCTTGGAGGTTGCGCACCCTCCTCAACATCAATATCAAGCTTCTTGGAAGAGTGCTCTATGATGCTACATTCCCATGGACTTTCAACATCTCCTAAATCTTTAACCACTTCTTCCTTTTCTTCAACAATCATGGCTTCCTCTAGTTGCTCCAATACAAAATAACATCCCTCATTTCCTACTGGGGTTTCCAATCTCTCTTTCATGCTGTGCTCTTCAATTGACTCTTCACATGTGGCTATGGAAGCACCTTGAGTGTTCAAGCATTGGTAGGCTAAAGTATGCACTATCTTGGTCAAGTTAGTCACAAACTGTAGGGTGTTCCTTTGCATATCCGCTTCTCCTTGAAGTAGCAAGGTAAGAAAATCTTCTATTGGGGCTTGGGGTGGATAAGAGGGTTCATCATTTTAGAGAGAGGGTTCATAGTAGGAAGGCGGTTCTTCTTGGTAAGGGTATGGAGATGGTGAGTATTGAGGTGGTTCATGGTGGTAATCTTGATAGGGTTGTGATGGTTCTAGAGGTTCTTGCTCATAATGGTCATAAGAATATGGTATGGGTGATTGGTTATATGATGGATATGGATCATAGGAAGATGCTTGATATGGAAAGGCTTGTGAGTATGGTTGAGGTTCATGTTGAGGATAAGAATCATAGGCATATGATGGTGGTAATTGATTGTCAAAAAAATATTCACCATAGCCATTGAATTGACATGCACTAGGATGTGAATTATACCTATAAGTATCCGGAGGTTATTGCCAATAGGAGTGATCAATTCCTTGAGACTCTTCCCATCTTGAAAAGTGTTCCATCCTTCGTACATGTTGTCATTAAAGTCCACATTTCCTACAACATAGTGAGAACCAAACTCATAGCCAAGAGGGTGAGAATTCATGATAGCAAAGACAAAAATAAAGGCACAAAAACAAGAAGATAAAATCTAACTACTAAATCAAACAAGCAAGCTATTAATAATATTCACATATATACAATAACCAATAACACAACACAATTGCAATCCCCGGCAACGGCGCCATTTTGATGAATGGAATTTTTGATGGTATAGAATTTAACAAATGAGATCTCGTTGCAAGTATAGTTTCTAAACCAATCAATAATCCTTTAATACAAAAATTTGTTTGTCACAAGTACAAACCCCTAAATTTATAAACCGAAGTATTGAAACCTCGGGTCGTTCTCCCTAGGAATTACGATAAAGTGTCTTGTTATTAGTTATGAGGTATGTTTTGGAGTTTTTGGGATAATAGACAAGAAATATAAATGCAAAGGAAATAAACTAACAAAAAGGTCTTGGCAGGGTTTGGTGGTCAAGGATCTCTATCCTTGTCACTAACCACAATATGAGAATTGGCAAGGATCAATCCCACTAAGTCATCCTCTAACTAGTAGTAAAAGAAAGTCAAGTGAGCTATATCAATCCAAGTCCATAAGTCCTAGCTCTCCACCAATTCAATTAGTGAGACCTAGAGTCAGTGGCTCCCAATCATCAATCACTTGGACATTTGTAACTTAAGAGTTCCAAAGTTGCCTTCCCAAGCCAAGAGCATAAAATTCTACTCTAAAATCCAATCAAGCATTTTATCAAACACTTGGAAGGCATAAAAGGAAGGCATAGTAAAATTGCAAGGATAGTAAATCTACTCTACACAATTGCAAGGAATTAAGCAACAACAAATCAAATGAACAATAAAGGAAATCAAAACATGCATTGCATTAAAAAGAAAAGGAAGGATCAAAAGTGCATCAACAACAAAGTAGAGAATTACAAGAATTGAATCACAAAACTAGAGAGAGGAGAAGAAGAGGAACAAGAAATTGTAAAGGAAAAGTAAATCAAAGCATGAATTAAACCTAGATCTAAGAAGAGATTAACCTAAACCTAAACCTAATCTTAATCCTAGAGAGAAGTGAGAGCTTCTCTCTCTAAAACAAACTCTAAACTAATCCTAATGTGTAAAGTGTTGCTTTCCCCATCAACCCTTGGTCCTTTTATGCATTTCCCGCCAAAAACTCAGTTCCAAATGGGGCCAGAAACCCTCTAAAATCGCTAGGCACGAGTTTGACTAAAAGAATCACGTGTGGGCTTTGATGCGTTGATGGGTTGAAATTAAGAATTCCACACCAAAACTCACCGGCAAGTGTACGGGGTCGCATCAAGTAGTAAAACTCACTTAGAGTAAGGTCGATCCCACAGGAATTGATGGATCAAGCAACTTTAGTGGGTGATTAGTTTAGTCAAGCTAACATTGGTAAATTGAGTGAAATTGAAGCAATAGAATGAAAAATGCAATGAATTATAAATTGCAGAAAGTAAAGTGGACAGAAGCTTAAATTGGCAGAAGCTTAAAGAGCAAGAAAATTAAATCGGAAAAATCTTAAATGACAAGAAAGGTAAATTGCATGAAAAATAAAGGGTGCTGGGTGCTAGAAATTAAAGAAAGCAATAGATCAGAAATCAGAACACTTGCAGAAAGATTAAATTAGAGGAAAGTAAATTCAGATATGCAGCAAGCTCAATTGTAAAGTTGTAGAATGTAAATGTGCAGAAGAGTAAATCAAGCTCAAGAAGACTTAGATCTAAAATCTCAAAGAGAAATTAACAATTTTAATGAAATACCAAAAAGGAAAGGAAGCCAAGATCTCAATTGCTCTCTCTCGATCAAAACAGAAAGGAAATTGCAGAGGAAGAAATTGTAGCAAAAGGATGTAGAAACTGAAATTTCATAAATCCAATATTGAAAAATAAAAGTGCAGAAAATTTAAAGTGTTTCAAGAAGAGATGCCTTCTATTCTAATTCTAATCCTACTCCTATTGCTCTCTAGCAGAGCCAGCCTCTCTACAAAAATGAAAATGATGCCTTATATAGGCTTTTTACAAAATGAAAACTGAAAGTGAAATTGAAAATAAATTACAATTAAAATGAAATTCCTCATCTAGCTTGTTCTTGTGCGTTTGAGTGATGATTTGGGCTTTGCTTGCTTTGGATTTGAAGAGAGGTGGGTCCAGTTGGCCTTGGTTCAATTGGGTCAGGGTGCATTTGGTTTGAATTTGGTTGGAGGCATGCTCCACTGGAGCGCTCAGTTAAGTTAGTGAACTGAGCGCTCACTCCTTTGTCCCTGGCTCGTCGAACCAAGCCTTGCTTATAGCGCTCAGTTAAAAGAAACAACACAGCACCCCTTTGCCTTTGAGTGAGGATCCCTTTTTCGAATCTTGGTGAAGCCACTTTGGCCAATTTTCTTGCCAAGCCTTGTAGCGCTCAGTTAAGAGCACAAACGTAGCGCTACTTTGCTTCCTTGCTTAGCCTTGTTTGAGGGCCCGAGAAAGTGAAAAGAGTTAACGTAGTGCTCAATTTTTAAACGCTACCTCCTTGGCTTGATGGGCTTCCCTTGGTGCGCGTTCTTGGTTTTCTCTTGGCCATGCCCGAAAAAGTGAAATGAATGAACGGAGCACTCTCTTGTTTCTCCTTGGCTTTGTTGAGGCGTTCCGTTGCAAAAATCAACGCTACATGCTTTCATTCTATCTTAATTAATAAAGCCAATGCATTGTCCATGATGGTACTAATTAACTAAACACATGCATGCTTTTATTATATTACTTAGTTAATAAAGCCAATTTCATTATGTTAAAGCATTCATTCATTATGGCATTAATGATTTAATGGTTTCATTCATGCACTTCATTAACGCCTTATTGGTATTAATAATATTACATGCATTCTTTCATGAACTTAATTAATAATTCCAATGTATCACTCATTTATTTCAAGGTAGCATTCATTCATTCTTATTGGCATAATTAACTAATGTTTCATGCAACATTTCATGCATGCATTCATTGACTAATAATACCAATTGCTTTAACGTAGCATTCATTTTCCATGCCTAATGCGTTAATAATGCATCATGATGGCATTAATAATTAAATGCATGCATAATGCATGTCATGGCCTCATGGTCATGGGTCACACTTTTAAAAGCGTGGCCTAAAGTTTCAAAGTGTGCTCAAACTTCAAAGTGTGCCCCAAAATCTTTTTTTTTCTTCTTTTGAGCTTATTTTGTGCTATTTTGCTTCTTTTTCCACTTATTTCCTACAAAATTTATAAAATCAAAAGATCAAGGAAATATACCATTTAAGCACAAAAGCTTGCAATATTTAAGCACTAATCATCAATTTCTTGTATGAAAAAACATAGAAAAACATGACATGATGACATATCATCACAACACCAAACTTAAACCTTGCTTGTCCCCAAGCAAGAAAAAAATCATGTAGTACATTTTTTACAAACCAAGGTGAGAAGAATAGCAAGTTAATATTCATGGTAGGCTAGTTTTCTATGCATGCTACAATCACAAAAGAAATGTAAATGATTGATTCTTCTATCTAGCTTAATTTATGAAATCTTTTCCTTATATTTCTTCCTTGAAACAAGCTTTTGATTTTCTTATTAGCTTCTCTTTTTGGGTGCTTTGCCCCCTGAGTTGATAACAAAACTACGACTCTAAATGCTTTATTTTCAAGTATTACCACTTGACACATAAGCACCACAAGAATTTAATTAGAGGACTTTTTTAAGCTCATTTGTTTCTTTTCTTAACTCTCTAATCATTGATGCTCAGAGCCTTCAGCTTTCTCATTCTTTCCCTTTTTCTTTTCTTGCCTTAATTTGCAATTTCTTCTTCAAGATTTTCATGATTTCAAAAGATGTTGCAAAATGTCCTAGATGAAAACTTCAATTAAATAAGATCTAATGCAATTGAGCAACAATTAACCATACTAGCCTTCCAATACTTGTATGCAAATGCTAAGTTCTTCTTTAATTCCTTGTTTGTTTATGATCATGATACTTTACTGCTTTGTACTTTACAAAACTCAAGTTGGTAGTTATAGTGGCACAGCAACATGTTACAAATCAAGATGCAGGTTATGCTTATTCATACACACATGTATACAAAAAAGATGAAGACAATTGATGCCAAGGCATCTTAGGCTAGTTTCACTAGCCTTTTTCTTTTATTTTTAGTTGTTTTAGGCATTTTCTTGAGCCTTAAGTAATCATTTTGGGCCAAATAGTCATGCTTGTCTTAAATCATTCAACATGAAGATTTTGATGCAAATTCCATGAGTTTTTAGTTATATTCCTTGAAAGCTATAAATGGAAGAATTCTCATGAATTTTTGCAAGACTTTGATGCAATTGTTTGGATGATTTCAGGGAAGAAGAGGCTAGGCAAGGAAGCAACAAAATCAATAAAGGAAGCTTGAATATCACATGTGGAGTTTAAGTTCCAGTTTAAGCTTAAACTGGAACTTAAACTCCACATGTGATATTCAAGCTTCCTTTATTGATTTTGTTGCTTCCTTGCCTAGCCTCTTCTTCCCTGAAATCATCCAAACAATTGCATCAAAGTCTTGCAAAAATTCATGAGAAATCTTCCATTCATAACATTCAAGTAATATAACTAAAAACTCATGGAATTTGCATCAAAATCATACTGTTTGGATGGTTCATTGCTTTGTTA
>NC_029785.2:103899881-103929298 GCF_000816755.2 Arachis ipaensis | reverse complement strand
CCAACCAAAGACTCTATCAGCCCACACAAAACACATACTCCCAGCCACCATATCATAGCCAAGATAATCAACCTCATCAACCCAATCCGAACCAATCACTTCATGATCAGTTAACCAGGATAGAAGGAATGCTTGCAACTATGGGCAGAGATGTGGCCGATTTGAAAGGCTTTAAGGAAGAAGTGATATCCAACTTACAAAATCAAGGTGCTGCCATTCAAAATCTAGAAGCACAAATTGGATATCTATCAAAGCAAATCCCTACCCACAATTCTTCTAGTGATACCATGGCAAACCCAAGGGAGGAATCAGAAGAACAAGAAATGGAGAAGGTTAATCAAGGGAGATCACACTCCAATGACACAGAGAGTTGCAAAGAGGAAGGGTTCATTGAACCACAAATTCAGGAAGCTTTTGATGAACAGGATACTCCAACTGTCCAACAACAACCAAGTTCTGAGATCAAGGATGTGAAGGCAGTAGAAACAAGCACCAAAATGAGGATTGTGACCGAGAAACAAAGGACCATATCCATGAAGAAGAGAAGGTCGAAGAACAATCCAACTCCTGAGCCAACAAGCAAGTTCACTCAAGCCAATCACAAGGGAAAGCTTGCTGGAAAGAGGCATTCACAACAAGGGGCACTAACTAGCTCCTTTATCCACTTGAAGTCATTCCTCTTAACAAACTGGAGGAAGAGGAAGAAAGTCAGGAACAGCATGTCAAGCTAATGACGTTAAAGAAGCGCTTGTTGGGAGGCAACCCAACCAAAGGTAGTTTTTCTTTTCTAGTTATTTCAATAAAAGAGTTAAGTAGATTTATCTGTATTGCAAGGAGCTAAGTTTGGTGTTGCACACCAAAACAATTCAAGGGTGAATGTGAGATTCTAAGTTTGGTGTTCCACCAAAAAACTTCATTAAAAGCACATTTCTACCTCAGCATGACTAGTCACTAGCTCCAACCAATCAGGGAAACTACTTAAACAATAGTTTAATTTCTAGTTCATAGTTTCTTTTTCTAGTTCATAGTTATTTTCTTAATAAAAGCACATGAGGTTTTCTGCATATGATCCAAATTGCTGCATATGGCAAGGAACTAAGTTTGGTGTTCACACACCAATCTAAGTTCAGAGGCCTACAAACATACATGCATGCTAACCAATTCTCAAAGTGCTTGGGGAACAAGCAACTTCTAATAGCTTTGCAGGAAGACAATCAATCTCATGGAAGGAATATACATCATCATCAAAGAGAACACCAAGGCTAGGAAGGATGATGAACAACAAAGAAGATGCTAAAAGGTTGTATTGTCACTTTTGCTTGTACTTTGAATTGCTGATATTGGAAGTTTGCATGCACCCCTGCTTTAAATTTGAGTCATTGCAGTTTTTGTTTGTCTGTTTGTTTAATTTCCAAATAAGTGATAGTCTAAGTGTCTGGATAAACTTCACTTGTCAGTTTTTACTTGACGATAACCGGTGCACTTGCCGGAAGGAATTTTGCCGATCGTGCAATTTCCTAAATCGTAGCATAACTAGATTATGCGCGCTGGAAACAAATGAGAGGAAAAGAAACTTTACAACCTTGTTATTCATCTTCTCTATTGTTGTCATTTTCCTCCCATTCTTCCTCTTCCCATACCAAACTCAGAATGCTTGCTCATCCTCAAGCAACAATTAGAACAGTGGTGATGGGGCTAAGATAGATCATGAATGTCTTACATAATGAAATGTTAGTAGTACATGTGTTTTAAGCAAGCAAAATCAAAGATAACCATGAAGGCACACCAAACTTAGTGTGATACTTACACTTGAAATTGATGGAAGTATCCTGTAAAGATTGGAAGCAAATTTTGTTGCATAGAAACACCAAACTTAGAATGCAATCACATGTCCATTTTATTTGAACTAAGACTAAATAAAACTGTTATATGTTAAATACAATCACCAAGCCAAGAATCTGTCATGAATAAGGAGTTCTTGATGATGTATTAACAAAAACAGTAAATGACAGAAATCATTAAAAAGAAGGGAATGACTAAAACAAAGAGAAAACTAAAATTATCCAACTAAGAAGAAAAACAACACTGCAAAGGGCATTATGATTATGCAGACAAGTGGTGTTGCTAAATGAATTGCTGGTGCACGAAATTGTGATCTCAGGCAACGGCGCCAAAAACTCTGTGCGTACGTCCTAATATATTATTTTTCATTCAAAACTTCGATACAACTAACCAGAAAGTGCACTGGGTCGTCCAAGTAATAAAACCTTACGTGAGTAAGGGTCGATCCCACAGAGATTGTCGGCGTGAAGCAAGCTATGGTCACCTTGTAAATCTCAGTCAGGCGGATATAAAATAGTTATGGAGTTTTCGAAAATACATAATAAAATAGGGATAGAAATACTTATGTATATCACTAGTGAGAATTTCAGATAAACGTATAGAGATGCTTTCGTTCCTCTGAACCTCTGCTTTCCTGCTGTCTTCATCCAATCAGTCTTACTCCTTTCTATGGCTGGCTTTATGTAAGGACATCACCATTGGCAATGGCTACTTTTGATCCTCTCTGGAAAATGGTCCGATGCGCTGTCACTGAATGGCTAATCGTCTGGAGGCATCACCGTGGTCAATGGCTGCATCCTATCCTCTTGTGAAAATGGTCCAAATGCTCTGTCACAGCACGGCTAATCATCTGAGGTTGTCGATCATACTGGAATAGGATTCACCCTCCTTTTGCGTCTGTCACTACGCCCAGCACTCGCAAGTTTAAAGTTCGTCACAGTCATTCAATTCCAGAATCCTACTCAGAATACCACAGACAAGGTTTAGACTTTCCGGATTCTCATGAATGCCGCCATCAATCTAGCTTATACCACGAAGATTCTGATTAAGAGAACCAAGAGATAATCATTCAATCGAAGGTAGAACGGAAGTGGTTGTCAGGCACGTGTTCATAGGGAATGATGATGATTGTCACGTTCATCACATTCATGTTGAAGTGCTAATGAATATCTTAGAAGCGGAATAAGTTGAGTTGAATAGAAAAACAGTAGTACTTTGCATTAATTCACGAGGAACAGCAGAGCTCCACACCTTAATCTATGGAGTGCAGAAGTAAGTAATTGATGCATAAATCCACTTCTGGGGCCCACTTGGTGTGTGCTTGGGCTGAGCTTGAATGTTACACGTGCAGAGGCTCTTTCTGAAGTTGAACGCCAGGTTGTAACGTGTTTCTGGCGTTCAACTCTGGTTTGTGACATATTTCTGGTGTTTAACTCCAGACAGCAGCGTAGAACTGGCGTTCAACGCCCTTTTTCATCGTCTAAACTCGGCCAAAGTATGGACTATTCTATATTGCTCGAAATCCCTGGATGTCTACTTTCCAATGCAATTGGAAGCGCGCCATTTTGAGTTTTGTAGCTCCAGAAAATCCACTTTGAGTGCAGGGAGGTCAGAATCCAATAGCATCAGCAGTCCTTCTTCAACCTCTGAATCTGATTTTTGCTCAAGTCCCTCAATTTCAGCCAGAAAATACCTAAAATAATAGAAAAACACAAAAACTCATAGTAAAGTCCAGAAATGTGAATTTAACATAAAAACTAATGAAAACATCCCTAAAAGTAACTAGATTCTACTAAAAGCATACTAAAAACAATGCCAAAAAGCGTATAAATTATCCGCTCACCACAACACCAAACTTAAATTGTTGCTTGTCCCCAAGCAACTGAAAATAAAATAGGATAAAAAGAAGAGAATATACTATAAATTCCAAACTATCAATGAAACATAGCTCCAATCAGATGAGCGGGACTTGTAGCTTTTTGCCTCTGGAATAGTTTTGGCATCTCACTTTATCCATTGAGGTTCAGAATGATTGGCATCTATAGGAACTCAGAGTTCAGATAGTGTTATTGATTTTCCTAGTTCAGTATGTTGATTCTTGAACACAGCTACTTTATGAGTCATGGCCGTGACCCTAAGCACTTTGTTTTCCAATATTACCACCGGATACATAAATGCCACAAACACATAACTGGGTGAACCTTTTTAGATTGTGACTCAGCTTTGCTAAAGTCCCCAATTAGAGGTGTCCAGGGTTCTTAAGCACACTCTTTTTTTGCTTTGGACCTTTACTTTAACCACTCAGTCTCAAGTTTTCACTTGACACCTTCACGCCACAAGCACATGGTTAGGGACAGCTTGGTTTAGCCGCTTAGGCCAGGATTTTATTCCTTTAGGCGCTCCTATCCACTGATGCTCAAAGCCATGGGAACCTTTTTATTACCCTTGCCTTTTGGTTTTAAGGGTTATTCGCTTTTAGAGCTTTTGGCTTTTTCTGCTTGCTTTTTATTTTTCTTTCTATTTTTTTTGCTATTTTTTTTTTGCAAGCTTTGTTCTTTGTTGCTTTTTCTTGCTTCAAGAATCATTTTTATGATTTTTCAGATTATCAAACCAATAGTTTTGTGGAGGAAAATGCATTTGAGGCATCTCCGGGATCTCATGGTGATGAGCTTCATGCGTCTCTTAAGATCCATGAATGGGCTCTCTTGCTTGCTCCATCCTTTTTTTAGTGATGGGCTTCTCTTCCTCAATGGGAATGTCTTCTTCTATGTCAATCCCAGCCGAATTGCATAGATGGCAAATGAGGTGAGGAAAAGCTAACCTTGCCATAGTGGAGGACTTGTCAGCCACCTTGTAGAGTTCTTGAGGTATAATCTCATGAACCTCCACCTCTTCTCCAATCATGACGCTATGGATCATGATGGCCCGGTCTATAGTAACTTCAGACCGGTTGCAAGTGGGAATGATTGAGCGTTGAATGAACTCCAACCATCCTCTAGTTACAGGCTTAAGGTCCAGTCTTCTCAGTTGAACCGGTTTGCCTTTTGAGTCAATCTTCCATTGAGCTCCTTCCACACATATATCCATGAGGACTTGGTCCAACCTTTGATCAAAGTTGACTCTCCTTGTGATCCTTGCATTAGTATAGAACTCTTGAACCATTATAATTCTGACTTGTTGGATGGGTTTTATTAGAACTTCCCAACCTCTTCTTTGGATCTCATGTCAGATTTTCGGGTACTCATTTCTCTTGAGTTTGAAAGGGACCTCGGGGATCACCTTCTTCTTGGCCACAACATCATAGAAGTGGTCTTGATGAGCTTTGGAGATGAATCTTTCCATCTCCCATGATTCGGAGGTGGAAGCTTTTGTCTTCCCTTTCCCTTTTCTAGAGGATTCTCCGGTCTTGGGTGCCATCAATGGTAATGGAAAAACAAAAAGCTTATGCTTTTACCACACCAAACTTAGAATATTGCTCGCCCTCGAGCAAGAGAAGAAAGAATAGATGAAGAAGAAGAAGAAAATATGGAGGAGAGGGAGAAGAGGTGTATTCGGCCAAGAAGAGAAGAGAGGGTTGTGTTGTGTGAAAATGAGGAAGAATGGAGGACTATATATAGGGAAGGGAGGGGGGTTAATTTTGGCCATATGGGTGGGTTTAGGTGGGAAATTGATTTTGAATTTTGAAGGTAGGTGGAGTTTATGAGGTAGGTTTATGGGGAGGAGTGGTTTGATGTGAGTGGTGAAGTGGTGATAGGGAAGAGAGATTGAGGTGATTGGTGAAGAGTTTTGGGGAAGAGTGTTTATGGGATTGTGTGAAAGAGGGGTGAGAAGAAGTGAGTGGAGGTAGGTGGGGATCCTGTGGGGTCCACAGATCCTGAGGTGATCCTGTGGTGTCCACAGATCCTGAGGTGTCAAAGATTTACAACCTTGCACCAAATTAGGCATGCAATATACCCTTGCACACAACTTTGGGCGTTCAGCGCCAGATTGGTGCTTGTTCTGGGCGTTGAACGCCCATTTGTTGCCCATTTCTGGCGTTGAACGCCAGAACCATGCTTGTTCTGGGCGTTCAGCGCCAGCTCTTCTCTAGGGTGCAATTCTGGCGTTCAAACGCCCAGATGCTGCCTATTTTGGGCGTTCAGCGCCAGAACCATGCTCTGTTCTGGCGTTGAACGCCAGCCAGATGCTTCTTACTGGCGTTTAAACGCCAGTGAGATCCTTCTTCAGGGTGTGATTTTTCTTCTGCTATTTTTTATTTTTCTTCAATTTTTTTAGTTGTTTTTGTGACTCTACATGATCATGAACCTATAAAGACACATAACTAATAAAAATATAATTAAATAAAAATTGGGTTGCCTCCCAACAAGCGCTTCTTTAATGTCAATTGCTTGACAGTGGGCTCTCATGGAGCCTCACAGATGTTCAGAGCATTGTTGAGACTCTCCAACACCAAACTTAGAGTTTGGATATGGGAGTTCAACACCAAACTTAGAGTTTGGTTGCAGCCTCCCAACACCAAACTTAGAGTTTGACTGTGGGGGATCTAGTTGACTCTGTTTTGAGAGAAGCTTACTGTGCCTCTATTCCATGTTTACAGAAGGATGTCCTTGAGTTTTAAACTCAAGGGAGTCCTCATTCAATTGAAGGACTAGTTCACCTCTGTTAACATCAATCACAGCTCTTGTTGTGGCTAGGAAGGGTCTTCCAAGGATGATAGATTCATCATCATTCTTCCCGGTATCCAGGACTATGAAATCAGCAGGGATGTAAAGGCCTTCAACCTTTACCAACACGTCCTCTAGTTGTTCATAAGCCTGTTTTCTTGAATTGCCTGCCATCTCTAATGAGATTTGAGCAGCTTGCACCCCATAGATTCCTAGTTTCTCTATTACAGAGAGGGGCATGAGGTTTATCCCTGACCCAAGGTCACATAGAGCCTTTTCAAAGATTATGGTGCCTATGGTACAAGGTATTAGAATCTTTCTAGGATCCTATTTCTTCTGAGGCAATCTCAGTTGATCCAGATCACTCAGTTCATTAGTGAACAAGGGAGGTTCATTTTCCCAAGTCTCAATACCAAATAATTTGGCATTCAGCTTCATGATTGCATCAAGGTACTTGGTAACTTGCTCTTCAGTAATATCCTCATTCTCTTCAGAAGAAGAATACTCATCAGAGCTCATGAATGGCATAAGGAGGTTCAATGGAATCTCTATGGTCTCTAGATAAGTCTCAGATTCCTTTGGTTCCTCAGAGGGAAACTCCTTATTGATCACTGGACGTCCCAGGAGGTCTTCCTCACTGGGATTCACGTCAAGGTTTATTATTGTTAAACCTGTTTCTTCCACCATTATTAAAGCCTTGTTGAGGATTTTGTTGATCCTTCCATGAGAAATTTGGATGATTTCTCCATGATGGGTTATAGGTGTTTCCATAGGGTTCACCCATATAATTTACCTCTGCTATTGTAGGGTTCTCAGGATCATAAGCTTCTTCTTCAGAAGATGCCTCTTGAGTACTGTTGGATGCAGCATGCATTCCATTCAGACTCTGAGAAATCATATTGACTTACTGAGTTAATATTTTATTCTGAGCCAATATGGCATTCAGAGTATCAATTTCAAGAACTCCCTTCTTCATAAACGTCCCATTACTCACAGGGTTCCTCTCAGAAGTGTACATGAACTGGTTATTAGCAACCATGTCAATAAATTCTTGAGCTTCTGCAGGCGTTTTCTTTAGGTGAATGGATCCACCTGCAGAAGTATCCAATGACATCTTTGATAGCTCAGATAAACCATCATAGAATATATCCAGGATGCTCCAATGGTAGGGATGGAGATGCTTCTTCCATGTAAATTGGAATTAGGTGCAGTAAAGCCACCAAGCATCCTCCTTGCATTATTATTATTTTCGGCTGCCATCTCCTCTTTTTGTTTGAAAATTTCTGAAAGGTGCTTGCTGGATTGTTGTAATTTAGCTTCTCTTAATTTTCTCTTTAGAGTCCTTTCAGGTTCTGGATCTGCTTCAACAAGAATATTCTTGTCTTTGCTCCTACTCATATGAAAAATAGGGAACAGAAAAATAATAATAATAGGGATCCTTTTTACCACAGTATAGAGGTCCCTGTGTGAGTAGAAGAAAGGAAGAAGAAAAGAATGTAATGTAAAGAAAGAAACACAAGGGTGAGGAGAGCAGAGGTGTGAGATGAAGAGAAGTGTTAGTAGAAGAATAAGTAAATAGAAGGAGATGAGAGAGAAAGAGAATTTTCAAAAATAATTTTTGAAAAAGAGTTAGTAATATCCGAAAATTAAAATCAAAAATTAAAATAATTAGTTAATTAAAAAGAAAGTTTGAAAAAGAGGGAGATATTTTCAAAAATTAGAGAGAGAGAGTCAGTTAGGTAGTTTTGAAAAAGATAAGAAACAAACAAAAAGTTAGTTAGTTAGTTGAAAAAAATTTTGAAAATCAATTTTGAAAAGATAAGAAGATAGGAAGTTAGAGAGGATATTTTAAAATCAAATTTTTGAAAAAGATATAATTTTGAAGATATTTTTGAAAAGATATGATTGAAATTAGTTTTGAAAAAGATTTGATTTTTAAAATCACAATTAATGACTTGATTCACAAGAAATCACAAGATATGATTCTAGAACTTAAAGTTTGAATCTTTCTTAACAAGCAAGTAACAAACTTGAAATTTTTGAATCAAAACATTAATTGATGATGATATTTTCGAAAATTATGATATAAAATTAAGAAAAAGATTTTTGAAAAATATTTTTAAATTTTCGAAAGTAGATAAGAAAAATGAAAAAGATATATTTTTGAAAAAGATTTTGAAAAAGATAAATTTTTTTTTTAATTTGGAAATTTGATTTGACTCATAAAAATAACTAGATTTTAAAAAAATTTTTGAAAAAGTCAATCCAAATTTTCGAATTTATGAGAAGAAAAAGGGAAAGATATTTTTTTTTTATTTTTGAATTTTTAATGACGAGAGAGAAAAACATGAAAAATGATGCAATGCATGAAAATTTTGGATCAAAGTATGTGATGAATGCAATAACACTATGAATGTCAAGATGAACACCAAGAACACTTTGAATGTCAAGATGAACATCAAGAACTTATTTTTGAAAAATTTTATATGCAAAGAAAACATGCAAGACACCAAACTTAGAAATCTTTCATGTTTAGACTCTATGGATGCAATAATGCATATGAAAAACAAGAAAAGACACAAAACAAGAAAACATCAAGATCAAACAAGAAGACTTACCAAGAACAACTTGAAGATCATGAAGAACACCATGAATGCATGAATTTTCAAAAAATGCAAGATGAATATGCAATTGACACCAGACTTAAAAGTTGACTCAAGACTCAAACAAGAACACAAAATTATTTTTGATTTTTATGATTTTCTAAATTTTTTTTGGATTTTCTTTTTTTTTTTTCGAAAACAAAGGAGAAATTTTTGAAATTTTTTTTTGAAAAGAAAACGAAAAGAAAATTACCTAATCTGAGCAACACGATGAACCGTCAGTTGTCCAAACTCGAACAATCCCCGGCAACGGCGCCAAAAACTTGGTGCACGAAATTGTGATCTCAGGCAATGGCGCCAAAAACTCTATGTGCACGTCTTAATATATTGTTTTTCATTCACAACTTCGATACAACTAACCAGCAAGTGTACTGGGTCGTCCAAGTAATAAAACCTTACGTGAGTAAGGGTCGATCCCACGGAGATTGTCGGCTTGAAGCAAGCTATGGTCACCTTGTAAATCTCAGTCAGGCGGATATAAAATAGTTATGGAGTTTTCGAAAATACATAATAAAATAGGGATAGAAATACTTATGTAATGCTCTGTCACAGCATGGCTAATCATCTGAGGTTCTCGATCATACTGGAAAAGGATTCACCCTCCTTTTGCGTCTGTCACTACGCCCAGCACTCGCAAGTTTGAAGTTCGTCACAGTCATTCAATCCCATAATCCTACTCGGAATACCACAGATAAAGTTTAGACTTTTCTGATTCTTATGAATGCCGCCCTCAATCTAGCTTATACCACGAAGATTCTGATTAAGAGATCCAAGAGATAATCATTCAATCGAAGGTAGAACGGAAGTGGTTGTCAGGCACGCATTCATAGGGAATGATGATGATTGTCACATTCATCACATTAATGTTGAAGTACGAATAAATATCTTAGAAGCGGAATAAGTTGAGTTGAATAGAAAAACAGTAGTACTTTGCATTAATTCATGAGGAACAGCAGAGCTCCACACCTTAATCTATGGAGTGTAGAAACTCTACCGTTGAAAATACATAAGTGAAAGGCCCAGGCATGGCCGAATGGCCAGCCCCCATGATCTAAGAACTAGACGTCCAAAGATGATCAAAAGATGTCTAATACAACAATAAAAAGTTCTATTTATAATAAACTAGTTACTAGGGTTTGCAGAAGTAAGTAATTGATGCATAAATCCACTTCCGGGGCCCACTTGGTGTGTGCTTGGCCTGAGCTTGAATGTTACACGTGCAGAGGCTCTTTCTGGAGTTGAACACCAGGTTGTAACGTGTTTCTGGCATTCAACTCTGGTTTGTGACGTGTTTCTGGCGTTTAACTCCAGACAGCAGCGTAGAACTGGCGTTCAACGCCCTTTTACGTCGTCTAAACTCAGCCAAAGTATGGACTATTATATATTGGTGGAAAGCTCTGGATGTCCACTTTCCAACGCAATTAGAAGCGCGACATTTTGAGTTCTGTAGCTCCAGAAAATCTACTTTGAGTGCAGGGAGGTCAGAATCCAACAACATTAGCAGTCCTTCTTCAACCTCTGAATCTGATTTTTGCTCAAGTCCCTCAATTTCAGCCAGAAAATACCTGAAATCACAGAAAAACACACAAACTCATAGTAAAGTCCAGAAATGTGAATTTAACATAAAAACTAATGAAAACATCCCTAAAAGTAACTAGATTCTACTAAAAACAATGCCAAAAAGCGTATAAATTATCCGCTCATCAATTGCATAGAAAAATAAGTGTCACACCAAACTTAGAATCTTAGTGTGACACTTCCATGTAGAATGGATGCAATCATAAGAGGAATTGAAAACAAATTATTGCAGGGCAACACCAAACTTAGAATGTAACTATATGCCAATTTATTATAATTTAAACAAAGCAAAGAGAGAAAATAAACCAAGCAGATGAAAGAAATGTTACCTACGGTTGACATATTCTTCACTTTCTTCCTCTTCTTCCAGTTTGTTAAGAGGAATGACCTCAAGGGGGGAGAAGTTTCAGCTATTGGCCCCTTTCTTGGTCTCCTCTCAGCAAGCTCCTTTTGTACATGGCTTGATTGAGCTTGCTTGCTGGATCAGGGGTATGATTGGTGCTCTTGTTAGTTGCCTTTACTCCTTTGAATTCAAGACTTGGTTGCTATGTGTTTATTGGAATTTTATTTTCATCAAGAGCCTTTTGAATCGGTGACTCAATGAGCTCTTCCTTCATGTACTTCTCTGCCTCACTTGAGTGTGAATTTTCTTGACTGACTTCCTCACTATCTTGTTCTTCCACTTCCTCCTTTTTATCCACCAATTGATCTTCACCTTCCTTGCTTAGAAATTCTCTGTTTCTTCTTGCTTGCTCTAAATATCCATTCATCTTATTGTAGAAAGTTTCTTGCCTTTTCCAGGATTGTTCTTGTCTTTCAAAAAATTCTCTAGACTTTTGAAGGAGATCCTCTGAAGGTTGAGAGAAATTTTGTGGAGATGAACGTGTTGTAGTGAAGTTATTTTGAGGGTTATGGAGTGAATTTTGTGAGTTATGGAATGAATTTTATGGTTGGTCAGATGAGTTGTATGGATCTTGAAGGAAACTTTGTGTTGAGGCATAATCAAGTGATGAAGAACTTTCAAATGAGAAACTGGAAGTGAGGGTGGATAATTCTGCATGACTTTATTGAGAGTATACTCCAGGGAAGATGTCTCTTGATGAATGGAGTATGAACTGTTGACATTCCCTTCCCAGCCACGGTTTATGTAACTGTCATCACAGTATGAGTCACTTTGTGGCTCTAGGAGATGTTCATACTCTTTCAATTCTTGGTGATACTCCCAACCACCATGAGGATAATGATATGAATCATTTTGTAGTGGTGGTTGGTATCCCATATGATTTTCTTGTTCATCTTGTGTCTCTGAAGCAAATCTCCATGGATTAGAGTGCTCAGAATTTGTATTTTCTTGGTGATATTCCCAGCCACCATTAGAGATTGGTGATGGTGGGTAATATCCCATAAAATTTATTTGATCATAAGATGAGTTGAACTCCATTTGAGTTTTGTAAAACACACAACCAGTGAAAACTGAAATTACTCATATCAGAGATGAGAATTTTTTAGTGAGGCAAAAACACAAACACCTGGGTTTCAACATAAAATAGAGAACAAAACAGAGAGAATGCTTAATCTAGACTTCTCACCCACTTAATCATTGTTGATCTAAATCAATCCCAGCAACGGCGCCAAAAACTTGATGGGTTGAAATTAAGAATTCCACACCAAAACTCACCGGCAAGTGTATCGGGTCACATCAAGTAGTAAAACTCACTTAGAGGCTCGTCGAACCAAGCCTTGCTTATAGTGCTTAGTTAAAAGAAACAACGCAGCACCCCTTTGCCTTTGAGTGAGGCTCCCTTTTCAAATCTTAGTGAAGCCACTTTGGCCAATTTTCTTGCCAAGCCTTGTAGCGCTCAGTTAAGAGCACAAACGTAGCGCTACTTTGCTTCCTTGCTTAGCCTTGTTTGAGGGCCTAAGAAAGTGAAAAGAGTTAACGTAGCGCTCAATTTTTAAACGCTACCTCCTTGGCTTGATGGGCTTCCCTTGGTGCGCGTTCTTGGTTTTCTCTTGGCCATGCTCGAAAAGGTGAAATGAATGAACGGAGTGCTCTCTTGTTTCTCCTTGGCTTTGTTGAGGCGCTCCATTGCAAAAATCAACACTAGATGCTTTCATTCTATCTTAATTAATAAAGCCAATGCATTGTCCATGATGGTACTAATTAACTAAACACATGCATGCTTTTATTATATTACTTAGTTAATAAAGGCAATTGCATTACGTTAAAGCATTCATTCATTATGGCATTAATGATTTAATGGTTTCATTCATGCACTTCATTAACGCCTTATAGGTATTAGTAATATTACATGCATTCTTTCATGAACTTAATTAATAATGCCAATGTATCATTCATTTATTTCAACGTAGCATTCATTCATTCTTATTGGCATAATTAATTAATATTTCATGCAACATTTCATGCATGCATTCATTGACTAATAATACCAATTGCTTTAATGTAGCATTCATTTTCCATGCCTAATGAGTTAATAATGCATCGTGATGGCATTAATAATTAAATGCATGCATAATGCATGTCATGGCCTCATGGTCATGGGCCACGCTTTTAAAAGTGTGGCCTAAAGTTCCAAAGTGTGCTCAAACTTCAAAGTGTGCCCCAAAATCCTTTTTTACTTCTTTTTAGCTGATTTTGTGATATTTTGCTTCTTTTTCCACTTATTTCCTACAAAATTTATAAAATCAAAAGATCAAGGAAATATACCATTTAAGCACAAAAGCTTGTAATATTTAAGCACTAATCATCAATTTCTTGTATGAAAAAGCATAGAAAAACATGACATGATGACATGTCATCACGCGTACCCGTACAGCACGTGTATGCGTCCATGGAGCATTTTGCAATCCACGCATAGGCACATAGTGCGCGCGCGCGTCCGTCGGCGTTTTCCAAATTTTTGGTTTTTTCATGATTTCTCCACTTTGCATGCTTTCCTCTCCATTCCTTTGATCCATTCCTAGCATTTTCAACATGAAATCACTTAACAAACATATTAAGGCATCTAGTGGAATCAAATGTGAATCAATATTAAATAATTAAGGGCCTAAAAAGCACGTTTTCACACTCAAGCACAAATTAGGAGACAATCATGAAACCTTGCTATTTCATTGGATAAATGTGAGAAAAAGTTGATAAAATACTCTAAATTCAACACAAGATAAACCCTAAATATGGGGTTTATCAGAGCTTGAAATTGATGTTAAAGAGGATAGTGCACTGATGAGCAGATAATTTATACGCTTTTTGGCATTGTTTTTAGGTAGTTTTTAATATGTTTTAGTTAGTTATTATTATATTTTTATTAGTTTTTAAATAAAAATCACATTTCTGGACTTTACTATGAGTTTGTGTGCTTTTCTGTGATTTCAGGTATTTTCTGGCGGAAATTGAGGGACCTGAGCAAAAATCTGATTCAGAGGCTGAAAAAGAACTGCATATGCTGTTGGATTCTGACCTCCCTGCACTCGAATTGGAGCTACAGAAGCCCAATTGGTGCGCTCTCAATTGCGTTCGAAAGTAGACATCCTGGGCTTTCCAGCAATATATAATAGTCCATACTTTGGGATGAACGTAAATATCCTTATTCTGATTATAAACTAGTGATAAATCCGATCGTGAGTATAGTCTAACCAACATACGAATACCGCATCAAACAATTCTAAAATCTATGACCGAGAGTATTGATCCCGGGACATTCTTCCTAGGAATTGCTTTAGAATGTGCATCATTGATTAGGAAAGCTTTTATGGTTTTGAGAGTTGGTGCAAGAATTCAAACTAGCAAGCAATCAACAATTAATGGAAATAAAAGCCTTGGCCAAGGGTAAGCATTGGAAGTTCCATCATTATAGTTTCCTTCAATTATGATAAGAGTTGATTATTGCTTCACTTAGTTAACCCCCTAACAATGGAGGAAAGTCAAGTGAGAGTAACTAACTTGAGTCACAAGTCTTAGTCTCACCCTAGGGAAGTCTAGCTTTAGTGTACCCCAAGCCAATTAGCAATTTTCAATTCATAATCTACAATTGATATCCACTATTCAAGTGTCTCCAATAACTCAACCCCTAAGCCAAGTGAGAGAAATCTACTCCATAGCTAAGGTTGTCATTATCACAAACAATTGGTAGGCAATTATAGAAAACATGAGGCAATTGAGAGAAGAGAATCGAATTAAAGCTATCTATTCCAAACAATCATCAACAATTACACAATTGAATGAAACCTCAATTCATTAATCCACATTCAAATTAACAAAGTGAACCAAATCTAGATCTAAGAGATTGAACCAAAAGAACATCAATTAAGAGTAGAAGAAGAGTAGATCTACACTTGTAGCAAAATAAAAAGTCAATTAGCAATGGATCTCACTAAGAATTCAAAGGAAACTTGCAATGGAGGATGAAAACCAAGAGAGAAATTGGAGTTTCTCTTTCTAAAAACAAAATGTAACTAACTTCCTAAAAATATCTAGAATTATGACTCTCCGCTAACACCCCTAAGCCTTGGTCTTCTTAAGCTATTTCCTCCAAAATCTGCTCCAAAACAGGGCCTGGAAACCCCTTGAAATCGCTGGGCACGTGTTTCATTTAAAAAAATCATGGGCGCATATCGACGCGTACGTTGAGTGCGAGTGTCATAAGGGATATGGCCCAGCCATATAAGCGCGCCGGCTCCTCGCTCGGCTCCACTGCGCTGGCTCTGGAAGAGCGCATCCACGCGTACGCGCACGGTGCGCGTGCGTGCGCACGTCCAAACTTCAATTCTTTGATTTGTTTCTTGCTCCTTCCATTCATGCATACTTCCTCCATTCCCCTTGGCCGTTTTTGCCCTATAACTTCTGAAATCACTTAACAAACGGGTCAAGGCATCTAATGGTAACAGAGGAGGATTACAATATCTCAATTTTGATGCAAAAGAAGCATATTTTCATCTATGAGGTAAAATGGGAAAGAGACACGAAATTATGCAGTCTTATATGAATAAGTGTGGAAGATCATTGATAAAACCCTTAGATTCTATGCATGATAAACCCTAAAAACGGGGTTTATCAGCCTCCCCACACTTAAAGTATAGCATGTCCTCATGCTATGGGAAAGCAAAAGATCAAAGGACTACAAGGGTGTAGGACTCATGTGATGCGATCTACCTACATGAATGCAACTAGGGTACATGCTACTATCTACTTAGCCAAGAGTAATTCAATCTTTCTAGAAGACACATATGTATGTGCACATAGAGCAGAATGATGGCAATGTATGAACTCTACCAATTCTAGTCATCAGAGTGAAATATGCATAACTTGTATGAAGAACGCTCGCGAGAGCCGGAAACAAGGAATTGAGCTTCGAACCCCTCACCGGAAGTATTTGCGCTCTATTCGCTCGGTGTATAGGGTTGATCACTCAATCCTCCCTACTTCATGCTTTTCCAAAATTTGTTTTTCTTCTAATAATCAACATATATTCCATGCATGCATGCAAGTATCATGGGGTCTTTTCTTTAGGTTGTAATGGGACTAGGGTCAAGGTAAGGGTGCATATTTTGTCAAGTGAGCTTGAAATTTGAATCTTTGATAAGCTTAAACTTCCCACCTAACCTATGACATCTTATACAATTCAAAAGCTAACCTAACTACCCATTCTTCACTTTTTAACATACTCATGCATTTTCTTTTCATTTCAAAACAATTATGCATTGATCCTTATTGAGCTTTGCTTTGGGGCATTTTGTCCCCTTTTTATTACTTTCTTTTTCTTTGTTTCTTTCTTTTTCTATTATTATTTTTTTCTTTTCCCTTTTTTTTCTCATTTTTCTTTCTAAATACAAGATCATCAATGCATAAGGTTTTACATTCATTACACATGAGCATGTACCCAATTCCCAATACTTACAACAAAAATACAAGGCTACCTTTTTATTCACCCAATGTCCCAAGTTTTCCCACACTTGAATGATACACACACGTACTAGCTTAAGCCAATCAAAGATCCAAATAAGAATATTTATTGTTTTCTGCTTTAAGGCTTGTAATGTGCTAAATTAAGAACAAGTGGGTTAATCATAGGCTCAAAGTAGCTAACAATGGGAGATAAAAGGTAAGGCCATTTGGGTGAGTGAACTAAATGAAATGATGGCCTCAATCATATACATGCATGAATACAACGAATAACGGACATATAGAATGAAACAAATTAAAGATCACAATCATAGGAAGAGAACAAATTCACACAAGAAGGAAAAATAAGTGGTTATAAGATGTAACCACACCATTAGGCTCAAAACTCACTTTGCTTGTGGTCTTGGCTCAAATCCCATGTTCCAAAATACATTCTTCAAACAAGTTAAGCATCAAAAGATTTTCAAATTTTAAAATTAGTAGGTTTGCCGTAAAATTATAGTTTTCTAGAATAAAAGTCATTGCTCTAACCAAGTGGATTTATTAAGAGATACTAATATGCAAAAGATGCCAAGAATGAAAGACCTAGTATGCAATCTACTCTAGTTAAGAAAAGAGGTTCAAGGAATTTATTTGGGTGTTACCTACGGAGACCGGTCGGCTGACCGACCTCCCCACACTTAGAAGTTGGCACGGTCCTCCGTGCCTTGAGTGAGACGGGGTGGTTGATCGGCTTCCGCGTGTCCATCCACTTCTTCATCATTATCGCTTTCATCATTATTGGTACCGGTGGACGTGGAAATTTCTGGTTCTTCCATAGGCGGTGCTAGGCAACTTAGAAGCTTTTTGACAAATGTGTATCGGCGTTGGTTACGCCGCTCAAAACAGTCAAGCTTCTTGTGGAGTTCCTCTATGCGTTGCATGGATGACTTTGGTGGTACGGATGAGGAGGAGGGGATGCGCATGGGGACGGATAAGTGTGGCTTCTCGGTGTCCGCCGGAGGGTAAAGGTACCTCCCATTTGGAACAACATCTCTGTCCATCGGGATCATGGCCCTTCTATCCTTGGTCTCACAGGGAACACCGGCTGCGGCGACTAAGTCAGTCACTAGAGCAGGAAAAGGTAGATTCCCTTTAGTGTGAATGTGGCCCATAGATTGGCGGATGAGGCGGGGAATATGCACCGGTCTCTCTGTCAGGACACACCAAACCAACAAGGCTAACTCGGTAGTGATAGATAAACCATGGGTGCTTGGGAGCACGTAGTGGGCTAAAATTTGGGCCCATGCTTGAGCCTTTCTGGTGAGAAAACGTGCGTCAATGCCCTTGGGATGGGGCTTCATCCTTCCTCAAATCCAGAATGATTCAGGTGTGGCAATGACCTTAAGGATAGCATCCCAATCAAACGCATATTCGCACCGAGCCGACAAAATCTTCTGATAGGCATCAACCCCGTCCGCTAACGGTCCGGTCCTAAGCATATTTTGAATGGCCTACTCCGTGATGGGAACCTTCCTTCGACGCACCAATACCGATGTGAGGGAAGGGGAATGGTAATTGGTGTAAAATTCAGCCACCCATGACAAGTTCGCCTCCCGTGGCTTTCTCAATAGGAATTCCCATTGCCGCCGTTCGATGCGAGGCAAAATGAACGGTAGGACATGAGCCGGAGGGGCCAGAAGGGGCTCTGCAGGATAGTTCCTTGGCTTGATCAAGGGATAGACAAGTTCACAATAGCGGTTGGGGAACTTGTTCGGATCCCTCGGCAGATTGTCTTTTTCCGAAACATCAATGTTAGCAACGCTCCTGGGCTTGGTGAGGAGGGCCTTAGCTTGCGGGCCTTGGTGTGCTTTGCCAGTAGACTGTGATGGTGCCTTCTTGGGCGCCTTTCCATTGTCTCTTTTGAGCACCATCCTAGAAAAGAAGGAAAGGTGGTGAAATTAAGCCTAAAGAGGCGCCAAGAAAGAATAATCATGCAAGTGATAAAAGAATAAGTGGCTTAGATACATGACAGCTACAACATGTAACTAAGACAATAATGAAGACCATAGCTAGTCACTAGCATGTGATACATGAGTGGTATAGGCATGCGAACACGAAGCATGAGAAGCGCACACTCATAACAATAACAACAAGGGGTAAGAAAAACATGGGATGAGCTTGTAGAAATGAAACAAGAAATGTAGTAAGTTCAATGTATACATGAACAAACAAGTGAATGAGAAGGAACACCAAAATAGAGAACACTTAAGTCAAAATGAGTCCAAGATGTCATATGGTTCTTTCATCAAACACTTGGTGTGCATCCCTTTATGACAAAAACTTAGAGAAGAGGGCCAATGTAGCATTCCATAAAGCATCAACAATCATCATATCAAACCACTAAATACAAAAGAAAGCAAGTAAATCAAACAAACTCATCAATGCAAGAGTAAGCTCCACTTAGAACACCCATGAGAAAATGAATAGAAATGAAGAAATAAAATGCAATAAACAAGGAGAACATGAATGCCACTACTTAAAAAAAATAAGAGCATGTAATTGGGGGGATGAAAAAAAAGGAAAGGGGAACTAAAAACAAAGATTTAGAAAAGAGGGGTACCTTAAAGGGGAGGAGAAGGAGATAGGGTATGGAAGTGAGAGAAGGGTTAGTGAAGGAGAGGAGAGGGAAAAGAGGTGTGGGTCCACCGGAGGTGGCGGAGAAGAAGAGGTAGGGATGGTAGAGGAGGGTAGAGGTGAAGAAGAGGGGTGATAGTAAGAAGAAAAAAGAAAATGGAGGGAGAAATACACACTCTCATTCAATTGGTTCGCGAGACTGACGTGGGCGCGCCATGCACGCGTGCATGCGCATGGACAAAATCAGTAATGACGTGGACGCGCACGGTGAGCGTGTGCGTGAAGTAGCGAAATGTGAGTGTACGCGCGAGCGCTAGGTGTGCATGCGCGTGCATATGTGTTGTGCTCTCAGCACAGGTTGGGCACAACTCTGGCCAAACTCTCAGGAAAAAGTACCAGAAAGTAAAATTTGTTGAGCGACGCGGATGTGCACGTTGCGCTGACGCATCGATTGGCATTATGATCGGGGTACGCGTGCACGCCAGGTGCGCATACGCGTCAGTTGAGCTGGGCCAGTAGGATGAAATTGGCCCAGCTCAGGCACAACTCTCTGGATGATGGCCCAGGGCTACAAACGCAGTAGTGACGCGGGCTCGCACGGTGCGCATATGTGTGTTTTTGCGTGAATTGACATGGACGCGTGCGCATCTCGTGCGCGCACGCGTGATGGTGGTTATGCCCAGGGCCCAAAGTTGGCCCAGAATTTGCACAACTCTCTGGTAAATGACCCAGGAGTTGCGAAAGCCTAGGGGCGCATACGCGCATAGTGCGCACATGCGTGCCCCCCCCCCCTTTTTTTTTTGAATGAATAGAACAAATGCCTAATTATCATGTATTCACTGGCCAAACAAGCCAATGAAGTCAAAAACACCTAAAATCAATGCAAAATCTAAAGAGAAGTGTGTTTCTACTACACAATTAAGTCATTCATGGAGAAATCAATGCAAGTCTTTATGAACAAGTTATCCAAGGTAGGCACAAGCAATGCTAATCAAGCAAAAGTGTAGCTAAGCAATTACAAAACAATGAAGAATTCAAAAGAAAAGACGGTATACAAAGGAGGGAAAGGATAGATCTCACCATGGCGGGTGTCTCCCACCTAGCACTTTTGTTTAATGTCCTTAAGTTGGACCTTCATTTGTTCATTGCTCTTTGCTAAGAGGTGCGTCTTCCAAAAGGAATACCTCAACCTCTTTGTTTCTCTTCATTTACTCACCATGATATAACCTGAGACGGTGCCCATTGACCTTGAAGATATCTGACCTTGAGGGATGGCACAAATGGTAAACCCCATAGGGTTCCGCCTTCACTACTTGATATGGGCCTTCCCATTTTGACCTTAGTTTTCCAGGAAACAATCTTAATCTAGAATTGTAAAGAAGGACTAGATCACTGGCTTTAAATTCCTTGCCTCTTATGTTACTATCATGCACGGCTTTCATCTTTTCCTTGTAAAAGTCTAGAGTTCTCATAAGCTTCAAGCCTCAAACATTCCAACTCTGCTAATTGTATCTTTCTCTCAATTCCAGCTCCACCCAAACTTGGATTACACTATTTGATGGCCCAATACGCCTTGTGCTCTATTTCCACCGGCAAATGGCAAGCCTTGCCATACACCAACCGAAAGGGGCTCATGCCAATTGGCGTTTTGTATGCCGTTCGGTAGGCCCATAAGGCATCGGTGAGCTTGGCACTCCAATCTTTCCTGTTGGGTTTCACAATCCTTTCCAAGATACGCTTAATCTCCCGATTGGAAATCTCGGCTTGGCCGTTTGTTTGTGGGTGGTAGGCCGTGGCTACTTTATGCATGATGCTATACTTCTTCATGAGTCCTTCCATTCTTCTGTTGCAAAAGTGTAAAGCTTGGTCGCTCACGATTGCTCGTGGCGACCCAAATCTACAAATGATATTATTTCTCACAAAAGAAAGGACTACGTTAGCATCATCCGTCCGGGTGGGTACCGCTTCCAACCATTTGGACACATAATCAACGGCGAGTAAAATGTAGAGAAAACCATTAGAATTTGGGAATGGCCCCATGAAGTCAATTCCTCACACATCGAAAATCTCACAAAATAGCATGGTTCGTTGGGAAATTTCATCCTTCTTAGAGATATTACCAAATCTAATGCATTGAGAATAAGATTTACAAAAATGAGAAGAGTCCTTGAAAAGAGTTGGCCACCAAAAGCCACAATCTAGGATTTTCCTTGCCGTTCTTTGAGGTCCAAAATGGCCTCCTCCTTCGGAGGAGTGGCAAGCTTCCAAATTTGAGTGGAATTCGGTTTGTGGGATGCACCTCCGAATTACTTGATCCGCCCCACATCTCCAAAGGTATGGGTCATCCTACACATAGTATTTGGATTTACTTTTTAGCTTATCTCTTTAGTGTTTGGAGAGATTAGGAGGGAAGGAGCGAGATACTAAGTAATTGGCGATGGATGCATACCAAGGAATGGTTTTCGAGATTGCATGCAAGCTCTTAATGGGAAAAGAATCATTGATAGGAGTAGTATCGCCTTTTGTGTGTTCAAGGCGACTTAGGTGGTCCGCCACTAGGTTTTGCGTACCACTCCTATCCTTGATTTCCAAGTCAAACTCTTGCAACAATAAAACCCATCTAATCAATCTCGGTTTGGATTCCTTCTTAGCCAACAAATACTTTAATGCCGCATGATCCGAGTAAACTACCACCCTTGAACCAAGAAGATATGCTCGGAACTTATCCAAGGCAAAAACAATGGCCAAAAGTTCTTTTTCAGTAGTAGTGTAGTTGGATTGGGCTCCATCTAAAATTTTTGATGCATAGGCTATGACATATGGATTCTTACCCTCGCGTTGCCTAACGCGGCTCCCATGGCAAAATTTGAAGCATCACACATTATTTCAAATGGCCTACTCCAATCTGGCCCTCGCACAATGGTAGCATGGGTCAATGCTACCTTGAGCTTGTCGAAAGCCTCCATGCATTCCTTGCTTAAATCAAACTCAACATCCTTTTGTAGCAACCTTGAGAGAGGCAATGCTACCTTGCTAAAATCCTTGATGAATCTCCGATAAAATCCTGCATGTCCAAGAAAAGAGCAGGCCTCCCTCTCGAAAGAGGGGTAAGGCAAGCTAGATATGACATTAATTTTAGCCAGATCGACGGAGATACCATCCTTGGAAACAATATGTCCTAAAACAATGCCTTGTTTGACCATGAAATGACATTTCTCAAAATTTAAGACAAGGTTGGTTTTAGTACATCCTTCCAAAACTTTTTCAAGACTATCCAAGCAATGATCAAAAGAATCACCATATACCGTGAAGTCATCCATGAATACCTCCATGTATTGCTTTAGAAAATTCGCAAAGATGCTCATCATGCACCTTTGGAAAGTTGCCGGTGCATTGCATAAGCCGAATGGCATACGCTTGTAGGCATAAGTTCCAAAAGGGCAAGTAAATATTGTTTTTTCTTGGTCTTCTAGAGCAATGTGTATTTGGAAGTATCCCGAATAGCCATCTAGGAAGTAATAATGAGACTTACCAGATAATTGATTGAGCATTTGATCGATAAACAGAAGGGTAGGTAATTTATCATGCTTGGGGTTGACTGGGTGGAAGTGGTTGTCTATGAGGTGGTATGTAGGTTTGATAGTTCCTTCATTGATTTGGTTGTTGGTTTAGAGGGTTTTGTGAATAACGGTTTTGTGAAGTGTTGTTGTTCCATCTTTGGTTGCCTCCGTTGTCCCTTCCTCCTTGTTGATAATTGTCCCGCCAACTTTGATTGGAGCTATCCCTCCATCCTTGATTGGAATTGTTACTCCCTTGGCTATAGTTGCCTCCTTGTTGGGGGTACCCTTGATTAGAATTGCTCCCTTGGTTATCGTATCGTTGATTGAAACGTTCATAGTAGGGGCGATCATAAAAGTTGTGGGTAGCCACTAGAGTGTTATCTTTTTGGAGACTTGGACATTCGTCCGTGTAGTGGGAATAGCATGAGCAAATGCCACACACTCTTTGAGGGACCAATTGTTGACATTGTTGGTTTTGAGGAGGAGGTTGTTGTTGAGATGGAGATGGTTGTTGATTCACTTGGAGTTGCTTTAGAAGGCTTGTCATTTCATACAAAGTCTTGGTAAGGGTATCGGTCTCACCACTAGAGGAAACTTCATTTACGGCCTTTGGACGGTTGACTCTTCATCTAGCATGTTGAGTGGACTCGGCCAAGTCGGTAATGAGTTGCCATGCCTCCTCCGCCGTCCGATACTTTGACAAAGAACCGTTGCTTGAAGCATCCAATAAATTCTTATCTTGCTCCCTCATGCCTTGGCACACATAGCTAAGCAAGACTTGAGTGTTAATCATATGGTTGGGACATGAATCAAGAAGTTTGCAAAACCGTTCCCAATATTCATACAAAGTTTCCATCTCGCCTTGTACAATACATGAGATCTCCTTCCTTAACTTGTCCGTCATTTCTACGGGCATGAACTTATCAAGGAATTCTCTCCTAAGCGAATCCCAAAAGGACACAACATCACTAGGCAAGGTATAGAACCACTCCTTGGCTCTTCCCTCAAGAGAGAAGGGAAAGGCAAACAACCATATAGCCACTTCATCGGATCCTTCCCGCCTAGTAGTCGAGCATACACCATGAAAATCCTTGAGGTGCCTAATTGGATCTTGTGCGGGAAGTCCATGGAATTTTGGTAAGAGATTGATGAGAGCAGTCTTGAGTTCAAAGTTTGCATTCAAGTTGGGATGAAGCACATGTAAAGGTTGGAGAACAAAATCCGGTGCACCCACTTCCTTGAGAGTAACTCTTCTTGGAGCGGCCATGTTGTCAAAACCTAGATCAAAAGAAAAACTATCAGTAGTATCAACGGAAGAGTAATTGGTGCCTTCGTTGGATGACGATGATATGGTTGGTGAATTGGTAAGAACCTTTTCACCTTCCTCAAAGACCAACCGCCTCCGAGCTTGCCTAATATGAAACAAGGTTCTTTCAATTTCCGAATCAAAGGGTGCTAAGCTCGGATTTGGTAGTGAACGCGTCATACAATGAAGGAGATAAGAAACTCATGACATCACTCGGCATCTAAACAAAGACTAATCGTAACTAACAATCAAACAAGCAAACAATCAATTAAGAAAGAAATACAAGTATTCACATATCAACATATTCACACTAACCAATAGAATGGCACACATAAGCAAATCCCCGGCAACGGCGCCATTTTGATGAACGTAAATATCCTTATGCCGATTAGAAACTAGTGATAAATCCGATCGTGAGTATAGTCTAACCAACATACGAATACCGCATCAAACAATTCTAAAATATATGACCGAGAGTATTGATCCCGGGTCGTTCTCTCTATGAATTGCTTTAGAATGTGCATCATTGATTAGGAAAGCTTTTATGATTTTGAGAGTTGGTGCAAGAATTCAAACTAGCAAGCAATCAACAATTAATGGAAATAAAAGCCTTGGCTAAGGGTAAGCATTGGAAGTTCCATCATTATAGTTTCCTTCAATTATGATAAGAGTTGATTATTGCTTCACTTAGTTAACCCCCTAACAATGGAGGAAAGTCAAGTGAGAGTAACTAACTTGAGTCACAAGTCCTAGTCTCACCCTAGGAAAGTCTAGCTTTAGTGCACTCCAAGCCAATTAGTAATTTTCAATTCATAATCTACAATTGATATCTACTATTCAAGTGTCTCCAATAACTCAACCCCTAAGCCAAGTGAGAGAAATCTACTCCATAGCTAAGGTTGTCATTATCACAAACAATTGGTAGGCAATTATAGAAAACATGAGGCAATTGAGAGAAGAGAATCGAATTAAAGCTATCTATTCCAAACAATCATCAACAATCACACAATTGAATGAAACCTCAATTCATTAATCCACATTCAAAGTAACAAAGTGAACCAAATCTAGATCTAAGAGATTGAACCAAAGGAACATCAATTAAGAGTAGAAGAAGAGTAGATCTACACTTGTAGCAAAATAACAAGTCAATTAGCAATAGAACTCACCAAGAATTCAAAGAAAACTTGCAATGGAGGATGAAAACCTAGAGAGAAGTTGGAGTTTCTCTCTCTAAAAACAAAATGTAACTAACTTCATAAGCAAATCTCCCCTAACACCCCTAAGCCATGGTCTTCTTAAGCTTTTCCCTCCAAAATCTGCCCCAAACAGGGCCTGGAAACCCCTTGAAATCGCTGGGCACATGTTTCATTTAAAAAAATTATGTGCGCATATCGGCGCGTACGCGCACTGCACGCGTATGCGTCCTTTGGCTCTTTTGCGATCTGCGCGCAGGCGTACGTTGCGCACGAGCGTCATAAGGGATATGGCCCAGCCATATAAGTGCGCCGGCTCCTCGCTCGGCTCCACTGCGCTGGCTCTGGATGAGCGCATCCACGCGTACGTGCACGGTGCGCGTGCGCGCGCACGTCCAAACTTCAATTCTTTGATTTGTTTCATGCTCCTTCCATTCATGTATGTTTCCTTCATTCCCCTTGGCCGTTTTTGCCCTATAACTTCTGAAATCACTTAACAAACAGGTCAAGGCATCTAATGGTAATAGAAGAGGATTACAATATCTCAATTTTGATGCAAAAGAAGCATATTTTCATCTATGAGGTAAAATGGGAAAGAGACACAAAATCATGCAGACTTATATGAATAAGTGTAGAAGATCATTGATAAAACCCTTAGATTCTATGCATGATAAACCCTAAAAACGGGGTTTATCACTTTGCCCGAGAATTGATGGCCCAAACCGGCGTTCCAAGTCAGCATAAAATTCCTGGCGTCAAAACGCCAGAACTGGCATAAAAGCTAGAGTTAAACGCCCAAACTGGCACAAAAGCTGGCATTTAACTCCAAGAAAAATCTCTACATGTGAAAGCTTCAATACTCAGCCCAAGCACACACCAAGTGGGCCCGGAAGAAGATTTTTGCATTAATTACCTATTTCTGTAAACCCTAGGCTACTAGTTTTCTATAAATAGGACCTTTTGCTATTGTATTTTCGTCATATAATCTCTGGAAATTATATGTTCAGGTTTGAGGCTAGCCTCACGGCCATGCCTATACCTTTTGTTCTTATGTATTTTCAACGGTGGAGTTTCTACACACCATAGATTAAGGTGTGGAGCTCTGCTGTTCTTAATGAATTAATGCAATTACTATTGTTTTCTATTTAATTCACGCCTACTTCTTCTCCAAGATATACTCTCGTGCTTAATTCAGTTAAGTCAGAATGAAGGGGTAACCCGTGACAATCACCCAATCTTCATTACTCGCTTAGCCCTGGTCGCGTGCCTGACAACCCCAAAGCGATCTACATGTTGTTCAACGTAGTCATTGGACGACAGCTGGAGTATACTCTCTTGGGTTTCTAATCTAAGATTAGAACCTTCGTGGTATAGGCTAGAATTATTGGCGGCCATTCCTGAGATCCGGAAAGTCTAAACCTTGTCTGTGGTATTCCGAGTAGGATCTGGGAAGGGATGTTTGTGAAGAGCTTCAAACTCGCGAGTGTTGGGCGTAGTGACAGACGCAAAAGGATCAATGGATCCTATTCCAACATGATCGAGAACCGACAGATGATTAGCCGTGCGGTGACAGCGCATTTGGACCATTTTCACTGAGAGGACGGGAGGTAGCCATTGACAACGGTAAAACCCAACATAAAGCTTGCCATGGAAAGGAGTATGAATGATTGGATGAAGACAATAGGAAAGCAGAAGTTGATGCCAGGGCATTTTGGCCAGTTTCACTGACCTTTTCTTTACTGTTTTTAGGATAGTTTCATGCATTTTCTTAGGAAATAAGCTAGTTTTGGGTAGATATTCACTTACACCTTGATTCAAGCATACATTGTGTATTTTACATGATTTCATGAGGATTTTAAATGAGTTTAGTGACAAATTGTATTCCGCATTACCCATGACTTGGACTAGAACTTTGATGCACTCTATTGCCTGATTTCAGGACCAAAGGAAGCAAGGAATGGGAGGTAACTTGCAAAGTTAATACAACCCCAAGGAGCCACGTTAACTTCCACGTTAACTTAGTCAACGTGGAGGCTAACGTGAGAGAATAAGGTGATGGCCAACGTTAGTGACACTCAACATTGTCACTAACGTTGGAAGGAGCCACACAAGCCACTATGAGCCACGTTAACTCCCACGTTAACTTAGTTAACGTGGAAGCTAACGTGGATGAGGAATGATGAGCCAACGTTAGTGACACTCAACATTGTCACTAACGTTGGGGATGGCTAAGCATGGCCACGTTATAAGCCACGTTAACCTAGTTAACATGGATTCTAACGTGAGACATGGGGGCACATTGGAACGTTAGTGACAATGTTGAATGTCACTAATGTTCTCGAAGGATGGCAAGCCCACGTTAAAGAGCCACGTTAACTAAGTTAACGTGGGTTCTAACGTAGGAGCAATGGGGGCTTTTCAACGTTATTAGGAAAGTTAAGTCCCAATAACGTGTGCGAAGGACCTAGAGGCAACGTTGGTGGCAACATTTGTGCCACTAACGTTGAGGTTAACGTGGCTTTTACTTAGGAACGTTAGTGAGAATGTTGATTGTCACTAACGTTCTCGAACTCATATTTTCACTAAACGTTAACAACCCTAACGTCCTGAGCTAAAATCTCTGCCCACTTCACACTTTCTCTCTGCAAGTAAAGCCAAGCCCAAATGAAGAAGAAAACTGCTTCAAACTCAAAATCCAAAGGCCCAAGACTTGAACAGCCAACTAGAAGATGAGAAGAGTAGTATATATAGGAGTAGCTTTGAATTATTTTAGGGAGTTGCTGGGAGTTGGAAAAATAGCATAGAACTACTTCCTGTATTTTACTTTCTCTGCTATTATAGTTTTCATCATGTATTCTCCATCTTTGTTTTCATTTTCCAGAGCTATGAACAACTAAACCCCTTTCATTGGGTTAGGGAGCTCTGTTGTAATTTGATGGATCAATACTAATTTTCATTATTCTTCTTCTATCTTTTCTCTTGATTTTACTTGAAAGCTTTCCATCTTCATCCAATTGGGTAGTTATCTTGGAAAAGAAACTATTCATACTTGGATCTCTTCTAAACCTTGGAAGAGGAATGAAGAGATCAAGCTAGAAATGCTTTCTCATGCTGGACCAAATTGGGTTTGGATGGATATGTGACTATAATCCTCTCAATGCTTGATTTGGGAAATGCATGTGGTATAATCTGTGACCATACTTCATCTCTTCTCATGAGCAATTGACCAAGGAATTGGCTATTGATCAAGATTTGAGAGATTGAATTACAAGAAATTGTAATTCAATCACTTAAGATTGCCAAGGAGATCAATGAGTACATTGATTGAGGAAGAGATGTAAATGAGATTGATCCAGAGAATGCAACATCTCCTAAGCCCAATGAACTCCCCATTTCTGATCTTACCCATTCTCTTTAATTTCTGTCATTTACATTTATGAGCAATTCCCCCATTTCCATTTAAGATTCAGCAATTTACTTTCTGTCATTTACTTTCCCGCATTTAACTTTCTGCAATTCTCAACTCAATTTCTGATTCGCTCAACTAGAACATTTCTCTAATTAAAGTTGCTTGATCAATCAATCCTTGTGGGATTTGACCTCACTCTATTGTGAGTTTTTACTTGACGACAAATTCGGTACACTTGCCGAAGGAAATTTGTTATGAGACAAGTTTTCCGTGCATCAAGTTTATGGCGCCGTTGCCGGGGATTGATTGTGCATCAACAATGATTAGATTGGAGGATAACTAGATTGAGCATTTTATTTTTGTTTGATTTAAATTTCTGTTTGAGTTATTTACTTCCTGTTTTAGTTAATTTCTTCCCTTCCCCCTACTTTCTTTCTGTTATTTACATTTCATCTCACTAACCCACTAACTGTTTGATATATTGCATCACTCACACTAACAGTAATTCTGACAGATATACTTTCTGCACCTATTCTCTTTGCTTGTACTTGTTGGTTGTATGACAGGGAGAAGAAGCGGGGCTTCAACTTCCTTTAATTCTGAACCTGAGAGAACCTTCCTTAGACTAAGGAGGGAGGCAAGAGACAAACGTGTAGTTGGTGCTGA
>NC_029785.2:103898148-103899795 GCF_000816755.2 Arachis ipaensis | reverse complement strand
CCTCCTCAAAGAATCAATAGGCTGAGAGCTGGGGTCCAAACCTTCAGGCAACAAGATGGTGAGACATTATATGAAGCATGGGAGAGGTTTAAAGACCTAACAAGGAGGTGTCCACCTGACATGTTCAACGAATGGGTGCAGCTGCACATTTTCTATGAAGGGCTCTCTTATGAGTCAAAGAAGGCCGTAGACCATTCATCCGGAGGATCTTTGAACAAGAAGAAAACCATTGAGGAGGCTATAGATGTCATTGAAACAGTAGCAGAGAACGACTACTTCTATGCTTCCGAAAGAGGGAACACAAGAGGAGTAATGGAGCTAAACAATGTAGATGCTCTGTTGGCCCAAAACAAGCTCATTACCCAACAGCTGACTGACCTCACCAAGAAGATGGAGAGGAACCAAGTGGCAGCAATCTTCACTTCATCAACAACCCAAGAAGGAGTGAATGAAGAAGCAGAGGGTAGTCAGGAGCAGACCAACTACATTGGGAATTTACCTAGGCAGAACCATGATCCTTACTCCAAGAATTACAACCCTGGATGGAGGAATCACCCAAACTTTGGGTGGGGAAATAAACAAGACCAAAGCCTTGATCAAAGACGCCCAAATCCAAACAATTTCACATCTAGACCATATCAACATCCTAATAACAACACCTCTCCACATTCATATCAAGGCCAGAACAACCCTCCTCAACCTGACCTATCATCATTTGATGAAAGAATCTCAAGGATTGAAAATCTACTTGAAGGCATATGCAAGGATATCCAAGACAACCAGGTGTTCAAGGAGGAAGTGCGAGCCAGTTTCAAGAACCAGGGAGACACAGTCAAGAGGTTGGAATCTCAGGTAGGATATCTCTCTGAGCAAATTTCCAAACCCACAGATGGATTCCCAAGTGACACAGAGAAGAATCCGAGAGGTGAAACAAAGAAAGTAAGATGGGAAGATTGCAAGATGGTCACTATAAGTGATAAGGAGACTGAGGACAAGCCAAGCAAGCTGTCAGAACAACCTGAAGATACCTCAACAGAGAAGGAGGAAAAAGAATACCAAGAACCAGAAATATCAAAACAGGAGCTGCTGAGACTCTATGCACCTTTTCCCCAACTGCTCAATGGTGCTGTGGAGAAGAGAATATACTCAAGATTTCTTGACTTGTTTGCATCTTTGCATGTGAACATACCATTCATCAAGACTATCCAACAAATGCCTGCATATATCAAATATATGAAGAAGCTGCTTCCTAAGAAAAGCTCACTCAAGGGAGGCCAGACTATAGTGATGAACAAGGGGTGCAGTGCCCTCATTCAACCACAGTTGCCTACGAAAAGAAAAGATCCAGGAAGTTTTCATGTCCCCTGTGCCATAGGAGAAACAATGTTTGATAGAGCACTCTGCGATTTGGGAGCAAGCATCAACTTAATGCCCTTAGCCCTGGTGAAGAGACTGCAGATCAATGAGATATTGCCCACCGATGTGGTCATCAGGCTGGCTGACAAAACTCAAAAACAAGCAATAGGGGTGGTGGAAAATGTGTTGTTAAAGGTTGGGAAATACTACCTCCCAACAGACTTTGTCATCTTGGACATGGAAGAGAGTCACACTCACCCAATCATATTGGGAAGACCATTCCTAGCAGCC
>NC_029785.2:103895020-103898113 GCF_000816755.2 Arachis ipaensis | reverse complement strand
AAGACAACAACAAAATTTCCTTAGAAGAAGAAGCTACAAAGAGCAAGGCAACATCAAAAGGGACAAAGAAGAAAGTACCAAGGGGGTAGAGGAACAAGAAGATCCCTACGGAAGACTTCTCTCCAGGAGATAAAGTGACCTCAGCTTACTTCCCAGATATCCCACCTGATCTCCCCACTGTACCATCTCAGTTACCTAAGGTCTTCACTATTAATAAAGTTCTCTCTTTGGAACATGTAGAGATCATTGATACAACCAATGGATATAAGTCCAAGGCAAGAGGGGAGGACTTGAAGCATTATCAACCTCCTTGATGAAGGAGAAATGTCAAGCTAGTGACGCTAAAGAAGCACTTCATGGGAGGCAACCCATGTTTTATTAGCTTTTACTATTGAATAAGTCAATATTCATGAATTCCAACCCAAACTTGGTGAAGTCCTTATATTGCAGTATATAGTGAAGAACAAGTTTGGTGTTCAAAGCGTACCAAAAAAGCATGAATGCAATAGAGAGCATGCTAGTCTTGGAGCTTTGAACAAGACTTTTGATCACAGTGCTCCAAACTAAGTTTGGTGTCACCCCATGGTGCCACCAAAATGCATATAAGGATACACAGTTAGTTAGTTAGTTGGAGTTCATGAATAAACAATCTCATCTTTTCATCTCTTTATTATTTTAGCCGTAAAAATTTAGAGTGATTTCTTTTTGTGATAATTCTTACTTTTCTTATTTTGTCTTTATAGGGAAAGGAAAGGAGCATTGAAAAAGATTGATTGGATAATTTAATGGAAAAGGTTCGGCCACTTCATGAAGAGGGCACTACACACGTGCCTCAAGGAGAATGCATTGGGAATGGTTGCCATGCAACATTGGAGGAAGAACAAACTTGGAAAGCGAACCAACTCCATTATAAAGTTGAGAATCCTCGTGCTTACTCCATATAAAACCCCATCCGTTCATCATACACTAATCCCATCAATCCACACCTTTCATCTCTTCATCACTTCCCTATATAAGTGAATCAAATCCACACCATCTCCACATTCGAAATTCATACCCCTTGCACTTCACTTTCCAGCAACCAATTCTTCAACTTCTCACTCTCTAAATCCCACACCTCTTCCCTTCACTACACCCTTTTTGCTTTAACTTCATTCATGGCATCATCAAGCTCCAAGAGGCAGAAGAGGAAGGAACCAACGGAGAACATTTCCTTCGACGAGAAGAGATTCAGGACTGCCTTCTATGAACGAGAATTTGAGTGGATAAAGCTCAAAAAGATACTTCCTGAGTTAACCTTCCAAATCAATAAAGACGAATGCCCACAGATTCGGGAGAAGATTGAAGAAAGAGGGTGACAATTGCTCACCAATCTAGAGGGGAAGATCAATGCAAACTTCATCAAAGAGTTCTACGCAAATGTGGTCAGAGAAGACAAAACCAGAGCCCCAACCTTCAAACACTATGTAAGGGGAAAGGAGGTAGACTTCAGTCCAAATGCTATAATAAGAACTCTTCACCTGAAATCACCACACTTTGATAAGCCTAGCTATCATGCAAGGATAAGTAAAAGCCAAGACAATGATGAGCTCACCGAGATAGTGACTGACATCTGTGTTATAGCAGCTGACTGGAAGAGATATGGAGATGGGAGACCCCGATTCATCAAGAGGGGAGACCTTAGCCCAGAAGCCAAGGGGTGGTTTGAACTCGTGAGGAGGTCTATTCTCCCAGCTGCAAATAATTCAGAGGTAAATATTAATCGAGCAACTATGGTACATTGCCTAGTACAAGGTGGAGAAATCAACGTGCATGAACTTATAGCAGAGGAAATTCAAGATTCAGCTGAGAAGCTTGAATCAGGTGCCAGGCTTTGGTACCCCAGCACCATTCTCCAATTGTGCACAAAGTCCAAGGTGGTCTTTGAGGATAGTAATCTAGACTGGGTTAACCCAGGGAGGCTAATGACAACCTAGCGTATGGCCTATACTACACCTACTCAGCAACAAAGAAGGCCACAAATAGGGAAACTAAAAGCAAGGGAAGGAACTCATCAAGAGGAGTCTTATCAGGAAGAATATCAACAGGGATAGCATCCTTACCCAGCTGATCTGAATATGAATCATCTTCTAAGAGCTATTGAAGATTTGGAGATGAGACATATGGAAGGACAAGAGCAAATATTGAACTGGATGAGCCAACAAGAAGAGTGGAAGAAACAACAAATGGAGCAGCAACAGGAACAATACTCCCAGCTCACTCAAACCATCCACCAAGTTACCGAGAGGCAAGAACGTTAAGATAAGCATTTGCAGGAACTCAATCAGCGACAACTAGCCCAGAAGAAAGCATTCAATGAGTTCACTGTACTTAATGAAGGACGACAACTACATCGGGAGGAGTTCAACGTCAACACTCAAGCCAAGTTGAACTACATGTCCAGTAATATGCATCAGCTACACTATGCCATCCCTACATATGATGAGGTCCAAAAAGATTTTGTAGAACAAGAAGAGAGGAAAGTGAAACAGCAAAAGGAGACACTCAAGAAGAAGATGGAAGATGGTGGTTTCTGGAAGAAGCTGCTTGGAAAAGGCAAGGGAAGTGGGAGCACAAGCAATCAAGAAGGAGAGCATGGACATCCACAAGAGTAAAAGGTGGTGGAGTTCCTTCTTTGGTCCATCTTTCTCTATGCTTTAAATAAGGAAGATCTTGTATGAAATATAACTTGCTTCCATGTTATGTTTAAACCTTTTTCAATTCTGTCTTTTGAGTTTTTGGTATTGAAGAAAGTCTCTGTGTGCTAGTCTTTATGTTACTACACCATCTCCTTACTTAATTGTATGTTTGTCCCCTTTTGAATCAAATGAAAAGAGAATGATTGTTTTCAAAAGACCAGAGAAGAGTTCATACTAGGGAGTAAATCCATGAGTTTGTGGTATGGTCATAAGTTAGCTAAGTTGGTTCAACCACAAGGTGGGAAGACAACTATCTGTCAGGAATACTATGCTTGAGACACACCCCATAAGACTAGCTAAGTAAGAAGATCCTAATAAGAAAAAGGGAAAGAACAATCAAAGTTGAGGAATAAAA
>NC_029785.2:103871317-103894419 GCF_000816755.2 Arachis ipaensis | reverse complement strand
AACGAGAAGAGATTCAAGACTGCCTTCCATGAACAAGAATTTGAGCGGATAAAGCTCAAAAAGATACTGCCTGAGTTAACCTTCCAAATCAACGAAGACGAATGCCCACAAATTCGGGAGAAGATTGAAGGAAGAGGGTGGCAATTGCTCACCAATCCAGAGGGGAAGATCAATGCAAACCTCATCAAAGAGTTCTACGCAAATGTGGTCAGAGAAGACAAAACCAGAGCCCCAACCTTCAAAAGCTATCTGACTGGGAGAGGTATGGAGATGGAAGATGGTGGTTTCTGGAAGAAGCTGCTTGGAAAAGGCAAGGGAAGTGGGAGCACAAGCAATCAAGAAGGAGAGCATGGACATCCACAAGAGTAAAAGGTGGTGGAGTTCCTTCTTTGTTCCATCTTTCTCTATGTTTTAAATAAGGAAGATCTTGTATGAAATATAACTTGCTTCCATGTTATGTTTAAACCTTTTTCAATTCTGTCTTTTGAGTTTTTGGTATTGAAGAAAGTCTCTGTGTGCTAGTCTTTATGTTACTACACCATCTCCTTACTTAATTGTATGTTTGTCCCCTTAAATCAGATGAAAAAGAGAATGAGTGTGTTTTTAAAAAGACCAGAGTGGAGTTCCTAATATGGAAGTGCATGCATGAGTTTTTGGTGTGATCATAAGTTAGCTAAGTTGGTTCAACCATAAGGTGGGAAGACAACTATCTGTCATGAATACTATACTTGAGACACACCCCATGAGACAAGATAAATACGAAGATCCTAATAAGAAAAAGGGAAAGAACAATCAAAGTTGAGGAATAAAAAAAAAAGACTAAGCAATAAGGCTGGGCACCAATGGTTTTAAATCTTGAGGTATGTGTCTGTGGTGTTCATGTGTGAGGGATCTACTTGGAAGAATAAGCTCTTAGGGGTGCCTTATCACTTGGTAACTTGGGTTAACTAACTCGGAATTATCAGCTGAAAGTCCACTATCAAGAGTAACCCTCACCACAGAATATTTAGTAACCCAAAGAGGTGCTGGACACCAAAGCCTCAAGAAAAGAAAATGAATAAACTATATGCCTGTGGTGTGTATGTATGGGGGAGAGACTTGAGTGAGTAAGTCCTTAGGGGTGTCTCAACACCTAGCACCTTGAACCAACTGGTTCAGGAGTGTTGGCTGAAAGCTTATCTTAAAGAGTTGCCCCCTTACAGAACACTTAGCCTAAGAACACAAATAAGCCCTGAAATAACAACAAAAGGATCAATAAATAAAAGTTTCATGGGATGCAATCATAGTGAGTATTCTAGGATATGATAAAGGTCTGAAAGCCAGGAATGAACCTAAGTTGCTATGCATGAAACCACCATAAAACCAGGGACATGACTTCCACAAGAATAACTCATTTCTCTTGGTATCCCATTCATCATTCTCTTGTTCCAGTACTTGCTTAGGGACAAGCAAGCTTTAAGTTTGGTGTTGTGATGCCAGGGTATTTTGGCCAAGTTCACTGACCTTTTCTTTATTGTTTTTAGGATAGTTTCATGCATTTTCTTAGGAAATAAGCTAGTTTTGGGTAGATATTCACTTACACCTTGATTCAAGCATACATTGTGCATTTTACATGATTTTATGAGAATTTTGCATGAGTTTAGTGACAAATTGTATTCTGCATTACTCATGACTTGGACTAGAACTTTGATGCACTCTATTGCCTGATTTCAGGACCAAAGGAAGCAAGGAATGGGAGGTAACTTGCAAAGTTAATGAGAAAATTGACTACCAATGACGCTCTCGAAGCCATCATTACCACGTTAAAAGTCAGGTTAACTAAGTTAATGTGAACTCTAATGTGAAGAAGGGAAATTGAGCCAACGTTAGTGACACTTAACATTATCACTAACGTTGGCCAATGCTCACAAGTGGCCACGTTAGAGTCCACGTTAACTTAGTTAACATGGCCTCTAGTTAAAAGGGGGAAAGGAAGCAAACGTTAGTGACATTCAACATTGTCACTAACGTTGGCCTAAGTGCACAATGCCACGTTAACTCCCACGTTAACTTGGTTAACGTGGAAGCTAACGTGAAGAGGCAAGAGTGGTCGACAACGTTGTGACACCCAACATTGTCACTAACGTTGGAAGCAACCACACAACCCCAAGGAGCCACGTTAACTTCCACGTTAACTTAGTCAACGTGGAGGCTAACGTGAGAGAAGAAGGTGATGGCCAATGTTAGTGACACTCAACATTGTCACTAACGTTGGAAGGAGCCAAGCATGGCCACGTTATAAGCCACGTTAACCTAGTTAACGTGGAGGAGTTGCTGGGAGTTGGAAAAATAGCATAGAACTACTTCCTGTATTTTACTTTCTCTGCTCTTCTAGTTTTCATCTTGTATTCTCCATCTTTGTTTTCATTTTCCAGAGCTATGAACAACTAAACCCCTTTCATTGGGGTAGGGAGCTCTGTTGTAATTTGATGGATCAATACTAATTTTCATTATTCTTCTTCTATCTTTTCTCTTGATTTTACTTGAAAGCTTTTGATCTTCATCCAATTGGGTAGTTATCTTGGAAAAGAAACTATTCATACTTGGATCTCTTCTGAACCTTGGAAGAGGAATGAAGAGATCAAGCTAGAAATGCTTTCTCATGCTGGACCAAATTGGGTTTGGATGGATATGTGACTATAATCCTCTCAATGCTTGATTTGGAAAATGCATGTGGTATAATCAGTGACCATACTTCATCTCTTCTCATGAGCAATTGACCAAGGAATTGGCTACTGATCAAGATTTGAGAGTTTGAATTACAAAAAATTGTAATTCAATCACTTAAGATTGTCAAGGAGATCAATGAGTGCATTGATTGAGGAAGAGATGTAAATGAGATTGATCCGGAGAATGCAACATCTCCTAAGCCCAATGAACTCCCCATTTCTGATCTTACCCATTCTCTTTAATTTCTGTCATTTACATTTATGAGCAATTCCCCCATTCCCATTTAAGATTCAGCAATTTACTTTCTGTCATTTACTTTCCCGCATTTAACTTTCTGCAATTCTCAACTCAATTTCTGATTTGCTCAACTAGAACATTTCTCTAATTAAAGTTGCTTGATCAATCAATCCTTGTGGGATTCGACCTCACTCTATTGTGAGTTTTTACTTGACGACAAATTCGGTACACTTGCCGAAGGAAATTTGTTATGAGACAAGTTTTCCGTGCATCAGAAGTTCAGGGGGAACAAAGCATCTTCATACGCTTATCTGAAATTCTCACTAATGAATTACATAAGTATCTCTATCGTATTTTATATTTTATTCATATTTTAATTAACAATTCTCCATAACCATTTGAATCCGCCTGACTGAGATTTACAAGATGACCATAGCTTGCTTCAAGCCGACAATCTCCGTGGGATCGACCCTTACTCACGTAAGGTTTATTACTTGGACGACCCAGTGCACTTGCTGGTTAGTTGTGCGGAGTTGTGATAAAGAGTTGAGATTACAATTGTGCGTACCAAGTTGTTGGCACCATTGATAATCACAATTTCGTGCACCAAGTTTATGGCGCCGTTGCCGGGATTGTTCAAGTTTGGACAACTGACGGTTCATCTTGTTGCTTAGATTAGGTAATTTGATTTTATGTTTAAGCTTTTTACCTTTTATTTTCAAAAAAAAAAAAATTCTCTATGCTCTTTTTCAGTGTTTTTAAGGATGAATTCTAGAGTTTCATGATGATTTGTTGAAGTCTGGCTGGCTGTAAAGTCATGTCTAATCTTTTGGACCGAGGTTTCAACTTATCATCACAAGAGCTTGTTGATTTCTATCAATTTTGCTTTTGAATGTAATGAACTGCTAAAGCTTGGCTGGCCATTGGCCATGTCTAGTGTTTCGGACCGAAGCTTTCATTGAAAGCTTCGCTGGCTAGTAAGCCATGTCTAATTCCTGGACCGGAGTTTTAGTCTAACATTGCATGATTCCTGGAATTCTCATTAAGAATTTTGAATTCCTTATTTTCTCTTTCTCCAATTAATTTTCAAAAAAAAATTACAAAAAAATAAATAAAATTATAAAAATAAAAAAATAATTTGTGTTTCTTATTTGAGTCTAGTGTCTATTTTTAAGTTTGGTGTCCTGCATATTTTTAATTTTCTTGCAATTTTTGAATATACGAATTTTGTTCTTCATTAATCTTCAAGTTGTTCTTGATGATTTCCTTGTTCTGATCTTTAAACTCTCTTGTTTTGTGTGTTTTGTTATTTTTCATAAACATTCTCAATTTGTTAGTGTCTCTAATATGAAAATTTCTAAGTTTGTTATAAACATGAATTGTTTGTTTGATCTTAGTTTTCCATGATTAGTTGCATTTTGGTTGTTTCTCATCATTAAAAATTCAAAAAATTTTCAAAATTATGTGTTTTCAAGTCAATAATACAGAGAATTGAAAATACAGAACATTCAGCAGAGGAATTACACAGAAAAAGCTGGGCATTCAAAACGCCCAGTGAGGAAGGAAAACTGGCATTTAAACACCTGCCAGGGTACTTGGCTCGGCGTTAAACGCCTAAAAGGGTAGAATTTTGGGCGTTAAACGCCATAATGGATACCATTCTGGCGTTTAACACCAGGATGGCACAGAGGGAAGATTTTGTTTTTAATTCAAATCTTTTTCAAATTATATCTTTTCAATCATATCTTTTCAAAATCAATTCCTTTCCATTTCTTTTAGCATTTTCGAAAATCCTTGCTAACAATTAGTGATTTGATTCAAAAATTTCTTCCTTGTTAAGAAAGGTTCAATATTTGAATTTTAGAATCATATATTTTAAATTTCTTGTTAGCCAAGACATTAATTTTAAAAATCAAATCTTTTTAATTGTTTGTCAATCATATCTTTTTAAAACCATATTTTCTCAATCATATCTTCTCAATCACATCTTTTTCAAAATTGATTTTCAATCATATCTTTTTGATTTCTAATTTCAAAATCTTTTTTTTAAAATCACTTAACTACTTTCTCAATTTTAATTTTCGAAAATCATTAATCAATTTTTTTTAATTTCTTTTAATTATTTCAAAATCCTTTTAAATTTAATTCTTCCCCTCTTCTCACATCCTTCTATTTAAGGACTAACACTTCTCCACTATCAGCAATTCGGACTCTCTCTCTATAAGTTCAAATTCTCTCTTCTCTACCTCCTCCTTCCATTCTTCTCTTCCGCTGACACTTTAAGGAATCTCTATACTGTGACATAGAGGACTCCATACTTTCTTCTCCTCTCTTTCATATGAGCAGGAGCAAGGACAAAGGCATTCTTGTTGAAACTGATCCTGAACCTGAAAGGACCTTGAAGAGAAAGCTAAGAGAAGCTAAAGCACAACTCTCTGTAGAGGACCTAACATAAATTTTCAAACAAGAAGAAGACATGGCAGCCGAAAATAACAACAATGACAATAATGCAAGGAAGGTGCTTGGTGACTTTACTGCACCTACTCCCGACTTCTATGGGAGAAGCATCTCCATTGCTGCCATTGGAGCAAACAACTTTGAGCTTAAGCCTCAATTAGTTTCTCTAATGCAACAGAATTGCAAGTTTCATGGACTTCCATTGGAAGATTGACGATCAATTTTTCTATCGGTAAAGAATTATAAAAAAATGATTGCATTGTAAGCATAGCTTCTAAACCAACAGAAAATCCTTTCGTACAAACGTTTTAGTTGTCACAAGTAACAAACTCCTTTAAAATTGATAACCGAAGTATTTAAAACTCGGGTAGCAAGCAAAATGAAAGATAAGAGGGATGAGAAGTTAAGTAAAATGAAGAAGAAGAAAGTAAGAAAGGAGAAGAAAAATTAGGATTGGGGAAGAAAAGATAAGATATTTGGAACCGATCTGGATAGGTTGTGCGACGCTAGCGACGCGGACGCGCGGGGTACGCTTTCGCGCAAATTGTGCTTATAGGAATTGACGCGGACGCGTCAGTCACACGGACGCGTCAGTCACACGGACGCGTGACTCGTTCTGTGCTAATGTCGCGAGAGCAGCCTCGCGTACGTACAACTCTCTGTTTAAATGCATTTTTGCCAAAAATATGGGTGACGCGTTCGTGTGGGTGACGCGATCGCGTGAGTGGCCATTTTTGAAAAACGACGCGAACGCGTCAGGCACGCATTCACGTGGGAGGGCTTGGGCTTCTAGCACGAGTCCAGCCCCATTCCATCACAACTTTCGTCCATGCACCCCTTTTTACGCCGATTTTCAGGTCACGCATTCGCGTGGTTGACGCGGACGCGTGGGACGCATTTTTCCCACAAGACGCGGACGCGCCAGCAACGCAGTCGCGTGGGGCAATTTGTGCTAAAGGCACGCCTCCAGCCACGCTTTCGCGCAACACTCTTTTCAATCTTGTTTTCTTCCCAACGCACATATGACGCGGACGCGTCGGTGATGCTGTCGCGTCGGCGACGCTGTCGCGTCGGGCACTTGGGGGGTCCTTTGTTATGGTGGCTTGTGCTTGAACTCATCCAAGAATCTCCACCAATGTTTGTGATTCCAATGGCCTCCGGGGTCCCAAACTAGGCGCAGAAAGCCTTCAAGCGAGTTAAAGCAAGTGACAAGACCCCAAGAGTGTTGATTGCCAGAATGAATTCCGGGGTCCCAAATCTTGCTTTTGCACCCGTTTTCTTATTGATCATTATGATTCCATCCGGGTAGCAAGCAATCTGAATTCTCACTAATGCGGCCAAACAACTTCCTAGACCCATTCAGTTGAGCTTTACACTAACCTTTGCATTTAAACTTTGAGCACACAACCATGTTGAACCTTGCTTGACAACTCCAACCACTAACCATCTTCTTCTTACTCTTAATGCCGCAAAGAGCTCTAAGTTGACCATCTGTCTCAAGTAGCCCATATTCAAGTGGAATTAGAAAGCTAGGGGATATGAATTTTACCCACTTGAATGTTGTGAAGGATGATGGCAACTTAGGGGGAGGTATTTCTAACGAATTTGCAGGCTCCACTCCCTTGTGCTCCACTCTGACAACTTCCACCTCTTTGCAAGTTTCTTCAATATTAACCTCTTCTTCTTGGTAGCTTTCTTCCAATTTGATCTCTTTTTTATTTCTCACCAAGGGCATGGGCGGCTGTGCTTCTTCTTCTTTAATCTCCATTTCTTGACCAACCTCTTCCAAGTCTTCAACTATGATATGCCTTGGAGGTTGTACACCCTCCTCAACATCAAATGCAACCATCTTGGAAGGAGGTTCTATGTCTTGACTTTCCTATGGAGGTTCAGCATCTCCCAAGTCTTCAACCACTTCTTCTTCTTCAATAATTCCGGCTTCCTCCACTTGTTCCAGTACAATTCATGCTCCTTACTATTCACCGGAGTTACTAATGTCTCCTTCATACTACGTTCTTTATTAGATTGTCCACATGAAGCCATGGGGGTTGCTTGAGTGTCCGAACATTGGGAAGCTAATTGATTTATCGCTTGCTCCAATTGATGAAGGGTTGCATGAAATTGATCCACTGTTTTCTTGAGACGATCCGTTGATTCTTGTGCCGCTTGGGTATCATAAGTAGGACCATAAGGCTCTTGGATTGATGGATATGGATATGGTGCATATGGAAGTGGTGGCTCTTGGGAATAATTGGGTTGGAATTGGGGTGGTTCTATATATGGTTCATATGGTTCATAAGGTGGTTGGTATGGTGGATGAGGGTTAGGGTCATATGATGTTGTTTGGTGAAAAGGGGCTTGTGAGTATGGTGGTTCAGAGTTGTGTTGAGGAGGTGGGTCATAGGTATATGATGGGGTCCACCATATCTATTGCTTTGGCATGCATTATAGGATGGTCTTTGTCTGTGGTATTGTGGAAGGTGTTGCTACCGGAAGGGTTGATCAGATCCTCGTGGCTCCTTCCATCTCTGATTGTTTTGACCTTGATGCATGTTCCTGATATAATTTCCATTCCTGGCAATAGCATTGGAACCAAACTCAAAACGACGGGGTGAGAACTCATAATAGCAAATAAAAATTAAAAACGAAAATAAAAACAAATTTAAAATAAAAGGTTATTTAAATTTTGAATTTGAAAATTAAATTTTGAAATTTAAAATTTGAAATTTTTGAAATTTGAATTTTGAAATTTGAATTTTAAATTTTTGAAATTTGAATTTTGAAATTTGAAATTTGAAAAATTTTTAAAATTGAATTTTGAAAATTTTTAAATTTGATTTTTAAAATAAGATAAGATAAGATAAAAATTTTAAAATAAAAATCTGAAATTTTTTTTTTTGATTTTCAAAAAAAATCAATTAAAATAAAGAGCAATAACTCTTAATTTACGAAAAAGCAAAAATAAAAATAAAAATAAAAACAAATCAAAAAGCAAATATTTACAATAACCAATAATAAGGCACACGTTTGCAATTCCCCGGCAACGGCGCCATTTTGACGATCGATTTTTCTATCGGTAAAGAATTATAAAAATATGATTGCGTTGTAAGTATAGCTTCTAAACCAACAGAAAATCCTTTTGTACAAACGTTTTGGTTGTCACAAGTAACAAACCCCTTTAAAATTAATAACCGAAGTATTTAAACCTCGGGTCATCTTCTCAAGGAATTGTAGGGAGATGTTCTTATTATTGGTTATGAGTCTTGTAAATTGGGGGTTTTTAAGATAAGGAACAGGTAATTTAAATGACAAGAAAAATAAATTAATAATAATAAAATCTCTTGGCAAGGTATGAAAATTAGAAGTCCTATCCTAGTTATCCTTATCAATTGTGATGAGAATTGGATTTTTTTCCCACTTTGTTAACCTCTAACTATGAAGGTAAGTTAAGTGGATGAATTAATTTTGATTCCTCAGGTCCTAGTCTTTCCTTGGGAAAGGCTAGAGTTATTGGAACTCGAATTAATTCTTGAAAAATTCCAATTTTCAGTCAACAATGAGTTTGATAACTCAAGTGTCTCCAACGACTCAACCAAAGCCAAAAGGAAAAAATCCAAATTATTTATATCATAAATAATAGAGAGCGATCATAAATCTGAAATACCTCAAATTGCATTAAATAAAAAAATCAATCTAAACATAAAGAGTTCATAAACTAAATTGATAAAACAAATAAAAGGAACATTGAACCTGAGAACAAGTTGAAATCCTAAATCCTTTAAAGGAATCCTAATCCTAAATCCTAAGAGAGAGGAGAGAACCTCTCTCTTTAAAAACTACATCTAAATCCTAAAATTGTGTGTGTGAAAGCATGATTATAAATGGATGCATTCCCCCACTTTATAGCCTCTAATCTGTGTGTTTTGGGCTGAAAACTGGGTCAAAAACAGCCCAGAAATCGCCTCCAGCAATTTCTGGTACGTTCAGGTCGCGGGAAAGTGACGCAGAAGCGTCGTCCACGCGTTAGCGTGGATTGGGGTTTTTCTAGGTCACACGTTCGCGTCACTTGGATTCGGGGCAGCTATAGCAAATTATATATCGTTGCGAAGCCCCAGACGTTAGCTTTCCAATGCAATTAAAACTGCATCATTTGGAACTCTGTAGCTCAAGTTATGGTCGTTTGAGTGCCAGAAGGTCAGGCTGGACAGCTTTAGCAGTTCCTTCAATTTCCTGTATTCCTTCCACTTTTGCATGCTTCCTTTTCATCCTCCAAGCCATTCCTATTCTGTAATCTCTAAAAACACTTAACACACAAATCAAGGCATCTGATGGTAATAAGAGAGGATTAATATTAGCAAATATAAGGTCAAAGAAGCATGTTTTCAATCATAGCACAAAATCAGGAAGGAGAATGTAAACTCATGCAAATAGTATGAATAAGTGGGTAAAAAGTTGATAAAATCCACTCAATTTAGCACAAGATAAACCATAAAATAGTGGTTTATCAAAGATCCTCATCAGTTCTTAGCTGAATTCTTGCAAATCTGTGACACTGTCAAGACCAATGGGGTTAACCCTGAGGTCTACAGACTTATGCTCTTCCCTTTTGCTGTAAGAGACAGAGCTAGGATATTATTGGATTCACAACCTAAGGAAAGCCTGAACTCTAGAGAAAAGTTGGTCAGTGTTTTTCTAGCCAAATTCTTTCCACCTCAAAAATTGAGTGAGCTTAGAGTGGAAGTCCAGACCTTCAGACAAAAGGAAGGTGAATCCCTCTATGAAGCTTGGGAAAGATACAAGCAATTGATCAGAAGGTGTCCTTTTGACTTGCTTTCTAAATGGAGCATCATAGGTATCTTCTATGATGGTCTGTCCGAACTGTCCAAGAAGTCATTGGACAGCTCTGCTGGAGGATCTCTTCATCTGAAGAAGACGCTTGCAAAAGCTCAGGAACTCATTGAGATGGTGGCAAATAACCAATTCATGTACACTTCTGAAAGGAACCCTGTGAATAAAGGGACAAATCAGAAGAAAAGAGTTCTTGATATTGATACTCTGAATGCCATATTGTCTTAGAACAAAATATTAACTCAGCAAGTCAAAATGATCTCTCAGAGTCTGTCTGACATGCAAGCAGCAACAGGCAGTACCAAAGAAGCTTCATCCGAAGAAGAAGCTTATGATCCTGAGAACCCAGCAATGGAAGAGGTGAATTACATCGGAGAACCCTATGGAAACACGTATAATCCATCATGGAGAAATCATCCAAATCTCTCATGGAAGGACCAACAGAGGCCTCAACAAGGCTTCAACAACAGTAATGGTGGAAGAAATAGGTTTAGCAATAGCAAACCTTTTCCATCATCTTCTCAACAACAGACAGAGAATTCTAAGCAGAGCCACTCTGACTTAGCAACCATAGTCTCTGATCTAATTAAAACCACTCAAAGTTTTATGACTGAAACAAGGTCCTCCATTAGAAATTTAAAAGCACAAGTGGGTCAGCTGAGTAAGAAAGTTACTGAACTCCCTTCTAGTACTCTTCTAAGCAACACAGAAGAGAACCCAAAAAGAGAATGCAAGGCCATAAACACGTACCACATGACTGAATGTATAGAGGAGGGAAAGGTAGTGATTTCCACTGAGGAAGACCTCAATGGACGTCCACTGGCCTCCAAGGAGTTCCTTAATGAGGAACCATGGGAATCTGAGGCTCATACAGAGACCATAGAGATTCCATTGAATTTACTTCTGCCGTTCATGAGCTCTGATGAGTATTCCTCCTCTGAAGAGGATGAAGATGTTACTGAAGAGCAAGTTGCCAAGTACCTTGGAGCAATCATGAAGATTAATGCCAAGTTATTTGGTGATGAGACTTGGGAGGATGAACCCCCCTTGATCACCAAAGAATTGGATGACTTGACTAAGCAGAGATTACCTCAGAAGAGACAGGATCCTGGAAAGTTCTCCATACCTTGTACCATAGGCACCATGACCTTTGAGAAGGCTCTGTTTGACCTAGGGTCAAGTATAAACTTCATGCCACTCTTTGTGATGGAGAAGCTAGGAATCCTTGAGGTACAAGCTGCAAGAATCTCACTAGAGATGGCAGACAATTCAAGGAAACAGGCTTATGGACTTGTAGAGGATGTCTTGCTAAAGGTTGAAGGCCACTACATCTCTGCTGATTTCATAATTCTAGACACTGGGAAGTGTATCGATGGATCCATCATCCTTGGCAGACCCTTCCTAGCCACAGCAAAAGCTGTGATTGATGTTGACAGAGGAGAATTGGTCCTTCAAGTGAATGAGGACTCCCTTATGTTTAAAGCTCAAGGATCTCCCTCTGTAACCATGGAGAGGAAGCATGAAAAGCTTCTCTCAATGTAGAGTCAAATAGAGCCCCCATATTCAAACTCTAAGTTTGGTGTTGGGAGGCCATCACCATGCTCTGAGTATCTGCGAGGCTCCATGAGAGCCCACTGTCAAGCTATTGACATTAAAGAAGCGCTTGTTGGGAGGCAACCCAATTTTATTTAATCATATCTATTTATTTTCCATTATTATTTTATGTTTTCTGTAGGTTGATGATCATGTAAAGTCACAAAAACAACTGAAAAAGCAAAAACAGAATGAAAAACAGTATTAGAAATAGCACACCCTGGAGGAGAAGCTTACTGGTGTTTAAACGCCAGTAAGGGTAGCAGAATGGGTGTTAAACGCCCAGTCTGGAACCATTCTGGGCGTTTAACGCCAGAAAGGGGCACAGAACTGGCGTTTAACGCCAGAAATGGGCACAGAGCTGGCGTTTAACGCCAGAAAAGGGAGAAAAGTTGGCGTTAAACACCAGAAATGGGCAGCAACCTGGCGTTTAATGCCAGGATTGGCACAGGAAGGGGCGTTTACACGCCAACATGGTGCAGGGATGAGAAATCCTTGACACCTCAGGATCTGTGGACCCCACAAGATCCTCACCTACCTCATCTCTCTTTCTCTCTTCTTCACACCTTCCCATAATACTATTCCCCAAATACCCTTCACCAATCACCTTAATACCTCTTCTCCAAAAAGCCCTCACCTATCAAATCCTACCCTTTTCTCCATAATCTCTTCACCAATCCACATCCATCCACCATAGATCTCCACCTACCTCACCATTCAAATTCAAACCACTTTCCCTCCCAAACCCACCCATACATGGCCGAACCTACCCCTCTCTCCACTCCTATATAAATCCATCTTCACTCATTCATTTTCACACATCATACACACTACTTCTCCCACTTGGCCGAACCACAAAACCCCCTCCATCTCCTCCATTTTCTTCTTCTACTCTTTTCTTTCTTCTTTTGCTCGAGGATGAACAAACCTTCTAACTTTGGTGTGGTAAAAGTGTTGCTTTTTGTTTTTTCCTAACTATTTATGGCTCCAAAGGCCGGAGAAACCCCTAGAAAAAGAAAAGGGAAGGAAAAAGCTTCCACCTCCGAGTCATGAGAGATGGAGAGATTCATCTCAAAGGTCCATCAAGACCACTTCTATGAAGTTGTGGCCAAGAAGAAGGTGATCCCCGAGGTCCCTTTCAAACTCAAAACGGGTGAATATCTGGAGATCCGACATGAGATTCGAAGAAGAGGTTGGGAAGTTCTCACCAACCCCATTCAACAAGTCAGAATCTTAATGGTTCAAGAGTTTTATGCCAATGCATGGATTACCAAGAACCATGATTAAAGTGTGAACCCGGACCCAAAGAATTGGCTTACAATGGTCGGGGGGAAATGCTTAGATTTTAGTCCGGAAAATGTAAGGTTGGCATTCAACTTGCCCATGATGCAAGGAGATGCACGCCCCTACACTAGAAGGGTCAACTTTGATCAAAGGTTGGACCAAGTCTTCATAGACATTTGTTAAGAGGGCGCTCAATGGAAGAGAGATTCAAGAGGGAAGCCGGTTCAACTAAGAATGCATGACCTTAATCCCGTGGCTAGGGGATGGTTGGAGTTCATCCAATGCTCAGTCATTCCTACTAGCAACCGGTCTGAAGTTACTATAGACCGGGCTATCATGATCCATATCATCAAGATTGGAGAGGAAGTAGAAGTTCATGAGGTTATTTCCCTAGAACTCTACAAGGTGGCGGACAAGTCCTCTACTTTGGCAAGATTAGCCTTCCCTCATCTCATTTTTCACCTCTGTAATTCAGCTGGAATTGACATAGAGGAAGACATCCTCATTGATGAAGACAAGCCCATCACTAAGAAAAGGATGGAGCAAACAAGAGATCCCACTCATGGACAAGAGCATGAGGAAATTCCTCATCATGAAATCCCTGAGATGCCTTAAGGGATGCACTTTCCTCCACAAAACTATTGGGAGCAAATCAACACCTCCCTAGGAGAAATAAGTTCCAATATGGGACAACTAAGGGTGGAGCACCAAGAGCATTCCATCCTCCTCCATGAAATTAGGGAAGACCAAAGAGCCATGAGGGAGGAGCAACAAAGGCAAGGAAGAGACATTGAGGAGCTAAAGCACTCCATAAGATCTTCAAAAGGAAGAACAAGCCGCCATCACTAAGGTGGACCCATTCTTTAATTCCCTTGTTCTTATTTTCTATTTTTCGTTTCTTATGCTTTATGTTTTATTTATGTTTGTGTCTTACTAAATGATCATTAATGTCTTAGAGTCTATGCCTTAAAGCTATGAATGTCCTATGAATCTATCACCTTTCTTAAATGAAAAATGTTTTTAATTGCAAAAGAAAAAGAAGTACATGAATTTCGAATTTTAAAATAGATTAATTATTTAAATGTGGTGGCAATACTTTTTATTTTTCTGAATTAATGCTTGAACAGTGCATATTTTTGAATTGTTGTTCATGAATGTTAAAATTGTTGGCTCTTGAAAGAATGATGAAAAAAGGAGAAATGCTATTGATAATCTGAAAAATCATAAAATTGATTCCTGAAGCAAGAAAAAGTAGTGAAAAGCTTGCAAGAAAAAAGAGGCGGAAAATAAAGAAGGAAAAAAAGAGAAAAAAAAGAAAAAGAAAAAGCAAGTAGAAAAAGTCAATAGCCCTTCAAACCAAAAAGCAAGGGTAAAATAAAAAGGATCCAAGGCTTTGAGCATCAGTAGATAGGAGGGCCCACAGGAATAAAATCCTGGCCTGAGCGGCTAAACCAAGCTGTCCCTAACCATGTGCTTGTGGCGTGAAGGTGTCAAGTGAAAAGCTTGAGACTGAGCGGTTAAAGTCGTAGTCCAAAGCAAATAGAGTGTGCTTAAGAGCTCTGGACACCACTAATTGGGGACTCTAGCAAAGCTGAGTCACAATCTGAAAAGGTTCACCCAGTTATGTGTCTGTGGCATTTATGTATCTGGTGGTAATACTGGAAAACAAAATGCTTAGGGTCACGACCAAGACTCATAAAGTAGCTGTGTTCAAGAATCAACATACTGAACTAGGAGAATCAATAACACTATCTGAATTCTGAGTTCCTATGGAAGCCAATCATTATGAACTTCAAAGGATAAAGTGAGATGCCAAAACTGTTCAGAAGCAAAAAGCTAATAGCCCCGCTCATCTAATTAAGACTGATCTTCATAGATGTTTTTGGAATTCATTGTATATTCTCTTCTTTTTATCCTATTTGATTTTCAGTTGCTTGGGGACAAGCAACAATTTAAGTTTGGTGTTGTGATGAGCAGATAATTTATACGCTTTTTGGCATTGTTTTTAGGTAGTTATTAACAGGTTTTTGTTAGTTTTTATTATATTTTTATTAGTTTTTAAATAAAAATCACATTTCTGGATTTTACTATGAGTTTGTGTGTTTTTCTGTGATTTCAGGTATTTTCTGGTTGAAATTGAGGGACCTGAGCAAAAATCTGATTCAGAGGCTGAAAAAGGACTGCAGATGCTGTTGGATTCTGACCTTCCTGCACTCGAAGTGGATTTTCTGGAGCTACATAAGCCCAGTTGGTACGCTCTCAATTGCGTTGGAAGGTAGACATCCTGGGCTTTTCAGCAATATATAATAGTCTATACTTTTCCCGAGATTCGATGGCCCAAACCGGCGTTCCAAGTCAGCATAAAATTCTTGGCGTCAAAACGCCATAACTGGCATAAAAGCTGGAGTTAAACGCCCAAATTGGCACAAAAGCTGGTGTTTAACTCCAAGAAAAGTCTCTACATGTGAAAGCTTCAATGCTTAGCCCAAGCACACACCAAGTGGGCCCGGAATAAGATTTCTGCATTAATTACCTATTTTTGTAAACCCTAGGCTACTAGTTTTCTATAAATAGGACCTTTTGCTATTGTATTTTCATCATATAATCCCTGGAACTTATATGTTCACGTTTGAGGTTGGCCTCACGGCCATGCCTAGACCTTTTGTTCTTATGTATTTTCAACGGTGGAGTTTCTACACACCATAGATTAAGGTGTGGAGCTTTGCTGTTCTTCATGAATTAATGCAATTACTACTATTTTCTATTCAATTCACACCTACTTCTTCTACAAGATATACTCTCGTACTTAATTCATTTAAGTCAAAATGAAGGGGTGACCCGTGACAATCACCCAATCTTTGTTACTCGCTTAGCCAAGGTCGTGTGCCTGACAACCACAAAGCAATCTACATGATGTTCAACGTAGTCATTGGATGACAGCTGGAGTATACTCTCTTGGGTTTCTAATCTAAGATTAGAACCTTCGTGGTATAGGCTAGAACTATTGGCGGCCATTCCTGAGATCCGGAAAGTCTAAACCTTGTCTGTGGTATTCCGAGTAAGATCTGGGAAGGGATGTCTGTGACGAGCTTCAAACTCGCGAGTGTTGGGCGTAGTGACAGACGCAAAAGGAATAGTGGATCCTATTCCAACATGATCGAGAACCGACAAATGATTAGCCGTGCGGTGACAGCGCATTTGGACCATTTTCATTGAGAGGACGGGAGGTAGCCATTGACAACGGTGAAACCCAACATAAAGCTTGCCATAGAAAGGAGTATGAATGATTGGATGAAGACAATAGGAAAGCAGAAGTTCAGGGGGAACAAAGCATCTTCATACGCTTATCTGAAATTCTCACCAATGCATTACATAAGTATCTCTATCTTATTTTATATTTTATTCATATTTTAATTATCAATTCTCCATAACCATTTGAATCCACCTCACTGAGATTTACAAGATGACCATAGCTTGCTTCAAGCCGAGAATCTCCGTGGGATCGACCTTATTCACGTAAGGTTTATTACTTGGACGACCCAGTGCACTTGCTGGTTAGTTGTGCGGAGTTATGATAAAGAGTTAAGATTACAATTGTGCATACCAAGTTGTTGGCGCCATTGATAATCACAATTTCGTGCACCATGCACAACCTCCAAGGCATATTGTGAATGAAGAATTGGAAGAAAAAGGGCAAGCACCATGTTCCCCTACCTATGATGATTCCGCATTAACATATAATCCTTTTAAGTTTGATGAATCCTCCCCCATTGAACTTGGAATTGATGTTGAGGTAGACTTCACTCAACCTCCAAGATATGATTTGAGTGATGGGGAAGAGATAGAAGAAATTGGTGAGGAAGAATGTAAACTTGAGGAAGCTTGGCAAGAGGTAGAGTTTAAAGAATCTTGTCAAGTGGTGGAAGCTCCTAGAAGAGGATGGACGGGAGTGGATTATGCTTTATCAAGATCATTGGAAAATCATCTACCTAAGTTGCCATCTAATCCTTCATTTGAGTGGGTAAAACTCATTACTCTTAGCTTTATTATCCCACTTGAATTTGGTTTGCTTGAAACGGATGGCCAACATAGGGCGCTTTGTAGAATTAAGCGTAAGAGAAGGATGTTTAGTGGTTGGCGTTGTAAATCTAGGCTAATTATGGTTGGAAGCTCAAAATTTTGGAGCATGGATTGGTGTAGTTCTCAATTGAATGGGTCTAGGAGGATAGTTTGGTGCCTTAGTGAGAATTTGGCTTGCTTCTCACCCAATTGGAGCTATAATGATCAACTTGAAGATGGGTGTGAAAACAAAGTATGGGTGATGAACGGATTTTTCGTATGGTTTAGAATTCTTCAAATAATTCTCGTTGCAAGTATAGTTTCTAAACCAACAAATAATCCTCTCATGCAAAAAATTGTTTGTCACAAGTACAAACCCCAATAAAAATAACCGAAGAATTCAAATCTCGGGTCGTCTCTCAAAGGAATTACAGGGAAGTGTTCTTATTATTCGTTATAGATAGTATATTTTGGGGTTTTGTGATACAAGACATGAAATGTAAATGACAAGAAAGTAAATGAAACTCAAATGTAAAAAGGTCTTGGCAAGGGTTGATGGTTAAGGGTCTTTATCCTTGTTACTAACCACAACATGATAATTGCAAAGATCAATCTCATTAAGTCATCCTCTAACAAGTGAAGGAAAGTCAAATGAGCTACGTCAATCCTAATCCATAAGTCCTAGCCACTCACCAATTAACTAAGTGAGAGCTAGAGTCAATGGACACCAATCATTAATCACTTGGACATTAGCAACTCAATTTCACCTAAGTTACCATCCCAAGCCAAGAACACAAAAATCTACTCTAACATCCTTCCAAGCATTTAATCAAACACTTGGAAGGCACAAAAGGAAAGCAAGATAAAATTGCAAGAAATGTAAATCTATAACTACCAAGAGCAAGGAATTAACAACAATAAAACAAATCAACAATAGAAGAAATCAAACATAAATTGCATTAAGGAAAAGTAGAAGAAACAATAGTACATCAACAACAAAGTAAACAATTACAAGGATTAAAGTACAAAACTAAGAAAGTAAATGTAGAAGAACAAGAATTTGTAAAGGAAAAGTGAATCAAAGCTTGAATTAAACCTAGATCTAAGAAACCCTAATCTACATCTAACCTAATTCTTGAGAGAAGACAGAGCTTCTCTCTCTAGAAACTAACTAAAGCATCATACTTAACTATGTGTTCTCCCCCTCTTGACTCCTCTTGATTTCTGCATGTAATAGGCTCAGAAATGAGTTAGATTTGGGCCTGGGATTCCCAGAAATCACCCCAGCATTTTCACTTTAATGAGGTCACGTGCGAGCATCGATGCGTACGCGTGGGTCACGCGTACGCATCGTTTGGAATTTTTGCTATCCACGCGTACGCGTCATGTACGCGTACGCATCGCCACGCGACTTCAATTCCACGCGTGCGTGTCTGCTACGCATGCGCGTCGATGAGTGCATCCCAAATCCTTGATTTTCCATGGTTTTTCCAATTTGCATGCTTTTCTCTTCATTCCTTTAATTCATTCTTAGCCTTTTTAACCTGAATTTACTAACAAATACATCAAGGCATCTAGTGGAATCAAAGGCGAATTAAAATTAACCAATTAAGGGTCTAAAAAGCATGTTTTCACTCTTAAGCACAAATTAGGAGAAATTCATGAAACCATGCCATTTCATTGGATAAATGTGAGAAAGGTTGATAAAATCTACTCAATTCAGCAAAAATGTACCACGAAATAGTGGTGCATCAGTGGGATCCCGAATCACACAAAGAGAATCAATTTTGGAAGCTCATGGTTTGTGAAGAACTCCATCAAAGCTTGATGTAAATGACATAGAATGATGGAGCTTATTGGAGATTCAAGCATTGGTGGATGTTCCAAGATGAATTCAGGCACAAGCCACCTTGATGAAGAGCTCTGATAAACCCATATTTTATGATATATTTTGTGCTTAATTTGAGTGATTTATTCAATTCATCACCCACTTATTCATATTAATTGCATGATTTTACTTCTGCTTCCTTATTATGTGATGTATGTGAAAAACATGTTTCCTATGCTTTAAAATTAATTATTTTAATTACCTTTATTTCCATTCGATGCCGTGATTAGTGTGTTGAGTAGTTTCAGATCTTCTAAGGCAGGAATGACTCAAAGGATGGAAAGAAAACATACAAAAATGGAAGAAAAGCACAAAACGGAGTCCTTGAAGAAACTGGCATCCATGCGATCGCATGGATGACGCGATCGCATGCCAAGCGCGAATCAACAGCGACGCGGCCGCATGACTGACGTGACCGCGTGACAAGAAAAGCTCCGAATGACGCGACCGCATGACACACGCGGACGCGTGACAGAGGCTACGCACCAGAAATTACAGAAAACGCTCATAGCGAATTCTGAAGCCCTTTTTGGCCCAAATCCAAGTCCAGAAGGCATATACCAGAGGTTATGAAGTGAGGGAATGCATCCATCCAGGAGGAGCTCGCTAATTTTTACTATCCATGATTTAGATTTAGTTTTGAGAGAGGTTCTCTCCTCTCTCTTCAGGATTAGGATTTAGATTTAGGATTTTTATTCGCTTTCAGGATTATCTCTTTTGATCAGGTTCAATATTCCTTTTATTTTCTTTTTCAAGTTAATTTATGAATTCTCCTATGTTCCAGATTATTTGAATTAATGCTATTTGAGGTATTTCAGTTTATTATTGCTCTCTTTTATTTATGTTACTGTTACATCCCATCTGAAGGCATTTTTATTCCAGTAGATTTACTTTTCTCCTTTTGGTCTTGGTTAAGAATTCAGTAACTCAGGAGTTATCAAACTCAACATGATTGATAATTGTTATCTTTGTTAATTGAATTGAACTTCAATAATCCCAATCTTTTCTTAGGAAATAAATAAGATTCGAAGATCAAACCAATTAATCCCTTGACCTTCTTTTATCTCAGTAAAGGTTAACAAAGTGGAATTAAGATTCAATTCTCATCATCATTGATAAGGATAGCTAGGATAGGACCTCTAATTTCTCCTACCTTGCCAAAAGTTTATTTTACAGTTATTTATTTATTTTTAATTTCCATTTAAATTATTTGTCATATTTGCTCCTCATTCTTGAAACCCCAATTTTACAATCTCCATAACCAATAATAAGAACATACTTCCCTGCAGTTCCTTGAGAAGACGACCCGAGGTTTAAATACTTCGGTTATCAATTTTTAAGGGGTTTGTTACTTGTGACAACCAAAACGTTTGCACGACAGGGATTTTTGTTGGTTTAGAAACTATATCTACAACACGATTGTTTTTATGACATTCTTTACTGGCAAGATCTCAGTTCGTCAAAATGGCGCCGTTGCCGGGGAACTGCTAACGTGTGCCTTATTATTGGTTATTGTAAATATTTTTCTTTTACTTGTTTATTTATTTCTATTTTTCCTTTTTAATTTTATTTGCTACTAAGGACTCTCACCCCTCTCGCTTTGAGTTTGGCTCTAACTTTGTTGAAGGAAATAGAAGTTACAGCAAGAATATGCATCAAGGTCAAACCAATCAAGGATGGATGGAGACAAGAGGATTTAATCAACCCTTTAGGCAACAACACCCTCCAAGATATCATGGACAACGACCATTCTACAATACATCCCCAGCTGAAATATATGGTGGACAACCTTGTGACTACCAACAAGCCCCACCCCGTGCCTATAGACCAACCTCTCAACATAACCTCGAACCACCACCCTCACAAGCTTCTCTTCACCATTCGCCACCGTATGATCCTTTCCTACCCCAGTTCCAATCCAATCACCCCCAAGCACCACCACTTCCCTATGTTTCATGTCCAAATCCATCACCCCGAGAATCAGAGGTTCGCCTCAAGGCAACAGTAAATAAACTTCAAACAACAATTCGACAACTGGAGCAAGCAGTAATTCAATTAGCTTCTAGACGCAACATTCAAGGACCAACCACAGCCCCATGTGGACAATCTAATGAAAAGCGTAGCATGAAAGAGACACTAGAAACTCCAGTGGATAAGACAGAGCATGAATTCGTACTAGAACAAGTAGAAGAAGCTGTCATTATACAAGAAGAAGAGTTGGTTGAAGATCTAGGAGACGCTGAACCTCCATGGGAATCCAGAGTTGAGGAGAACTCCGTCAAGGACGTTACAGTTGATGCTAAGGAGGATAGAGCACAATCCCCGAGGCAAGTCGTTTATGAAGAACTAGATGGAATAACCCATGACACAAATTCCCTTGATGATGATAGTCACAAGTCTAGCTCTTTTAGTAATGAACTTGCATCCGCAAGTGAATTCTCTGAGATCAAAGAATCTTCCCCAAATGAATACGAAGATGATGCAGAGGTAGATTTCTCTCAACCTCCGATCTATGACTTGAGTGATGAGGAAGACATAGAAGACTTTGACCAGGATACATATGCATTTGAAGAATCTTGCGAAGAAGTGGAGGAATTCACAGAAGAGCACAAGGGAGTAGAACTTACAGAACCACCAGAAACACCTACCCCAAGGCCATTACCTCCTAATACAAGCTTCAAGTGGGTACGATCCTTAACCTTTAACTTTACTTATTCACTTGAATATGGTTTACTTGAAACAGATGGCCAGCTTAGAGCCCTCTGCGGCTTTAAGAGTAAGAGGGAAATATCTCGTACTCAGAGTTGGTGCACAAGGTTCAGTAAGGTTCCACGCTTCAACTCGAAGTGCACAGATTGGTATCACGTTCAATCGAATGGATCTCGGAAAATGTTTGGTCACTATGGCGAGAATCTACTTTCTAAACCGCCCGGATGGAAAAATATAGAACCAAAGTTTGGGATCCTGGAAAATATTCTGATATTCATCACCCCGGGAGCCTGAAAATCTGTTTGAAGCTGCTCAGAAGCTTCACATGCCTAGTTTGGGACCCCGGAGGCTGTTGGCATTCCAAACATTGGTGGAGATTTCTGGATGAATTTAAACACAAGCCGCCATAGCAGAAAGCTCTTCCAATGTCCAACTTAAGGACTTTAACTAAAAGTGCTAGGTGGGAGACAACCCACCATGGTATGATCGTTCCTTTTGCAATTTTAATTTTATTTAGTTTTGTTTGTTTTTTGAATTTTATTTTATTATATTGAACCTGGAATTTTGCATCTCACTCATATTGATCATTGCATTCTGCACTTTTCATGCATATGTATGAAAAAAAAAGGGTGCGCGATGCGACCGCATCATCCATGCGATCGCGTCAATGGCGAAATACACTTCCCACGCGACCGCGTCCTCCACGCTGCCGCGTGACCTGAAAATCGGTGTAAGGATCCAATGTCCAGAAAGTTGGGCTGGAATCGTGCGGCCATTGTGCGTCTAGCACAAAATGACCCACGCGATCGCGTGCCTGACGCGATCGCGTCCTTGCACATAATCAATCACACGCGACCGCGTGAGCGACGCGATCGCGTCGCATGGATTGCACAAATCCCAAAAGGAGACAGAGAGTTGGGCTGGAACGACACTGGATTTGTGCGTTTAGCACAAATTCCAGCGACGCGATCGCATGCCCCAGGCGATCGCGTCCAACCCCTTTTTAATCCCTTCCATGCGATCGCGCGACGCACACGATCGCGTCACCCCCCATTTCGCACCATCCATGCAACCGCGTGCCCCACGCGGCCGCGTGGATTCAAATTTATAACCCCCCAGGTCACGCGAAACCCTATTATCGCGCCCCCCCTGAACCCCCTCCCCTCCCTTCTCTCTTCTCTAATCTAACCACCACCACCCAGTCACCACCACCGCCACCCCCAGACGCTGCCGCCCGTCCCAGACACCGCCGCCACCTTTCCTCCCTTCCTCCCTCCTCTTCTTTCTCCTTCTTTCTTCCTCTTTCCCCTCCTCTCCG
>NC_029785.2:103839842-103871140 GCF_000816755.2 Arachis ipaensis | reverse complement strand
TCCCCTCCTCTCCGCCACTGCTCCTCTGCGCACCACCACCCACCGCCGCCGCCCGTCCCAGCCGCGCCCCCTCTCCACCAGCACCACCACCCCTTCCCCTATCCCCCCCTATCCCCATTACCCCTTTTTCCCCTGCCCCGAACAGCCGCGCCGCCGTCCCCACCACCACCAGCCACCGCGCCAAATGCCGTCACCACCACCGCCAGCCACCTTTCTGCCCAATCTCATTCTACGGCCTTCCAGGTTCCGCAGAACGTCACCCTTTTATCCATCCGTAGTTAGTTCATATTTTTCTGTTTATGTTCATGTCTAGGCTAGTTAGATATGCATGCTGTAGTGGATTTTAGGTTGTTAGGTAGCCTAGGATGTGGTTAGTGGATTTAGGTCTGTTTAATTGCACCGTTTGTGTTTATTGCTTTATGTTTTCGCAATCCTGCTGCTGCTGTGACGTTAGTTCATATGCTGTAATTCCTTATTTCATGCTGCTCTTTACTCTGTTTTTCATGATTCTTATTCCTTATATGTAATTGCAGCTTTATTCATAATTCATATGAACTATTTGATTGCTGTTTATTTTCCAAGACAATCTAATTTTAGCCGGAATGCTGCCCAAATTTTTGTAAAATATTTTCATTTCATGAATGCTAGGGCATGCTCTCTATCCTTTTTGATTTCTTGGTTCATAAACTACATTTGTGATGTTTTTATTCCAATTTTTGCTTTCTCTATATCTATTTGAATCACCATCAACCTGTTTTCCTCATGTGGTTATGAGTTACCTATAGTTTCTAACTGTGAATGCTTGTTACTTAAAAACCTTATCCTTATGTCACTTACCTTAACCCATTTTTCACTAACTCACTAATTCTAATTTTCTGACACTCTTTTTTAATTCTAACCAAACTCACCTTTTAAAATCTCTTTTCTGATTTTTCACTTTCTTTTAACTTTCTAACCATGGCATACTGATAATTTTTCCTACTCAACATGCCTTCTATTACATTTTGGGATTGTGAATTCTTCCTTTCAAACTTTTCACTCCTATACAATCCTTAATGCACATTCACTTAACTCATTTACCTCATTATAATTCTCCTTTGCCACTTTGTGTTTCTTTTGACTATTTGCCTATTTGTTTTCCTATTTTTATTATATCCTGGTTTTTTGTTTTTCAGGATGTCTGATTCCCAGAGAAAGGGAAAAGGAAAGGCTACCACTGGCAAACGTAAAAGAGGAGATTTATCTATGTCCATCATAGATCTAATGCATGATGCCTCCTGGCGGGAGAAACACTTTACCCCGCAGGAGAAGGCCGACCAACTACTTCCTGCCACTGATCCAATAAAATTTGTAAACCGATACTGTGAGCTGAAGTATCCGGTGTTTGCAACATCCAGGAACCTATACCTGGAGAGAACTCTGAGGATCCCGGAAGAACTCCAGCAGTACACCTCTGACCAAATCAAACAAAGAGGATGGTTCTTCCTAGAGAGACCTCTGACTGAGGTCAATGCATCTTGGGTTAGGGAATTCTACTGCAATTACTTCAAAACCTCCCTAGATGCAGTGAACCTCAGAGGGAAGCAGATTTTGGTTACTGAGGAGGCAATAGAAGATGTTTTGAAACTTCTGCCTAAGACTGATCAGACAGATGGTTATCAAAAAGCTGAGGAGGATATGCGCTATATGCGATTTGACTGGGATGTAGTAAAGGTGAGGATTGCCCTTGACCCGACAGTCCCTTGGATCATGGGTCAGAACACCACCATGCCCAAGGGGATCAAGCGGATTTACCTGAATGATGAGGCTCGGCTATGGCATCAGATATTCAGCAACTACATTATGCCGAGTACTCACGAGACTGAGATCACCTTCTGCCAGCCCCTCTTCCTCCACAACCACACCTGCCACCACCACTGCACCTCCACCTGCCCCAGAACCCATCTATCATCTAGTGCACCGCTTGTTTCGACGACTTGACCAGATGGAGCGTCACAACAAGTGACGCTATGAGCACCTGAAGCTGATGATACGCTCTGGCGACATCCCCTCCGAGCCTTACACACCATCCGAGGCATCTGAGGAGGAGGCGGATGATCCCGATGCTGAGACCCATCCCCAGGGAGAGACAGAGCAGGCAGGCACAAAGCAGGCTACACCACAGGCAGAGGTTCCACATCAGATTGAGGCTGCAGATCCTGAGATCCCTATCCAGATAGCACCTCCTCTGTAGTAGCCAGTTCTTCAGACCACCACCACAGAGACTCCAGCTACCATCCCTTCTAGTGATGACACCCCTTCACACCCTGCTTGAGTGAGCATCAGGGACGATGCTTCATTTTAAGTGTGGGGAGGTTGCCATCTCTGGTGTGTATTATTTTGGTGAACCACTACAAACTCTTTTTCTTTTATTTTGGATATTTTTCTGTATTTTTCTCTCTATTTTTATTTTTAATTTTTGAGTATTTATACATTGCTACTTTTATGGATTTTTACTCTATGCTTGCATTCTGCATTTTTAGTTCATATTTTAGTTATTTAGTTTAGCTTGCAATTCTAACTTAGTAGTTATAGAAATTGTGGATTAATTAGTGATGACAAGTCATCTTAGCCTAGTTTCACTAGCCTTTTTCTTTTGTTTTCAATTGATTTATGCACTTTCTTGAGCCATAAGCAAGCCAATTGGGTAGATTTCCATGTTTCCTTTGAGTTAATCAACCATAGATGAATTAATGCAATTTTATGAGGATTTATGCTATAATTGCCACATATTATGAAAGAATGACAAACTCATAATTTTGAGCATAGCTTTGATGTCTTTGGTTGATTGATGATAGGTCAAGAAAGCTTGGAGAAAGGTTGAAGCAAGAAGGAATGGCTAGGAGCAAGAGAGAACAAAAAGTTTGATCAAAAGTTTGCCTCAAACTTTAGCTCAAACTTTCGGATAAGTGAAAACACACCAGGGAACAAAAAGCTTGAGCAAAAGTTTGCCTCAAACTTTAGCTCAAACTTTTGGGAGAAAAGCTTGAGCCAACGTTTGCCTCAAACTTTTTGGCAAACGTTGGCATCACAAATCAACAAATGAGTTATTATTACTTGATGCGACCCGGTGCACTTGCCGGTGAGTTTTGTGTCGGATCGTTTTCCGCACATCAATTAGTATAGTTTACCCTTTTAGCATATGATAGCTTAGTTTAAATTGAAAATATAGAAAGGAAGTAAACTAGAGACTTTAACAGAATTAAAACAATCCACACACCTTGTATATATAGCATTACATGTTAGTTAGTTAACAACATTTCATCAAGGAGAAACACTAGAACTTTAAAGCCACCTTAAGTTTTACATTGAGAATAATGGGAATTTTTAACTAAACCTGCATGACATACATAACTGATAAATGATTTTTGAGCTAGAGAATATACAGCCTGTGAGTTTTGAGCTTAATTGTATGGTTACATTCAAACCATAATTTTTATCCCTGTGTGTTCCGCCCTTCTTTTATATTCTGATGTTCTTCACTTTGTTTTAATCTATATGTCCGATTATAGAATATAAAGATACCGTATGTTAGGTGAGATCTTAGTCTAATTGAGGATTCACTTATTAGCTCACTTAGCCTTATACATATATCTTTACCTTTACCCTGGCCCCATTACAACCTTAATTAAAGACCTCATGATTTTTGGTATGTCTATATTCTATAATTGTTGATTGGTTAGATGAAGAACAAAGTTATAGAAAGGAGGAATAAAAACAAGAATAGAGTGATTAACCAAATAAACACTGAGTGACTAGAGAGTGAACACAAATCCAGTGAGGGTTCAATAGCTCATTAACATTTATCTCTGTTTAAATTATTTAATTGTCTTGCAAATTTGTAAAATGCTTTTCTCTCCCATCTCAATTGTAAAGGCACTATATTACGATCTAAGGTTAGGCTATATATATATATATATATGTATATGATGACTCCTTGAGAATGTGAATTAATTCAACTACATGCAAGCCTTATATACAAGTGAGTGAGTAAATTAGAATTGCATGACTCATTTAGGTAGCTGCATTTAGAATAGGTTGCATTGCATAACATTCCACCACTTTAATCTTACCTTACTCTTTACCTTGGATTTAGCATGAGGACATGCTATTGTTTAAGTGTGGGGAGGTTGATAAACCCATATTTTATGATATATTTTGTGCTTAATTTGAGTGATTTATTCAATCCTTCACCCACTTATTCATATTAATTGCATGATTTTACTTCTCCTTCCTTATTATGTGATGTATGTGAAAAACATGTTTCCTATGCTTTAAAATTAATTATTTTAATTACTTTTATTTCCATTCGATGCCGTGATTAGTGTGTTGAGTAGTTTCAGATCTTCTAAGGAAGGAATGACTCAAAGGATGGAAAGGAAACATACAAAAATGGAAGGAAAGCACAAAACGGAGTCCTTGAAGAAACTGGCATCCGCGCGATCACATGGACGACGCGATCTCATGCCAAGCGTGAATCAACAGCGACACGGCCGCATAACTGACGTGACCGCGTGACAAGAAAAGCTCCGAATGACGTTACCGCGTGACCCACGCGAACGCGTGACAGAAGCTACGCACCAGAAATTGCAGAAAACGCTCATAGCGAATTTTGAAGCCCTTTTTGGCCCAAATCCAAGTCCAGAAGGCATAGACCAGAGGTTATGAAGTGAGGAAATGCATCCATTCAGGAGGAGCTCGCTAATTTTTACTTTCCATGATTTAGATTTAGTTTTGAGAGAGGTTCTCTCCTCTCTCTTTAGGATTAGGATTTAGATTTAGGATTTTTATTCGCTTTCAGGATTATCTCTTTTGATCAGGTTCAATATTCCTTTTATTTTCTTTTTCAAGTTAATTTATGAATTCTCCTATGTTCCAGATTATTTGAATTAATGATATTTGAGGTATTTCAGTTTATTATTGCTCTCTTTTATTTATGTTACTGTTACATCCCATTTGAAGGCATTTTTATTCCAGTAGATTTACTTTTCTCCTTTTGGTCTTGGTTAAGTATTCAGCAACTCAGGAGTTATCAAACTCAACATGATTGATAATTGTTATCTTTGTTAATTGAATTGAAATTCAATAATCCCAATCTTTTCTTAGGAAATAAATAGGATTCGAAGATCAAACCAATTAATCCCTTGACCTTCCTTTATCTCAGTAAAGGTTAACAAAGTGGAATTAAGATTCAATTCTCATCATCATTGATAAGGATAGCTAGGATAGGACCTCTAATTTCTCCTACCTTGCCAAAAGTTTATTTTACAGTTATTTATTTATTTTTAATTGCCATTTAAATTATTTGTCATATTTGCTCCTCATTCTTGAAACCCCAATTTTACAATCTCCATAACCAATAATAAGAACATACTTCCCTGCAGTTCCTTGAGAAGACGACCCGAGGTTTAAATACTTCGGTTATCAATTTTTAAGGGGTTTGTTACTTGTGACAACCAAAATGTTTGCACAAAAGGGATTTTTGTTGGTTTAGAAACTATATCTACAACGCGACTATTTTTATGACATTCTTTACTGGCAAGATCTCAGTTCGTCAAGCTCCCCGTAAGTCCAACTTAAGGATAATAAACAAAAGTGCTAGGTGGGAGACACCCCACCATGGTAACATCTTTTCATTTTTCTCTTTTGTACGCATTGGTAAATAAGTTTAATTTCATGTTTAGTTTTGTTTTTATTGGTTTATTTAGTAGTGTAGTATGTTAAATAAGGTTTTTCTGGAGTTTTGGTGGCTGTTTGGAGGTTTGGAATGCTTGGTTGGGTGCAAGAAATTGGAAAATTTTGAAAAACAGAGCACCCAGCCACTTGTACGCGTCACCCACGCGTACGCATGACAGCCAAGTTTCCAACCCCTCACGCGTACGCCTCGCCCACGCGTACGCGTGACAGCCCAAAATTTTTAGGCGCAATACAAAACCAGAGAGTTGTGCGTGTATTATGCTGAAGTTGTGCCTCTAGCACAATTTTGACCCACGCGTACGCGTGATCCACGCGTAAGCGTCACCTTCCTCTCTCTTCACTCACACGTGCGCGTCGACGATGCGTACACGTCGCATCCCATTGCTGCCATGCACGCGTACGCGTGACCTGACGTATACGCATGACACACTGCCCTGTTTCACCTGCCTTCTTTTCTTCTCTTCACTCCATTTCTTTTCTTCTTCCCTCTTCTTTTCTTTTCTTTCCCTTCTTCAACCATCATCCAACACTACCAATCACCATCCACCACCACCTTATTTAAGTTAGTTAATTAGTTAGTTAGTTAGTTATTTAGTTAGTTTAATTTTTGTTAAATTTTTGTTTTCATGATAAGTGTTGGATTATTAATTTTGTTTGCTGTTTATTGCTGCGTATTATTAACTGAATGCTATTTTAGCATAACTGTTTTTGATATTCATTGTTGCGATTCATTGTTGAGGTTATATTTTGTTACTTGGTTTAGAGTTTTTGATGTTTAACATTTGTGAATACCAAGTGTATGACAGTGCCCTCAAGTATCCTAAAACTTTTGAATTGCATGTTTTGGCCACTATGTGATTTAAAGCATTTCATTATGATAAGGCAATAATGTATTATCAATGTATTTTTTGTTAGGTGATGCTTTTTTATGATTGACCCTTATTTATGTCACCTATTTCATGCATTGAGATTTTGGAATTGTGAAATTGGATTGTACCCTTACCTAGTCACATATTTTTGAGCTTTCTAAGCTTTGTGGACCATGCTTGCTATGTGATTGATTTTCGCTTCTATCTTCTTTTTCCTAAGTTCCATAGCACCCATGTCTTCCACCCTTATGTCACTTAGGTGTTTCAAACAAACTTTAACATGTGTCATTGTTTGATGTGTGAGCTATATATTTCATTTGATTCACTTAGTTTACTTACACATCAATCAATGTCCATTCATTATCCAATTCACAATTGCTTGATTATTTTCTTGAGTGCTTTCATTCTTCTTTATCACTTGTTTGCTTGTCTTAACTTACAAGTTACTTTGAAGTATTTCAAGCACACTAGAATGAGTGATGTGCACTCTTCTTTTGTATAATTGTGATGTGGCTTTTAAATAATAGGGTGTGAGTTCTAAATCGCGCGCAATCTTAGAACTCACATACTACTCTTCCTTAATGTCACACTAGTTGACTCATTCCATTCTAGTGATTTACCTCGTTCCAATAATTTACGCTTCCTTGCTTTTGCATTTTCTTATCTTACTGTGCTATTTTCTATTTTTCATGGGTGAGTCATCATAAGCAAAGACGAAAGCGTAAGAAAGAACACGCAGCAGCCGGTTGATCTACCAGCTGAAGGTGGCAACCCGTGTATTTGCCGTACCCCCTTGCTCATCTTTGAATGCACCAAGGACGGTGCAAACTTTTAAGTGTGGGGAGATCATCCCACCAATCGGCCATTTTTGGGTGACAAATTTTTAATCCCAACACTTTTGCGTTTCATTTTAGGTCTTTTAGAATTTTTAGTTGCATTTTCTTAGTTTGCATATATATATATATATATATATATATATAAGCTTAGTCAAAATAATAAAATTTTTCAAGGAATTTATCTATAGGGCACCCCAATTGATTTGAAAAAAAAATTTTAGAACTTGCTTGAACTATACATTGTGGAACATGCTTTTGAGCTAAGAACATATAAGCATGTGAGTTTTGAGCCTAATTGTATGGTTACATCATATACCACTATTTTCATTCTTGTGTGTAATATTCTCTTTCTATGATTGCAATCTTTGATTTGTTTGATTCTTTGTATCCATTATTTTGTGTATGAATGCACTTATATGATTGAGGCAATCGTTTCAAATAGCTCACTTACCCAAATAGCCTACCCTTTTATCTACCATTGTTAGCCAATTTTGAGCCTATGCTAAACCCCTTTTTTTTCTTAATTTTAGCACATCACAAGCTCTAAAGAAAAAAACAATAAATGTCCATTGTTTGGATCTTTGATTAGCTTAGGCTAGTGAGAGTGTTTATCATTCAAGTAGGAGAGATTTAGGAACATTGGTTGAGGTAAAAGAGTGTTTTTATATTTTTGTCAAAGATAATTAGGTACATACTCATGCATTAAATGTTTAAACCATATACATTGGTACCTTTGTATATAATTCATCAAAAGGAAAAGAGAAAAACAAAAGAAAAAAATGTAAAAAAAAAGAAAAAATATAAAAAAGAAAAGAAAAAGAAAAAGGAACCAATAAAAAGGGGACAAAATGCCCCAAAGTAAAGTAATAATATCAATGCATATGGAATGTGAATTGAAAAGAATGCATGAGTGTGTGAAAAAGTGAAGAATGGGTAGTTAGGTTAGCTTTGAGTTATATAGCTTGTAGGTTAGGTGAGGGATTAAGTTAATCAAAGGTTCAAATTTCAAGCTCAGTTGACTAAAAACAATCTTACCTTGACCCTATGGTAGCACGAATCCCACACCTTTGTACTGTTGTACCAGCAAGTGCACTGGGTCATCCAAGTAATACATGAGCGAGTTAGGGTCGATTCCACGAGGATTGTGGTTTGAAGTAAGCTATGGTTATCTTGCAGGTCTTAGTCAGGCAGATCAGAAAGTTGTTGGATATGGAATTGTATTAGGACTTTTGGATTCAGCAATAGGGAGATGTTGAAGGATTGGAGTTGCTTTGTCTTTCTGAATTAACTTTGGTACTACTATCTTCTCTGCTTGTGAATGATCTTCTTCTATGGAAGGCTGTATGTGATCAACGCCATGGGCCGTGGTCATTGATCTCCTCTGCTACAGATTGAACGCCATTGGCCATGGTCATCCAATTTGACGAACGGTGAAGCGCTTAGCAGTCCATTCTCTTGGCGATCCTACTCAAAATGCCACAGACAAGGTCGAATCTTCCGGATCAGAGGATGCTGCTTCTTTGGATTCTAGTCTATACCACGGAGACCTAATCTTCCCAGAAATTGGCTGAACTGGTGTCTTAAGAATTCCCCAACGAAGTTGTGGGTTAACCATTTGAGAGATGTATAAACATAGTTGTTGGCTCGTGCTTTCCAGTCATATATTCACATGAACCCAAGTAGAAACAGAGCTAATTTGTCAGATAATCCTATTCACTACGATGAAGATCGGATATACATCTTAGAAACAGATCAAACACGGATCGGAGAAGAAATAGTAATACTTTTATTAATTCATAGGACTCAGCAGGGCTCCTCCCATCAACCTAGGAGGTTTAGAAACTCATGCAGAAGTGAAAACAATGATGAAATCGAAAATATGATCCAAAACCTCCAAATTACATAAAATAAATCCCTTAAATACTAAACCGATGACTAGTAAGGGTAAAACAGTCTATTTAGTGCTAAAATCAACTTCTGGCGCCCACTTGGTGAGTGTTTGGGCTGAGCTTTGATGAGATCCACGTGCTATGAGGTCTCTTGGGCGTGGAACACCAGATAGGGAGTCCTCTTTGGGCGCTGGACGCCTGGAAAGGGGCAGGAAGCTAGCGTTGGACGCCAGTTTTGGTCTTCTAATCCGAAGCAAAGTATGGACTATTATATATTTCTGGAAATCTCTATAAGTTAGCTTTCCATAGCCGTTAAGAGCATTCCATTTAGACTTCTGTGGCTCCAAAAAAAATAGCTGAAATTGTCTAAAAACACAAAAACTCATAGTAGAATCCAAAAATGTGAATTTAACACTAAAACCTATAAAAACTCAATAAAAAGTAAAAAAAACTACTAAAAACTATATGAAAGTAGTGTCAACAAGCGTATAAAATATCCGTTTATCACAACCCCAAACTTAAACTGTTGCTTATCCCCAAGCAACAACAAACACAGTAGGATAAAACGAAAATTAAGATACAATAAATTTCTAAGTTTCAAATGAAGCTTAGTTAAAATCAGATGAGCGGGACTTAGTAGCTTTTTGCTTCTTAATAGTTTTGGCATCTCACTATCCATTGAAACTTTGAATTGTTGGCATCTTTAGGAATTTAGAATCCAGATGATATTATTGACTCTCTTAGTTAAGCTTATTTTGATTCTTGAACACAGCTTTTAGAATCTTGGCCGTGACCCTAAGCACCTTGTTTTCCAGTATTAGCACCGGATATAATAATGCCACAGACACTTTAATTGGGTGAACCTTTTCAGATTGTGACTCAGCTTTGCTAGAATCCCCAGATAGATGTGTCTAGAGTTCTTCAGCACACTCTTTTTGCTTTGAACCACGACTTTAACCGCTCAGTCTCAAGCTTTTCACTTGACACCTTCACGCCACAAGCACATGGTTAGGGATAGCTTGTTTGAGCCGCTTAGGCCAAGATTTTATTCCCTTGGGCCCTCCTATCCATTAATGCTCAAAGCCTTGGGTCCTTTTACCCTTGCCTTTTGGTCTAAAGGGTTACTGTCTTTTTCAATCTGCCCTCCTTTTCCTACATTTTTGGGCAGTAATTGATTTTTCTGCTTTATTATTTTTTTTTCTTTTTTTTTGGAACATGCTTTTTCTTTTGCTTTTTGCTGCTTTTTCTTGCTTCAAGAATCTATTTTCAGATTTTTCAGATTATCAATAATATTTTTTCTTTTTTCTTATTCTTTCAAGAGCCAACATTCTAAAATTACAACTTCAAATATGCACTGTTTAATCATACATTCAGAAAACAAAAGCAAATGACACGACATTAAACTAATTAAACTAATCTTATTTTAGACTTGAAATTCATGCATCTCTCAATTCTTTTCAATAAAAACTTTCATTTAAGCAAGGTGAGGGATATATGGGACATTTTACAACTTTTTAAGACATCAATGCAAATGATCATGCAAATAGGAAAAGAAAATAATTAAATAAATAGACAGAAAATAGAATAACAGGAAAGGGGTGTAAAGAGAACGAATCCACCTTTAATGGTGGCGTCTAGTGCTCCTCTTTGAGGATCCAATATGATGCTTGATCTCTTCTATGTCATCCCTTTGCCTTTGTTGCTCTTCCCTCATAGCCCTTTGATCTTCCCTAATGGCTCTTTGATCTTCTCTTATTTCATTGAGGGTGGTGGCATGTCCTTGATGCTCCATCCTCAATTGCTCCATGTTAATGCTCAATTTTCCAAGAGAAGTTTGCTCCATCCGTTTCTTAGTGATGGGCTTATCTCCCCCAATGGAGACATCTCCATTTATGACAATTCCAGCTGAATTGCATAGGTGACAGATGAGGTGTGGGAATGCCAACCTGGCATTAGTGTGAGGCTTCTCAACTACCTTGAATAGTTCTTGAGGAATTACCTCATGAACTTCCACCTCAGTTCCACTTATGATGCGATGAATCATGATGGCTCTGTTAATGGTAACTTCTGACCGGTTGCTAGTAGGGATGATAGATCTTTGGATGAATTTCAACCATCTTCTAGCTGTGGGCTTTAGGTGAACCCTTCTTAACTGAATGGGCTTGCCTTGGGAATCCCTTTTCCACTGTGCACTTTCTATACAGATATCTGAGAGCACTTGATCCAATTTCTGATCATGGTTAACTCTCCTAGTGTAAGAATGAAGGTCTCCTTGCAACAAGGGGAAGTTGAACGCCAACCTTACACTTTCTGGGCTGAAATCTAAGATTCTTCCTCAGACCATGGTGATCCAATTCCTTGGATTTGGGTTGACACTAGTGTCATGGTTTTTGGTAACCTATGCATTAGCATAGAACTCTTGCACCATGAGAATCCCAACATCTTGGATGGGATTAGTTAGGACTTCCAAACCTCTTCCCCGGATTTCTCTTTGGATTTCCGGATACTCATTCTTCTTGAGCATGAAAGGGACATCAGGGATCACTTTCTTCTCAACCACTACTTCATAAAAGTGGTCTTGATGAGGTTTGGTGATGAATCTCTCCATCTCCCAAAATTCAGAGGGATTGGCTACTACCTTTCCTTTCCTCTTCTTAGAGGTGTCTCCAACCTTGGGTGCCATGAATGTTAATGGAAAGAAAAAAAAAGCTATGCTTTTCCAAAACTAAACTTAAAATTTTGCTCGTCCTCGAGCAAAATTAAAGTAAGAAGAAGAAGAAAATAGAAGGAGGGAGAGGCAGAGAGAGGGCTTAGCCTTGTGAGTGTATTAGTGTGTGAGAGGTGTGTGTATGAAGGGTGATAGAGAGGGGTATTTATAGGAGTGGGTAGGGCTTTAAGTTCGGCCATAGGGTGGGAATTTTGATTTTGAAGTGGGTATGGGTAGGTGGGAGTTATGATGGTCATGGGGAAGTGGTATGGATGTGACTAGGCTAGGGTTTATAGGGAAGTGTGTATGGGGAAGTGTGAAAGTAGGTGGGGTTAAGTGGGGTAGGTGAAGATGCTGTGGGACCCACAGGTCCTGAGAGGCTAGGGAATTCCAGATTCCTTGCATCTTTGAATTGGTGTTTGAACGTCCAGGGGCTGCTCCCTGGCTGGCGTTCAACGCCAGCAATGCTCCCCTCCTTGGGCGTTGCACGCCTAGTGAGGGCTTCCTCACTCGCGTTCAACTTTGACACTCCATCCAGAGTGTTCTGTTTTCACTACTGTGAATTCTGTCTCTTGACTGATGCACATGATCATGACTCTAACAACTGAAAGAAAAATGAAAAATAAATACAGTTGAGTAAAGTTGGGTTTCCTCCCAGCAAGCGCTCTTTTAAAGTCACTAGCTTGACCTTTAACTCCTTATGGAGGAAGGTATGGGCTCAGATTTTTGCCCCTGACAATGTATTTTCTTCCTGTCTTCTCATGAATGAGCTCTACATGCTCTAGAGATAGGACACGACTTACTTTATGTGGTAAGACTGGATTCTTAGTGAAGACAACTCCCATGCCAGGTGAGAGGCCTTCAGTAGGAACTTTCTTGTTCCTCAAGCCTTTAGGTACTTTCTTCTTAGTACCTTTGTGCTTAGAGCTTGTTGAGAGCTGCCCAACACCAAACTTAGAATTGATGTCCGGGGGCTCTGTAAAGCTCTACATAGAAAGAGAGGGTTAGCACACTAGGTGTTGCACAGTTGTCTCTTTATTACCAGAGGAAAAATTAAGATTGGACATCTTAAATAAGATGTAGTCCTCTTCTAATTGGAAAACCATTTCTCTCTTAGCTACATTAATCAAGGCTTTTGCAGTAGATAAGAAGGGTCATCCAAGGATGACACAGTCATCCTCATCCTCTCCAATGTCCAAGGCAATGAAGTTTGCACGGACGTAGTGGATTTCAACTTTAACCAAGACATCCTCTACTAAGTCATATGGCTTTTTCATGGTCTTGTCTGCCATTTCTAATGAGATGTGTGCAGCTTGTACCTCAAGGATTTCCAACTTCTCCATTACTGAGAGTGGCATGAGGTCAATACTTGACCCTAGGTTACACAGAGCCATTTCAAAGGTCATAGTGCCTATAGTGCAAGGAATCAGAAAGCGTTCAAGATCTGGAAGCTTCTGAGGTAGCTCTTGCTGAACCAAAGCATGGATTTGTTTGGTAAGTAATGGAGGGTCTTCCTTCAGAGGCATTGTACCAAATAACTTGGTATTCAGCTTCATTAGAGCTCCTAGGAAATGAGCAACTTGCTCTTCCCTAGTGTCTTCATCCTCACTTGAGGATGAGTAGTCATCAGAACTCATGCACTGCAAAAGTGCATTCAAAGGAAGCTCAATTATCTTTATGGTTTCCTTTTGTTCTGGGCTAGAGGGTTCTTGAGTGGGATTTAGGCACTCAAAGGGTATGCTTTGGTTGGTGTTCAACGCCAACTCTATTAGTTTATTGGGCGTTGAACGCCCTTGCTGTCCACCCTGACTGGCGTTAAACACTAGTCCCTCTAGCATTCTGGGCGTTGAACGGCCAGCAGGGATGTCCTTAGTGGCGTTCAATACCAGCTTCCCTGGGCTGGTGGGCGTTGAACGCCTAATGAGGGGTTCCTCACTAACGTTCAGTGCCAGAATTGCTACTTGGTTGCGCATTAAATGCTCAGTGAGGGGTTCCTCACTTGCGTTCAATGCCAGAAAGCCTGCCTGCCTGGTTGGCGTTCAATGCTAGCTCTTCTGCCAAAATGGGCATTAAACGCCCAGTGAGGGGTTCCTCACTGGCGTTTAACGGCAGGCTTGCTGCCATGGTGGGCATTGAATGCCCAGTGAAGGCTTCTTCACTGGCGTTTGATTTTAGGGCATCTTGGCTAGTTTCACAAGCCAATTTTAGTTTGTTTTAGGGTAGTTTCATGCAATTTCTTAGGAAATAAGCAAGTATTTGGTTGAAAATACATTCATGCCATGATTCAACCAAGCATTGTGAATTTTAAACATTTTCATGAGAAGTAATACAAGAATTGAATTATATAATGAATGATGCATCATCTCATGATTAAAGCAAAACTTTGATGCACTTTGTTTGCTTGATTTCAGGTGGAAAGAGGCAGAGAAGAGCCACGTTAGTGGCCACGTTATTGCCACTAACGTGGCCATTAACGTGGAGGAATGGAGCAGCTTGCAACGTTAGTGGTAAAGTTAGCACCACTAACGTGTTCGAAGGCCATACAAGCCCACGTTAGTGGCCATGTTAGTGCCATTAACGCGGGCACTAACGTAGAACAAAAGGGAGCTTGCAACATTAGTGGTGAAGTTAGCACTACTAAAGTTGGGAATGGCCAAGGACACCCACGTTAGTGGCCACGTTAGTGCCACTAACGTGGGCGTTAACGTGGAACAAGGGAGGAGATGCAATATTAGTGGTGAAGTTAACACCACTAACGTGTTCGAGCCAAGGTATGTGATGAGAGAAAATTTGATGGTATATAATTTTCCAATGGGATTAAGTCGTGAGTATTGTAACAACCCTGATTTTCGAGTACGCGAGATCTTTTCTACAGGCACGAATTTCTCCGGAAGATCAATAAAGGGAACACCTCTGCTGTATCATCAAGCATCTCAATCCTCATTTTCATTATGTCATCTTTAAGCCAAAACCTCTTTTGAGGCAAGCTCGACAACGTGGCCACGGAGAACCTAGTTTTTGAACCGTATCAGTTAGGAGTTTTGATTCTAGTTTTCGTAAATAGACTCAGTTTGATGAACCGGACACGATTCATGAGAGAAGAAAGATAATAGTATAATATTATCATTATATTATTATTAGAAGTTTCTTGAAAGATATTATAAGGTTACTTGGTCTGTTTTAGTTAAAAACAGCAAATTGGTTTAACCGGGTTCACATTTTACTGGTGCAGCTTAACACCAGCACTCTCTGATGACTTTAGCAATGCTAAGGCCTCATTATACATGTTTTATTCTCATAATAAATATGTTACTAGTGTCATTTATGCTAGTAGCTCAGAAAATAATTTTTAGAGATGTTTTTACAAGTGTTCCGATACATCTAGTTTCAGTAGTTATACACCTGAGATATTTTAATATTATTTTAACCCACCTATAAGACAACCAATCACAACTCACCTTACACCCCCAAGACACTCCAAGGCTGGTCATTTACTCCCTTTGGCCGAAATTGAAAGCAGAGAAAAGAGAGAAAACTTCATGAACACTTAATCTTCAAAGCTTGATTTCTTCTGAACCAAAACTCAAATCAAAACTCCAATTTCACCAAAATGATCCTCTCTTCTTCCTCTACATAACCATGTAAATTATCAAGGCTGGAAATAAGGTGAGATGGCTATTCCTTTCCCCTTTCAATTCGGTTTTCAAGGAAACATGCTTAAACATGTGTTTTCTTGATGTTCTTCCTTAGGAATCATGCTTAACATGACTTGAGGGCCAAGAAACGTGACTTTCCAGCAAGTATAAGGTTAGAAATCACCTCCTAATGTGCTGAGGGAGATTTGGTTATTTGAGGGTTTTTGGATTTAAAGTTGTTCTTGATGTGATTTAGGAGGAAAAATTGCTAAAGGACCACCTGAAAGTCTAACTGAATTAGGAGCAGCAAAATCAGGTAGGGTGTCACGAAATTAATCTTGATTATTTGTGTTTGAGTTGTGTGAATGTTGTATGATTTGGCTGTGCTAAAAATTGGTTGCATATATGATTGATTCTTGGTGAAAATTTGGTGAAATTTTGGTGAAATTTGATGAAATTCAAGCTTTAAAGTTCATGTTCTTGGAGCAGCTGGAAAATGAAACCCTAGGCCCTAAATTGGGGTTAAATTTGTATTAAAATCATGTAGAAAAGATGGGGTTTTAGTGGCTGGAAATTTATTTTGAATTTTGGTAAAAATCGGTTGCTGAAAGGACTAAAAAACAGATAAAAACAGAGAAATAATCTGAAGAATTTATGAAGAACATGAAGAACACGTTGAGTGTGATTAAGAAAAATGAAGAACAGGCCTTAGATCTTGAAAAGGGCAAGGAAGTAAAATTTTTGCTGTTTGGGTGGGGTTATTTGGTAATTTCTGAAAGTTAGGGTGGTTAAAGTAGAAATATTAAAAGTAACCGGTGGTAAAAAGTGAATTTTAAAGGTTAAAAGTAAAAGTAAGTTAATTTTTGAAAATTTAATGATAAAATAATAAATAATAATAAAATATTAAATAATAATATTTAATTAAAAATAATATTTTAATAAAAATAATAAAATAATACAGAAAAGGCAGTTTTCTGTAAAAGCTTTAGAAAGACAACTTTAAGTGCAGAATCTCATAATTACCTTAATAAAACACTTAAGGAGTGGTAATAACATATTAGTGAGGCAAAGATAAAGGAAAGATAAGAAGTTAAAGAAGAGATAAAAATCAAAGAAAAAGTCTGTAAGGTTTTAATGACAGAAAAATAGACAGGAATTAGTGAACGAACTAGGGCAACATTGTTAGTCCTTGAGTTGCGACTAGGGTTAGGTATTATATGAAAGTTAAATTGTTTCAGAATAGACTTAATGAACCTATACTTGGGACAGACTAACTATTCATACCGAAATTTACATAAGCTTTAAATACATACGTTAAACAGAGAAATCAGAGCAGAGTAGAGAAACACAGAAAATAGGGCAACCAGAGTAAAGTAAAGAGATAAAGAGAAAAAGAGTAATATAGATACAGAGAAAAGAGTAATCAGAAAAAAGTAAAGAGATACAGAGAACAGAGTAATCAGAGCAGAGTAAAAAGACAAAGTGAAAAGAGTAATATGATAAAGAGAATAGAGAACAAGCAGAGGGCCTGTTGAAAGGTCATTTGTTGCGTTAAGGCAACAACAGAGATATTTGTATATTCATCTGCTACTTTTCTGTTGGCCCTAGAGGTCCTTTAGGTCCAAGTTCACCAACAGTGAGTTGTTATTCCTGTAGGCAGAAGTTTACCTACAGTGAATATCAATTGTGTATCTCAGGGTGTTGCTCCTATAGGCCGAAGTTCACCTACAGAGAGTTGTGATTCCTGTAAGCCAAAGTTCACTTACAGAGGTGTCATTTCTGTAGGCCGAAGTTCACCTACAGAAAGTTGTTGTGCTGTAATTAGACTTTTTCTGTAAGCCGAAGTTCACTTACAGAGGTGTTATTTCCGTAGGCCGAAGTTCACCTACAGAGAATAAGCCATATCTAGGACTAATTCCTGGGTAATTTCGTGCTACAGGGTGTAAACCAACATGTGAGCTCATGGCCTGCATAGGACAAACATGCATCATACTTGGTTGTGCATTTCCTCTATTATGATTGTTGAATGAATGTATGCTTTCTTTGTTTGTATTCTATTTACTGTGTCTGTGTTTTGTTTTCTTGTATTCTTTTGTTTGTGTTTTGCTTTCTGTTTTCTCTATTTATCTGTATCTTCTGTTCACTATTTCTCGGTATTCTGCTATATATCTGCTAAGCGACACAAATTAATGAACTTAACTAATAACCCCGGCCCTACCAAGAACTCCCCAGTTCTTACCCCTTCTCTCTCCCTTCCCCCTTCAGATGGAAGCAGGAGTACCCTTCCGTAATCTACTGATGACTGTTTCACAAAGAGGATTCCGCTCTAGGTAGTCTTCTGAGTCTAGGGTGAATCTCTTTATCTGTTTATATATATATACTATGAGACCAGCCAATGTCTGCACCCCGTTTGTATGCGCACTTTAGCCTAAATCCTGTGTACGAGACTCCTGTTGTGTGGCTACCTGATAAGGTACCAGAGAGATGTCATATGGCAATATCTGATCGTGCAGAGGAATAGTAGATGATGTTTCATCTTTTGGTGACGTTCCACCTGACTTGAGTTTTGAAGACTTAGAACGCACTTTCCCTTGCTTTAGTAGTTTAGAGGGACTAGGCGAGTATAGAGTCTAGGCTAGCCTAGGTGCCAGCTTAGGGACCTTTTGAATAGGTCAGGACCTGGGATGTTGTATGTATGTATATGTATATGTATATAGTTATTATCTAGCTATATCTAGGGGTGTTCTAACTAAAAGTCGATACTCTAATAAAGGCTGGATCACTGAATGTTGTTAGTTGCTTGTGATGTATTTATGTGTGATTGTTTATATCTGTTTTATCTATTTTTATTTGTGAATTGATTATAAATGATTATGTTTATTAATCCAAACGTTTTCAGAAAAAAAAAGTACCTCACTAACTAACTACGCCTTTAATAACGAATCAGGCTCATATAATAAATAATAAATAATAATTAGGATGACAAATTGGTAGCACTCGGTTTCTGGTATGTCCTAGGCATACTGAAAATTGGGTCGTTACAATTTGGTATCAGAGCAGTTCGTTCCAACAGAGCTTGGGGAATGGACTGACTATGCTTCATTGCATACTCTGTTGTGTGTCTCATGCTTATAGGATATCTTAATGATATGTATTGCATGATCATTTCTGTGTTTTCGTTTTGGGAAATGTTCACACTTAACTTGATGTATTGAGACTAATCATTTTAATAATGATTGTTTGGTGTGAACAGGGCTATAATGAGACCACGGAGACGGAGTGCGCGGAAAGAAACCCCTAGTGATAACCGAGAGAGAGATCCGGAAATGTTTATGGCTACGATGAACACTATAGCTGATGCAGTGCGTGAGGCTGCAATGGCTACTGCTAGGGCTGTTGAGCGTCTTGGAGTGAGAAATGGAAATGAAAAGGAAAATGGAGAGGATAATTGGAACAATGAGGCTGATCCAGCGTATCCTGATAAACCCATGACCCTTGCTACTTTTCTAAAAGTGAATCCACCTAAGTTCAAAGGTACACTCGTTGCGACTGATGCCGACAACTAGTTCCGAGGTATCGAGCGATCACTGCGAGCACAACATGTTCCGAAAGGCCAACATGTAGAGTTTTCTACCTATATGCTCGAAGGAGAGGTTGAGTATTGGTGGCAGGGGATACAGTGACTGCTGCAACAGAATGAAGGTGACATTCCTTGGGATACCTTTAGGGGCGAATTCTATAAGATGTATTTTCCGAGAGCGGCACGTGACGCTAAGGAGATGGAACTTATGCAGCTGAAACAGGGTAACACAACTGCTGCAGAATATGCCCGTAAGTTTGATGACTTGTGCCGTTTCTGCAAGATTTGTCAAGGGAATCCTGCTGACTTTGAAGAATGAAAGTGTTTGAAGTTCGAAGGGGGCCTTCGTGAGGATCTGATGAGTTCAGTAGTTCTATTGGAGATACGAAATTTTGCTGAACTGGTGAATAAAAGTAAACTAGTGGAAGAATGTTCAAAAAAGGTGGCGATAGCTCGAGCAGATCGTAGGGAAGCCTCAGGAAGAGACTTTATTCAATATCTAGCCCCTCAAGGTTGTAACTTTAAGTTTAATGGTGAGTTCCATCGCCAAAGTAGAAATCAACGAAATGGTAACTTTCTCGCTCGTAACAATGGCAACTACGACAACAATAATCTGGGAGAGGAAGAAGGAGGTCAATCTCAGGAAATTCATGATATTTTAGTATGCTCAAGGTGTGGGAAAGATCATGGTAACAGACCTTGTCGGTATGGGACAAACCATTGTTATGTTTGCGGAGAACCTGGACACGTAGCTAGGATTTGCCCAAAAAGGTTTGTTCGAGATCCAGTTGGGCCACAATAACAAGGAAGGGTTTTTACCGTAACTGCTGGCAACACTAATGCATCTAGTTCTTCCACTCTAGGTGAGTACCACACTAAGACTTTGTTTGTGCTAGATAATACTATAACTTCTTCTATGGACGTTAAATTTTGAGGACAAAATTTTCTTTAAGGAGGGTAGAATGTAACAACCCCGATTTTCGAGTACGCGAGATCTTTTCTACAGGCACGAATTTCTCCGGAAGATCAGTAAAGGGAACACCTCTGCTTTATCATCAAGCAACTCAATCCTCATTGTCATTATGTCATTTTTAAGCCAAAACCTCTTTTGAGGCATGCTCGACAACGCGGCCACGGAGAACCTAGTTTTTGAACCGTATCGGTTAGGAGTTTTGATTCTAGTTTTCGTAAATAGGCTCAGTTTGACGAACCGGACTCGATTCATGAGAGAAGAAAGATAACAGTATAATATTATCATTATATTAGTATTAGAAGTTTCTTGAAAGATATTATAAGTTTACTTGGTCTGTTTTAGTTAAAAACAAGAAATCGGTTTAACCAAGTTCACAGTTTACTGGTGCAACTTATCACTAGCACTCTCTGATGACTTTAGCAATGCTAAGGCCTTATTATACATGTTTTATTCTCATAATAAATATGTTACTAGTGTCATTTATGCTAGAAGCTCAAAAAATAATTTTTAGAGATGTTTTTACAAGTGTTCCGATACATCTAGTTTCAGTAGTTATACACCTGAGATATTTTAATATTATTTTAACCCACCTCCAAGACAACCAATGACAACTCACCTTACACCCCCAAGACACTCCAAGGCTGGTCATTTACTCCCTTTGGCCGAAATTGAAAGGAGAGAAAAGAGAGAAAAATTCATGAACACTTAATCTTCAAAGCTTGATTTCTTCTGAACCAAAACTCAAATCGAAACTCCAATTTCACCAAAATGATCCTCTCTTCTTCTTCTACATAACCATGTAACTTATCAAGGCTGGAAATAAGGTAAGATGGCTGTTCCTTTCCCCTTTCAATTTGGTTTTCAAGGAACCATGCTTAAACATGTGTTTTCTTGATGTTTTTCCTTAGGAATCATGCTTAAGTTGACTTGAGGGCCAAGAAACGTGACTTTCCAGCAAGTCTAAGGTTAGAAATCACCTGCTAATGTGCTGAGGGAGATTTGGTTAGTTGAGGGTTTCTGGATTTAAAGTTGTTCTTGATGTGATTTAGGAGGAAAAAGTGTTAAAGGACCACCTGAAAGTCTAACTGAATTAGGAGTAGCGAAACCAGGTAGGGTGTCACGAAATTAATCTTGATTATTTGTGTTTGATTTGTGTGAATGTTGTATGATTTGGATGTGCTAGAAATTGGTTGCATATATGATTTATTCTTGGTGAAAATTTGGTGAAATTTTGGTGAAATTTGATATAATTCAAGCTTTAAAGTTCATGTTCTTGGAGCAGCTGGAAAACAAAACCCTAGACCCTAAATTGAGGTTCAATTTGTGTTAAAATCATGTAGAAAAGATGGGGTTTTAGTGGCTGAAAATTTATTTTGAATTTTGGTAAAAATCGGTTGCTGAAAAGACTGAAAAACGGGTAAAAACAGAGAAAGAATCTGAAGAATTTATGAAGAACATGAAGAACACTTTGAGTGTGATGAAGAATAATGAAGAACAGGCCTTAGATCTTGAAAAGGGCAAGGAAGTAAAATTTTTGGTGTTTGGGGGGGGGTTATTTGGTAATTTCTGAAAGTTAGGGTGGTTAAAGTAGAAATATTAAAAGTTACGGGTGGTAAAAAGTGAATTTTAAAGGTTAAAAGTAAAAGGTAAGTTAATTTTCGAAAATTAAAGATAAAATAATAAACAATAATAAAATAATACAGAAAAGGCAGTTTTCTGTAAAAGCTTTAGAAAGACAACTTTAAGTGCAGAATCTCATAATTACCTTCATAAAACACTTAGGGAGTGGTAATAACATATTAGTGAGGCAAAGATAAAGGAAAGATAAGAAGTTAAAGAAGAGATAAAAATTAAGGACAAAGTATGTAAGGTTTTAATGATAGAAAAACAAACAGAAATTAGTGAATGAACTAGGGCAACATAGTTTGTCCTTGAGTTGCGACTAGGGTTAGGTATTATATGAAATGTTAAACTGTTTCAGTATAGACTTAATGAACCTATACTTGGGACAGACTAACTATTCATACCGAAATTTACATAAGCTTTAAATACATACGTTAAACAGAGAAATCATAGCAGAGTAGAGAAACACAGAGAACAGGGCAACCAGAGTAAAGTAAAGAGATAAAGAAAAAAAGAGTAATATAGATACAGAGGAAAGAGTAATCAGAAAAAAGTAAAGAGATACAGAGAACAGAGTAATCAGAGCAGAGTAAAAAGACAAAGTGAAAATAGTAATATGATAAAGAGAATAGAGAACAAGCAGAGGGCCTGTTGAAAGGTCATTTGTTACGTTAAGGCAACTCCAGAGATATTTGTATATTCATCTGCTGCTTTTCTGTTGGCCCTAGAGGTCCTATAGGCCCAAGTTCACCTACAGTGAGTTGTTATTCCTGTAGGCCGAAGTTCACCTATAGTGAATATCAATTGTGTATCTCAGGGTATTGCTCCTGTAGGCCGAAGTTCACCTACAGAGAGTTGTGATTCCTGTAAGCCAAAGTTCACTTACAGAGGTGTCATTTCTCTAGGCAGAAGTTCACCTACAGAAAGTTGTTGTGCTGTAATTAGACTTTTTCTGTAAGCGGAAGTTCACTTACAGAGGTGTTAATTCTGTAGGCCGAAGTTCACCTACAGAAAGTTGTTGTGTTGTGTTTAGACTATTCCTGTAAGCCGAAGTTCACTTACGGGAGTGCTATTTCTGTAGGCCAAAGTTCACCTACTGAGAATAAGACTTATCTAGGACTAGTTCCTGGGTAATGTCGGGCTGCAGGGTGTAAACCGACACGTGAGCTCAAGGCCTGCATAGGACAGACATTCATCATACTTGGTTGTGTATTTCCTCTGTTATGATCGTTGAATGAATGTATGCTTTCTTTGTTTGTATTCTATTCACTGTGTCTGTGTTTTGTTTTCTTGTATTCTTTTGTTTGTGTTTTGCTTTCTGTTTTCTCTATTTTCTCTATTTATCTGTATCTTCTGTTCACTACTTCTCGGTATTCTGCTATATATCTGCTAAGCGACACAAATTAATGAACTTAACTAATAACCCCGGCCATACTAAGAACTCCCCAGTTCTTACCCCTTCTCTCTCCCTTCCCCCTTCAGATGGAAGCAGGAGTACCCTTCCGTAATCTACTGATGACCATTTTGCAAAGAGGATTCCGCTCTAGGTAGTCTTCTGAGTCTATGAATCTCTTTATCTGTTTATATGTATATACTATGAGACCAGCCAATGTCTGTACCCCATTCGTATGCGCACTTTAGCCTAAATCCTGTGTACGAGACTCCTGTTATGTGGCTACCTGATGAGGTACCAGAGAGACGTCATATGGCAATGTCTGATCATGCAGAGGAATAGTAGATGATGTTCCATCTTTTGGTGACGTTCCACCTGACTTGAGTTTTGAAGACTTAAAACGCACTTTCCCTCGCTTTGGTAGTTTAGAGGGACTAGGCGAGTATAGAGTCTAGGCTAGCCTAGGTGCCAGCCTAGGGACCTCTTGAATAGGTCAGGACCTGGGATGTTGTATGTATGTATATGTATATAGTTATTATCTAGCTATATCTAGGGGTGTTCTAACTAAAAGTTGATACTCTAATAAAGGCTGGATCACTGAATATTGTTAGCTGCTTGTGATGTATTTATGTGTGATTGTTTATAACTGTTTTATCTGTTTTTATTTGTGATTTGATTATAAATGATTATGTTTATTAATCCAAACGTTTTCAGAAAAGAAAAAGTACCTCACTAACTAACTACGCTTTTAACAACGAATCAGGCTCATATAATAAATAATATATAATAATTAGGATGACAAATTGGTAGCACTCAGTTTCTGGTATGTCCTAGGCGTACTAAAAATTGGGTCGTTACAAGTATATTCTAAACCATCAAACTATAACATTGGTTAGGAGTTGCCCAAAGGTGCACATCATTGGTTAGGAGTTCTCTTTGGTGTTTGAGGTTGAATGCAAGAAATGTAAACAAGCTTTCATAAAAGCAATGAACAATTAATAAGTAAGCCAATGGACATAAGAAATTAAACTAAACAAGTGTGAATGACACTCAGTCAATGTAAAAGCCTTGGCTAGGGTTGAGACTTTGAAGTCCTATCATCATTATCTCCATCAATTGTGACATCAATTGGTTATTGCTCCACTTAGTTAACCTCTAACTATGAAGGAAAGTCAAGTGAAGATAATCAATTTGAGTCCACAAGTCCTAGTCTAATCCTAGAGAGAGACTAAAGTTAGTTTCATTCAAATCAATTAGCAATTTCCAATTTCCAATTGCCCCTATAAGCTCTGAGATCACTTAACAAACAGATCATGGCATCGAATGGTAATAAAGGGAGATAAAAATATAGCTTATTTAGGGCCTAAAAAGCATGTTTTCAACCATTAAGCAAAATTGGGAAGGAAACATAAAACCATGCATTTTATATGGATAAGTGTGATAGAATGTTGATAAAATCATCTTAATTACGCACAAAATGTGCCACAAAATAGTGGTGCATCAAATCTCCCCACACTTAAACCAAGCATGTCCTCATGCTAAAGATTGAAAGATCGAAGAACCTAGGAGAAGGAGTTATTGATATGCAATTCACCTAAATGCATGCAACTAATGCAAATGTATCTACCTACTTGGTTAAGGGTGAACCAACTTCCAAGAATATATATATCAGAGCACATAGGGCTAAAATGACAAACAATTCACAATCCTACCAATTCAAGCATCAAAGTGGAGTGTATATACATGCATGAAGAAAGCTCGTGAAAGCCGGGAACAAGGAATTGAGCGTCAAACTCTCACCGGAAGTGTTTGCACTCTATTCTCTCTAGTGTTTTAGGGTTGACCACTCAATCCTCCTCTAATCATGTTTTCCCCGATTTGTTTGTCATCTAACAATCAACAATTATTCAATGCATGCATACACCTATCATGAGGTCTTTTCTTTAGGTTGTAATGGGGCTAGGGTCAAGGTAAGGTTATATATAGCTAAATGGGCTCAAGATTTGAATCTTTTACTAACATAAGCTTCCCATCTAGTATAAGCCCAACTACCCATTCCCCCTTTTTTTTCCTCACCTTCATGCATTTTCTTTTTTTATAATTTCCCATATACATTTATTATTGTTGAACCCTACCTCGAGGCATTTTGTCCCCTTTTTATTTCTTTCTTTTTCTTTTTCTTTTCTTTCTTCTTTTTCTTTCCTTTTTTTTCTTTTGTATATATTTTTGTTTTTCTTTTCTTTCTTTTCAAAATACAAACATATATAAGAGCATCAATGCACATGGCTTCATATTTAATGCATGAAAATGTACCCAATTCCCAAGATCTTCAATGAAAATTATAAGCACCTTTTTTATCCCAACCAATGGCCCAAATTTCCCCACACTTGAATGACACATACATACTAGCCTAAGCTAATCAAAGATCCAAATAAGGACATTTATTATTTTTCGCTGAAAGGCTTGTAATGTGCTATTATTAGAACAAAGGGGTTTTTCATGGGCTCATAGTTGGCTAACAATGGTCGATGAAGGGTTGGCCATTTGGGTATGTGAACTAAATAAAATGATGGCCTCAATCATATAAATGCATGTCTACATGGAATAATGGACATAAAAAATCGAACAAATCAAGGATCCCAATCAAAGAAAGAGAACAATGCACACAAGAAGGAAGATAAGTGATTATAAGATGTAACCACGCAATTAGGCTCAAGTCTCACATGCTTGTATTCTTAGCCCAAAAACCAAGTTTCAAAATACATTCTTCAAGCAAGATCAACACAAAAAATTTTCCGAATTGGTGGGGTGCCCTATAGATGATTTCTTGGAAACAAGGTTATCACCCTAACTAACCAAGTAGTCTTAAGATGCAAGAAGTGTTCAAATACAAGAAACTAACCACGAAATTTATCCTAATTATCAAAGGAAAATCAACATTATGGGTGTTGAAAGGAAAAAAATTGTTACCTACGGAGATCGGTCGAATAACCTCCCCACACTTAAGAATGAGCACGGTCCTCCGTGCTAGTGGTAAGGTGCAAGGGGCGATCAGAACTTCCACTATCCCTTTCATGAGTGTCATCTTCACTTAAGTTCGACGTGGATGTGGAGATCTCCAGCTCCTCCATAGGTGGTGTCACAGAACTCAAAAGCTTCTTCACATAAGCAAATCGACGTTGGTTGCGCCGTTCATATCGGTCTATCTTCCTATGGAGATCTAGAAGCAATTGGTGGGACCATCCTTGTGGTGTAGAAGAAGTGGTAGGGATGTCCGAGGGAGTAGCTATGGCAAGGTGTCCGGTTTCTGCCAGAGGCTTGAGATATTTTCCGGTTGGGACGACGTTGCCCTCCATCGGAACCATTGCTTTCCGATCTTTAGTCTCCCAGGGAACACTAGCAGTAGCAACTAACTCCGTCACCAGGGCGGGAAAAGATAGGTTACCCTTGGCATGAACATGACCCATGGCTTGGTGAATGAGGCAAGCGATGTTGACCAGCTGCTCCGTGAGTATGCACCAAACTAGCAAGGCTAGGTCCGCGGTGATCAACGTCTCGTGAGTGCTAGAAAACACGTAATGGGACAAGATTTAGGTCCATGCTCGAGCCTTTACGGTAAGATAGCGCGCAATAATGCCCTTGGGTCGGGACTTGAGGCTCCCTCGGGTCCAAAATGACTCCGGTCTGGCAATGACTCGGCGGATAACATCCTAATCAAGAACAAAATCAAAGTCATCATGCTGGCTTAGGACCTCTTGGTAACCATCTACCTCAGCCGCCACTGGCAAGACCTTGAGGATCCCTTGGATGGTGTCCTATGAGACTGGAACTTGCTTCCGGCGCACAAAAACAGTTCGGAGAGAGGGAGAGTGGTAATTGGAGTAGAACTCCACTACCCACGAGAGATTGGCTTCTTGTGGTCGACGCATGAGAAACCCCACTGCCGCCGCTCAATGCGAGGTAACATAACTTGAGCTATATACTCCGGAGGGGCAAGAAGAGGTTCAGAATGATAATTCCTTGCAATCATGATGGGGTACATAAGCTCACAATAGCGGTTTGGAAACCTAGTAGGATCCCTCGCAGGGTTTTCATTCTCTCGTGCATCAATATTAATGATGCTTCGCGCTTTCTTGGAGAGAGGCTTAGTTTTAGGTGCATGGTGCGCCTTGGTGGTGGATCTTTGAGGTGCCCTTTCGGTAGCAACTTCTTCGGTGCCTTTTCCTTGTCCTTTTTTATGGCCATCTGAAAAAGGGGAGGAAAAGAGAAGACATTAAACTCAAAGAAACAACACCTGAATGACAGCATGCAAGTGAGACAAATGCCACAAAAGAATAGGTGTCTTGAAAGTATGACAACTACAACATGCAAGTGAGACAACAATTGAAACATGGGGCAATGCACTAGCATGGGATGCAAGAATGAGATAGACATGCAAGTAAAAGGCATGAGAGGAATAAGCTCAAGCATCCATAATAATACAAAGTAGCATATGAAAGATGGGAATAAGCACAAGAAAGTCATACACCTAGTCCAATTCCTTGAAAATGAGGCATACAAATGAAGTAAGGTGGAATTAGAGGAGGTGGAACTAATAGTCGTGAAATATGCTACAAAGAAGCAAGTCATAGGGAATGAGCATGTGAATCGGAAATATGAAGAATAACTGGCTCAACGCCCAGAAAGATAAGCAAATGTAATGAGAAAGGGCTCCAAGTTGAAAGCATAGTGTCAAATTTGAAACAAGAACTCATTGGTGCCTTTCATCGAACACTTGGTGTGCAACCCTCGAACAATAAGTGGAGGAAATTTAGTAATGTAGCACCCCCAAAATGCAATACCAACCATCAAACAACACCACACATCACAAAGAAGTCAAAATATATCAAAATAACCCATCAATCCAAGAGGTAAGTCCAACTTCAACACCCATGGAAAAATGGGAAAAAAACAAGTAATTAAACAAGAATGCATTAATCAAGATGTAACTAAGAAAAAATGGAAAAAAAAACAATGGGATGCAACTAAGGAGAGAAAAATTTAAACAAAAGGAGGAAAAGAAGAAGTAGTAGAAAACCTTGAGTAGAGAGATAGGCAAGGTGTAGTGCAAGTGGAGATAGGAAAAGAGAAATGGAGGGAAGAGATGATCCGCCGAAGGCAGTGGCCGGCAGTGGTGGTGGTGGGTGATGCCGCCGGTGGTGGCTAGGCGGAGAGAAGGTGATAGTGGGGTGAAGAGGAAAGGAGGAAGGAATGGGAGAAGAAAATGGGAGAAGGAAGCTCAACAGAGTGCGCTGCAAGGTTTCGAGGAAAATGGGAGAAGAAAATGGGAGAAGAAAGCATTTCTAGCATGATCTCCTCATTCCTCTTCCAAGGTTTCGAGGAGATCCAATTATGAATAGCTTCTTTCCCAAGATAACTATCCAATTGGATGATGACCGAAAGCTTTCTAGTAAAATCAAGAGAAATGAAAGAAGAAGATGAATGAAAACTATTATTGATCCATTGAATTATACAGAGCTCCCTAACCCAATGAAAGGGGTTTAGTTGTTCATAGCTCTCAAAATGGAAATTGGAATTGAAAGATACATTCTGGAAATTAACAAACAGAGAATGAAAATTACAAAATATGTAAAAGTGCCCAGTAAGTGAAAAGTAAAAAAAAAACTTTTTCCTAACTTAAATTCTAAGCTATTTATACACTTTCTTCCATTGATCTTCAAGCTTTGAATTCGGCTTTTGGCCTTGATGGAATTGGTTTGAAAATGGCACCAATTGGTTTTCCTTCGTGTTGAGAAGAGATCTGTGTGAATTTTGAATCCTGATGCTTCACGTTTGAGTCAACGTTTGAGGGCCAACGTTGACTCAAACGTCATTTAGAACAAAACCAGAAAAACCAGAAAGCTTGCTGTCATTGGCATTTGACTCAACGTTGGAGGGCCAACGTTCAGCTAACCCACGCGTATGCGTACCTTGCACTTCCACGCAAAAGGGTCAAAAATGCTCATCCACGTGTACACGTGCTTCACGCGTGCGCGTGGATGCAAGATTTTCATTTTGCAGGTGGTGCGCAGAAATCGTCATGGTTCATTCCTTGGTAACGGCGCTAAAAACTTAATACGCACGTTCATAATCTTAGTTCTTTGTCACAACTTTGCACAACTAACCAACAAGTGCACTGGGTCGTCCAAGTAATAAACCTTACATGAGTAAAGGTCGATCCCATGGAGATTGTCGGCTTGAAGCAAGCTATGGTCACCTTGTAAATTTCAGTCAGGCGGATTCAAATGGTTATGGTGAATTGATAATTAAAATATAATTTAAAATATAAAATAGGATAGAGATACTTATGTAATTCATTGGTGAGAGTTTTAGATAAGCGTATAGAGATGCTTTTGTTCCTCCTGAACCTCTGCTTTCCTGCTGTCTTCATCCAATCATTCTTACTCATTTCCATAGCAAGCTTATGTAGGGCATCACCGTCGTCAATGGCTACATTCCATCCTCTCAGTAAAAATGGTCCAAAATGTGCTGTCACCGCACGGTTATTCATTTGTCGGTTCTCGATCATACTGGATTAGGATTTCGTAATCCTTTTGCGTCTGTCACTACGCCCATCACTCACGAGTTTAAAGTTTGTCACAGCCATCCCTTCCTGGATCCTACTCGGAATACCACAGAAAAGGTTTAGACTTTCCGGATCTCAAGAATGGCCGCCAATAATTCTAGCCTATACCACGAAAACTCTGATCTCATGGAATGGAAGGCTCGGTTGTCAGGCGACGCAACCATGGATCATGAACCAAGAGGCTAAGAGATACGCACTTAAGCTATTACAAGTAGAACGTACGTGTTTGTCAGGCACGCGTTCATAGGTGAGAATGATGATGAGTGTCACGGATCATCATCTTCCTTAGGTTGAAGAACAAGTGTATATCTTAGATAAGAAATAGGCTTGAGTTGAATAGAAAAACAATAGTACTTTGCATTAATTCATGAGGAACAGCAGAGCTCCACACCTTAATCTATGGTGTGTAGTAACTCTACTGTTGAAAATACATAAGAACAAGGTCCAGGCATGGCCGAATGGCCAGCCCCCATGATCTAAGAACTAAACGTCTAGAGATGAACAACGGATAATCCAAAGATGTAAAAACAATAGTAAAAAGTTCTATTTATACTAAACTAGTTACTAGGGTTTACAGAGATAAGTAAATGATGTAGAAATCCACTTCCAGGCCCACTTGGTGTGTGCTTGGGCTGAGCATTGAGGCTTTCACGTGTAGAGATCTTCCTTGGAGTTAAACTCCAGTTTGTAACCTGTTTCTGGCATTTAACTCTGCTTTGCAACCTGTTTCTGGCGTTTAACTCCAGAATAGGGCAGAGAGCTGGCGTTGAACGCCAGTTTGCGTCATCTAAACTCGGGCAAAGTATGAATTATTATATATTTCTGGAAAGCCCTGGATGTATATTTTCCAACGCAATTGAGAGCGCGCCATTTGGACTCCTGTAGCTCCAGAAAATCCACTTGAGTGCAGGGAGGTCAGAATCCAATAGCATCTGCAGTCCTTCTTCAGCCTCTGAATCTGATTTTTGCTCAAGTCCCTCAATTTCAGCCAGAAAGTACCTGAAATCAAAGAAAAACACACAAACTCATTGTAAAGTCCAGAAATGTGATTTTTAATTAAAAACTAATAAAAATATACTAAAAACTAACTAAATCATACTAAAAACTATGTAAAAACAATGCCAAAAAGCGTATAAATTATCCGCTCATCACAATACCAAACTTAAATTGGTTCTTGTCCCCAAGCAACTGAAAATCAAATAGGATAAAAAGAAGAGAATATACTATAAATTCCAAAATATCAATGAAACTTAGCTCCAATCAGATGAGTGGGACTAGTAGCTATTTGCCTCTTGAATAGTTTTGGCATCTCACTTTATCCCTTGAAGTTCAGAATGATTGGCATCTATACGAACTTAGAATTCAGATTGTGTTATTGATTCTCCTAGTTCAGTATGTTGATTCTTGAACACAGCTACTTTATGAGTCTTGG
>NC_029785.2:103838176-103839805 GCF_000816755.2 Arachis ipaensis | reverse complement strand
AACTTTAACCGCTCAGTCTCAAGTTTTCACTTGACACCTTCACGCCACAAGCACATGGTTAAGGACAGCTTGGTTTAGCCGCTTAGGCCAGGATTTTATTCCTTTAGGCCCTCCTATCCACTGATGCTCAAAGTCTTGTATCCTTTTTATTACCCTTGCCTTTTGGTTTTAAGGGTTATTGGCTTTTTGCTCTTGCCTTTTGGTTTAAAGAGCTTTTGGCTTTTTCTGCTTGCTTTCTCTTTTTTCTTTTTTTTTCGCCATTTTTTTTCTTTTCTCTTTTTTTTTTTGCAAGCCTTTGTATTCACTGCTTTTTCTTGCTTCAAGAATCAATTTTATGATTTTTTAGATCATCAAATGACATTTCTCCTTTTTCCTTATTCTTTCAAGAGCCAACATATTTAACATTCATAAAAATAAATTCAAAAGAGATATGCACTGTTCAAGCATTCATTCAGAAAACAAAAAGTATTGTCATCACATCAAAATAATTAAACTAGTTTGAAGGATGAATTTGAAATCATGTACTTCTTGTTCTTTTGTTTTTAGAACATTTTTCCTTTAAGAGAGGTGATGGATTCATAGGACATTCATAGCTTTAAGACATAGACACTTAAATACTAATGATCATATAGTAAAGACACAAACATAAACATAAAGCATAATAAACGAAAAACAGAAATAAGAACAAGGAGATTAAGGAACGGGTCCACCTTAGTGAGGGTGGCGTCTTCCTCTTCTTGAAGAACCAATGGTTCTCTTGAGCTCCTCTATGTCTCTTCCTTGTTTTTGTTGCTCCTCCCTCATAGCTCTTTCATCTTCTCTAATTTCATGGAGGATGATGGAGTGCTCTTGGTGCTCCATCCTTAGTTGTCCCATGTTGGAGCTTAATTCTCCTAGGGAAGTGTTGAATTGCTCCCAATAGTTTTGTGGAGGAAAGTGCATCCCCTGAGGCATCTCAGGGATTTCATGGTGAGGAATTTCCTCATGCTCTTGTTGAGGTCCATGATCTCTTGTTTGCTCCATCCTTTTCTTAGTGATGGGCTTGTCCTCTTCAATGAGAATGTCTCCCTCTATGTACACTCCAGCCGAATTGCAGAGGTGGCAAATGAGGTGAGGAAAGGCTAACCTTGCCAAAGTAGAGGACTTGTCAGCCACCTTGTAGAGTTCTTGAGGTATAATCTCATGAACTTCCACTTCCTCCCCAATCATGATACTATGGATCATGATGGCCCGGTCTATAGTAACTTCAGACCGGTTGCTAGTAGGAATGATTGAGCGTTGAATAAACTCCAACTATCCTCTAGCTACAAGCTTAAGGTCCAGTCTTCTCAATTGAACCGACTTGCCTCTTGAGTCAACTTTCTATTGAGCTCCTTTCACACATATGTCCATGAGGACATGGTCCAACCTTTAATCAAAGTTGACCCTTCTAGTGTAGGGGCGTGCATTTTCTTCCATCATTGGCAAGTTGAACACCAGCCTTACATTTTCCGGACTGAAATCTAAGTATTTCCCCCGAACCATGCTAAGTCAATGCTTTGGATTCGGGTTCACACTTTGATCATGGTTCCTAGTGATCCATGCGTTTGCATAGAACTCTTGAACCATTAAGATCCCGACTTGTTGAAT
>NC_029785.2:103793342-103838128 GCF_000816755.2 Arachis ipaensis | reverse complement strand
GCTAGGAAGGGTCTTCCAAGGATGATGGATTCATCCTCTTCCTTCCAAGTGTCTAGGATTATAAAATCAGCAGGGATGTAAAGGCCTTCAACCTTTACTAACACATCCTCTACTTGTCCATAAGCCTATTTTCTTGAGTTGTCTGCCATCTCTAAAGAGATTTTGGCAGCTTGCACCTCAAAGATCCCAAGTTTCTCCATTACAGAGAGTGGCATTAAGTTTATCCCTGACCCCAGGTCACACAGAGCCTTCTCAAAGGTCATGGTGCCTATGTTACAGGGAATTAGGAATTTACCAGGATCCTATTTCTTTTGAGGTAGAGTTTGCTGAACCAAGGTATTTATTTCCTTTATGAGCAATAGAGGTTCATCCTCCCAAGTCTCATTACCAAATAATTTGGCATTCAGCTTCATGATTGCTCCTAAATATTGAGCAACTTGCTCTTCAGCAATGTCTTCATCATCTTCAGAAGATGAATAGTCTTCAGAGCTCATGAATGGTAAAAAGAGGTTCAATAGAATCTCTATGGTCTCTATATGAGCTTCAGATTCTTTTGGTTCCTCAAAGGGAAACTCCTTATTGGTCAGTGAATGTCCCAGGAGGTCTTCCTCACTAGGATTCACGTCCTCCTCCTCCTCTTTGGGTTCGGCCACACCAAGTAAGGTAATGGCCTTGCACTCTCTTTTTGGATTCTCCTCTGTATTGCTTGGGAGAGTACTAGGAGGGGTTTTAGTGACTCTTTTACTCAGCTGGCCCACTTGTGCCTCCAAATTTCTAATTGTTTCATTCATGAAACTTAAATTGGCCTTAGATAGATCTGAGACTATATTTGCTAAGCAAGATGGATTCTGCTCAAAATTCTCTGTCTGTTGCTGAGTGGATGATGGAAAAGGCTTGCTATTGCTAAACCTGTTTCTTCCACCATTACTAAAGCCTTGTTGAGACTTTTGTTGATCCTTCCATGAGAAATTTGGATGATTTCTCCATGAGGGATTATAGGTGTTTCCATAGGGTTCACCCATGTAATTCACCTCTGCTATTGCAGGGTTCTCGGGATCATAAGCTTCTTCTTCAGAAGATGCCTCTTGAGTACTGTTGGATGTAGCTTGCAATCCATTCAGTCTCTGAGAAATCATATTGACTTACTGAGTCAATATTTTATTCTGAGCCAATATGGCACTCAGAGTATCAATTTCAAGAACTCCCTTCCTCTGAGGCGTCCCATTACTCACAGGATTCCTTTCAGAAGTGTACATAAACTGGTTATTTGCAACCATGTCAATGAGTTCCTGAGCTTCTGCAGGCGTTTTCTTTAGGTGAATGGATCCACCTGTAGAATGGTCCAATGACATCTTTTATAATTCAGACAGACCATCATAGAATATATCCAGGATGGTCCATTTTAAAAGCATGTCAGAAGGACACTTTTTGGTCAGTTGCTTATATCTCTCCCAAGCTTCATAGAGGGATTCACCTTCTTTCTGTTTGAAGGTTTGAACATCCACTCTAAGCTTGCTAAGCTTTTGAGGAGGAAAGAACTTGGCTAAGAAAGCCATGACCAGCTTATCCCAAGAGTTCATGCTATCTTTAGGTTGAGAGTCCAACCATATTCTAGCTCTGTCTCTTACAGCAAACGGGAAAAGCATAAGCCTGTAGACCTCGGGATCAACCCCACTGGTTTTAACAGTATCACAGATTTGCAAGAATTCAGTTAAGAACTGAAAAGGATCTTCTGATGGAAGTCCATGAAACTTGCAGTTCTGTTGCGTCATAGAAACTAATTGAGGCTTTAGCTCAAAATTGTTTGCTCAAATGGCAGGGATTGAGATGCTTCTTCCATGTAAATTGGAATTTGGTGTAGTAAAGTCACCAAGCATCTTCCTTGCATTGTTATTATTTTCGGCCATGTCTCCTTCTTTTTCGAAAATTTCTGTCAAATTTTCTCCAGAGAGTTGTGCTTTAGCTTCCCTTAGCTTCCTCTTCAGATTCCTTTCAGGTTCAGGATCAGCTTCATCAAGAATGTTCTTATCCTTGTTCCTGCTCATATGAAAAAGAAGAAAACAGAAAAGAAGAGGAATCCTCTATGTCACAGTATAGAGATTCCTTTATGTGAGTAGAAGAAGAAAAGAATAGAAGAAGAGAAATTGGAACACTAAGAGGAAAAGAGGGTTCGAATTTTGAGATGAAGAGAAGTGTTAGTAAATAAATAAATAATTAGAAGGAGATGAGAGAAGGAAGAATTCGAAAATTAAATAAAATAAAATAAAAATATTTTTATTTTTTAATTTAAATTTAAAGTTAAAATTCAAAAATTAAGAAAGGAAAACAAAATCAAATCAAATTAAAATTTAAAACAAATATTTAATTAAAAAGGAATTTTGAAAAAGTGGAAGGTGATTTTCGAAAATTAGAGAGAGAACTAGTTAGGTAGTTTTGAAAAGAGGTTAGAAAAGACTTTGAAATTGATTTTGAAAAAGATGTGATTGAAATTTATTTTGAAAAAGATTTGAAAAAAAATTTAAAAAGATTTGATTTTAAAAATTAAAGTTGATTACTTGACTAACAAGAAACAAAAAGATATGATTTAAAATTTAAAGATTGAACCTTTCTTAAGAGGCAAGTAACAAACTTTAAAATTTTTGAATCAGTCACATTAATTATTAGTAAAGATTTTGAAATTATGAAACAAAACAAGAAAAAGATTTTTGAAAATCAAATTGAAATTTTCGAAAATATGAAAGAAAAAATGAAAAAGATTTGATTTTTGAAAAAGATTTGAAAAAGATAGGATTTTGAAATTGAAAATTTGATTCGACTCATAAGAAACAACTAAATTTTTAAAACTTTTAACTAGATCAAATCAAATTTTTGAAAATTATGAGTGAAATAAGGGAAAGATAATTTTTTGATTTTTGAATTTTTAATGAAGAAAGAGAAAAACAACAAAAAGACTTCAAACATGAAAATTATGGATAAAAACAAGGAAAACATGCAAGAACACTTTGAATGCAAAGATGAACACCAAGAACATTTTGAAGATCATGATGAACATCAAGAACTTATTTTTGAAAAATTTTCAAGAAAAGAAAACATGCAAGACACCAAACTTAGAAATTTTTAATTTTTAGACACTATGAATGCAAGAATGAATGTGAAAAACAAGAAAAGACACAACATGAAAATCCAAAGATCAAACAAAGAAATTCATGAAGAATAACTTGAAGATCATGAAGAACATAATGCATGAATTTTCGAAAATTGCAAGAAAGAGATAAACATGCAATTGACACCAAACTTAAAAACTGACACAAGACTCAAACAAGAAACATCAAATTAATTTTTTTTATTTTTATGATTTTATTAAATTTTTTTGTATATTTTTCGAAAATTATTTTGAAAAACGAAAATAAGGATTTCAAAATTTTTAATAGGAATTCTAGGAATCTTGCAATGTTAGTCTAAAGCTCCAGTCCAGAAATTAGACATGGCTTACTAGCTAGCCAAGCTTTCAGTGAAAGCTCCAGTCCAAAACACTAGACATGGCCAATGGCCAGCCAAGCTTCAGCAGATACAAATCAGGCATATAACAGCTGATTAGATGAGAGTCCAAGGACTCTTGCCATGATAAGTGGAAGCCTCAGTCCAAAAATTTAGACATGGCTTGACAGCCAGCCAGGCTTCAACAAATCATGAAGAAACTCTAGAATTCATTCTTAAAAAATTTTGAAGAACATAGAATAATTTTTTTTGTATTATTTTCGAAAATAGGAAATAAAAAGCTTAAAAATAAAATAAAATTACCTAATCTGAGCAACAAGATGAACCGTCAGTTGTCCAAACTCGAACAATCCCTGGCAACGGTGCCAAAAACTTGGTGCACAGAAATTGTGACGATTCATTCCTTGGTAACGGCGCTGAAAACTTAATACGCACGTTCATAATCTTAGTTCTTTGTCACAACTTTGCACAACTAACCAGCAAGTGCACTGGGTCATCCAAGTAATAAACCTTACGTGAGTAAGGGTCGATCCCACGGAGATTGTCAGCTTGATGCAAGCTATGGTCACCTTGTAAATCTCAGTTAGGCGGATTCAAATGGTTATGGTGAATTGATAATTAAAATATAATTTAAAATATAAAATAGGATAGAGATACTTATGTAATTCATTGGTGAGAGTTTCAGATAAGCATATAGAGATGCTTTTGTTCCTGCTAAACCTCTGCTTTCCTGCTGTCTTTATCCAATCATTCCTACTCCTTTCCATGGCAAGCTTATATAGGGCATCACCGTCGTCAATGGCTACATCCCATCCTCTCAGTGAAAATGGTCCAAAATGCGCTGTCACCGCACGGCTATTCATCTGTCGGTTCTCGATCAAACTAGAATAGGATTCCATAATCCTTTTGCGTCTGTCACTACGCTCAGCACTCGCGAGTTTGAAGCTCTTCACAGCCATCCCTTCCCGGATCCTACTCAGAATACCACAGACCAGGTTTAGACTTTCCGTATCTCAAGAATGGCCGCCAATAATTCTAGCCTATACCATGAAGACTCTGATCTCATGGAATGGAAGGCTCGGTTGTCAGGCGAGGCAACCATGCATCATGAACCAGGAGGCTAAGAGATACGCACTTAAGCTATTGCAAGTAGAACAGACGTGGTTGTCAGGAACACGTTCATAGGTGAGAATGATGATGAGTGTCACGGATCATCATCTTCCTCAGGTTGAAGAACAAGTGTATATCTTAGATAAGAAATAGGTTTGAGTTGAATAGAAAAAAATAGTACTTTGCATTAATTCATAAGGAACAACAGAGCTCCACACCTTAATCTATGGTGTGTAGAAACTCTACCATTGAAAATACATAAGAACAAGGTCCAGGCATGGCCGAATGGCCAGCCCCCATGATCAAAGAACTGAATGTCCAGAGATGAATAAAGGAAAATCCAAAGATGTAAAAACAATAGTAAAAAGTTCTATTTATACTACACTAGTTACTAGGGTTTATAGAGATAAGTAAATGATGTAGAAATCCACTTTCGGGTCCACTTGGTGTGTGCTTGGGCTCAGCATTGAGGTTTTCACGTGTAGAGGTCTTCCTTGGAGTTAAACGCCAGTTTGTAACCTGTTTTTGGCGTTTAACTCTGCTTTGCAACCTGTTTCTGGCGTTTAACTCCAGAATAGGGCAGAGAGCTGGCGTTGAACTCCAGTTTGCATCATCTAAACTCGGGCAAAATATGGATTATTATATATTTCTAGAAAGCCCTAGATTTCTACTTTCCAACGCAATTGAGAACGCACCATTTGGACTTTTGTAGCTCCAGAAAATCTACTTTGAGTGCAGGGAGGTCAGAATCCAACAGCATCTGCAGTCCTTCTTCAGCCTCTGAATCTGATTTTTGCTCAAGTCTTCAGCCAGAAAATACCTGAAATCACAAAAAAACACACAAACTCATAGTAAAGTCCAGAAATATGATTTTTAATTAAAAACTAATAAAAATATACTAAAAACTAACTAAATCATACTAAAAACTATGTAAAAATAATGCTAAAAAGCGTAAAAATTATCCGCTCATCAGCAGTTTTAAAACAAAGCAGGGGACGTTGGCCTCAACGTTGGACCTACAACGTTCCCTCCAACGTTGGCGTTTTCACGCGTACGCATACTCCACGCTTACACGTGCATTGCCTTTTTTTTCTATCCACGCGTATACGTCACTAACGCGTACGCGTCGATTCAAAATCCTTAACTCCAACTTCTGGGCTTGGCATCGTGGACATTGGAGGCAGAATTTGAGGCAATGTTGGACCTCCAACATTCGATTTTGACACGTACGCGTGACCCACGCATACGCATGGATGGTCAATTTTTGCCATTCCACGCGTGAGCGTGACGCACGCTTGAGCGTGACATTGAATTTTTTCTTTTCCACGCATACGCGTCATAGACGCGTACGCGTCACCCAAAAACCATTTAGCTCCAGAATTGAAGTTTTTATCACTACGTTGGGGGTAACGTTGGATGTCCAATGCTACCTCAAACGTGAGCATCAGCAGTGTTTACAGAAAAGTGCTATGTTTCTCTTCCAACGTTTGAGGCAACGTTGGTGGTCCAACTTGGCCACCAACGTTGCTTCCTCTTCATTCTTTCCATGCTCTTTCTTCAACCTTCCTCCATGCTTTCTGTTCCGAGGGTTACCTGAAACTGTAGCTCGATCTCGGACGAGATCTTATGTACCGGTCGGAGATGACATGTCCGACTTGTGGGATTGGCAATGCTGCTGATCCTTTGTCACCGGAGGGTGGTAGTACCTGCAAGGGACTCCGATGCTTAAGTTAGCAAGGGTATTAAGTAAGTTTTTAGTAGAATCAGAGTATGAGTTATACCTGGGTGCTCCAGTGTATTTATAATGGTATAGAGTAACCTTAAGGGAACTTATCTTATCTTATCTTATCTTTGAGTGAAGTCATCTTATCATTAAGGGAACTACCCTTATCTTTTTAGGCTTTGGCTGCCTTTAGATTTGGGATGTGTTCCTTTGTTTGGGCCTTCTTGGGCCTCTATAGTGATTTGGCAGAGCTCTTGAAGAAGAGGTCGGATGTTTCTGACCTGAAGAGGTCGGTTGGCTTGTCGTCGATCATCCGGGGTCGGACATCTCGACACAGGATATGAACAGTGCCCCTGCTCGAGTGTGGTCTTCCCTTTGAGGTCGAGTCCTTCGTTTTTAGGACTTCAATCTTTCTCTGGAGAAGTCGAGCTCGAGCATCGTCGATTTCTTCCTTGTAGAGTTTCCTTTTGAATGCAAAACATTTTTCTTTCTTATTCTTTAATTTTTGGAAACGCGCGTTCCTTACCTTGGGAACGTGTGATGGTTTTTTAATGCCCCATTAATTCTTTTAATGTTCCGTTTCCTTCGCCTCCCGCTTTCTCATTTCTGTTTCTTTTTTCTCTTTGCTCGTTGTAACTTCCCCCTTTCTCTTTTATTCTTCTATTTCGTTCGTGCCTCTTCATTATCTGGCCCCCAAGTTTTCACGTCTTCGTGCCTTCCTTGGAGTGGTTGTTGGTGTGGGCTCACCGTCCGTCCTCATCACCTTTCTTACTTTTATAGGTTGGTCCTCTTTTCTTCTTCTTTCTTCTCGCATTTTTGAGAAGTTTTGATCTTGCTTGGTTTCATGTTAAAAAGCTTGAATCTTTTCTGTGTTTGTCGTGCATCTGCTTATTACTATAATGTGTGCTCTGGGAGTGTCTTTGATTTTGAATGATCCTTCTGCATTTAGGGTTTTTGCATGCCGTTTATTGTTTCCAGTTTGTGTCCTTTGATATGAACTGCATGTCGTTGCTGAGGCTTTTGAATCTACTTGCTTCTAAAAAAGATTGCTCCTTTGATGACTTTCTCCATGTTGGTAGTTTTCTTTGCTGATAAATTTGTAGATTTTTTGATGGCTTGCTTTGATTTTCTTCTCGTGTCGTTGCTTGTTTGGAAGGGGATTATTTTTCTTTGCTGAGAGTTTTGTTGGGATGTAGCCTTGTAGACTTTTTCTGAGTCCTTTCTCTGTCCCTGCCTCCAAAGGATGTCCCTGGACCTTAGCGTATGTCCTGGGGTTTTTCCTTTTACTGTTTGTATGCTTGAGTCATGTTTTGTCCGAGCTGATTTCTTTTTTGCCCGAGCTATTTTGGTTGGTAATCTATTTTCTTTTTCTGGCTGTAGGACTAGTTGACCATGTCTTCTTGCAAAAATATTGTCATGACGTCTTCCAAGGTTCCTGAGGGTATGTCCGACTGGCTGGACTCCCTCGTCCTGATGTGTGTTTCTGTAGTTAATTCTGAATTCTGTGCAGAGCTTAGAAAACATCATCGAATCTGTAATAGTAGAGATTAGGAGAACAACTATGAATTGGTAGTGCCTGATTCTAATGAAAGGGTTTGCTTCCCTGTTCTGACCCAGGGGGGCAGTGCCCCTTCTTTTATGTGTACGACTTCTTTTTTAGCCAAATGAACATCACCCTTCCTTTCACCCCCTTTGAGACAGACCTGTTGTGGTCGTGTAACGTAGCTTCATCCGAACTCGTGGGGCTTTATCAAGATATTTCAGTTGCTTTGTCAAGAATTTGATGTAAAACCTTTTCAAGCTCTCTTCCTTTATCTCTTTGTGTTGACCAATCCTGGGACTACCAAAAAGAAAGCTTCTTGGATTTCTTTTAGGTCTGCCCAAGGACACAAAGTTTTTTCTATGTATCTTGAGTCTTTTAGGGATTTTAAGAATTACTTTTTTAAGGTCCGAGCTGTTGAAGGAACTCGACCTTTCTTTTTGGATGAGAATGGCGAGCCCAGCTTTCCTTTAGAAGGCAAAGGAATGTAGTGGTGTCTAGGTACACTTGGGAGAAGTTGGATGAGATTGAGCAAGCTTTTGTAACTATGTTGGAAGAGAACTAGGGGCAGCCTCCCCATCTTGATACTAAGAAATTTTTTTAGGAAATCCTTTACTTCTCCGAGCTGAACTGGGTAGGGGTCGACTTCCTTCATATTTGTCGTACTTGTTTATTTTTTTGAGCTCATCCCTTTTCCTTCCAGCTTATAACTTGGTTTCTTGTGTATTTTCAGAGATGATTAAAAACAACGAATCCATGAAGGCCTTTAAGAAGGAGAGCATAGCTACAGCAGCGCAGCACATCTCGGGTAAAGTTGCTGGGGAAGGATTTTCCCAGGTTCCTCCGAAGAAGCCTATTTTGAATACTGCTGGGCCGAGGAAGATGATTCCTACGCCTCAGGTCCGCTTAGTTGATCCCCCCCAGACTTCTACTGCTACCTCTTCTCTATCTGCCGGCCCTCTTCCCAAAAGACAAAGGACTGTGGAACCTTTTAATCTGGATGCTCCTGACTTTGATGCTATTGGTTTTGTTGATCAACAGATTGCTCCTTACGGTGTTATTCCTACTGACGATGTCTCCCTTCTTCGCCATTTGGATTTCATCACTCGGAGTAGTATTAAGATGGCTCATATGGGAGCAGCTTTATATCAGACTGCTCAAGATCTTCCCATTCATGCAACCAAAGCTTTTATGGATGAGGCCAAATCAGATTTTGACCAGATTAAGGGATTGAAGGAGGAGCTTGAGGTGAAGGTGGCGAAGCTGGAAAAAGAGTTAGAGGGTGAGAAGACTCGGACTATTGCTGCTGTGGCTTCTGCAAAGTTGGCTAAGGATATGGCGCTGAAGCATAAGGAGAGCTATGTCTTGACTTATAGGGAGATGATGGACCTTAGGGAGAGTTTAGAATCAGTTCGGGCTGATTATGCCGAACTCTAGGGTCATCTCGTAGGCAGTGTGAATGCTGCTTACGAGAATTTGAAGGATCAGGTTCGAATTCTTGCGCCCGAGCTCGACGTAACCCAGTTTAGCTTGGACAACATTGTAAGAGATGGTAAGATTGTCCCTGATGACCCTAATGATGATGATGATGAGGTCGACCCTCCTCCTGTACCGTTTGCCAAACCCTCTGCTGCCCCGCCTTCCTCAACTCCAGCAGCTGAAGTCGGTTAGCCCGAGTCCGATCCTAACATCCAGATCCTGAACTGGGATGATGGGACGGTAGATGCGATACCACGTCAGACTCGGCCTCCTTCACCCCGAGATGCTGCTACTGGGAAGTCTTTGGATCCTTTATAATTTTTCTCTGACATATTATGTACAACCCGATCTGTTGCTTTTTAAACTTTTATTTCTGTAATTGGTGGTTTGCCCGACTTTGGATACTTTCGTTGCTTTTCCTTTAGCAACCTTATTTTGAAAAAATAAAGTAGTTTCGAGCTCTTGGGGTCGGCTTCAAGCGGCTTCTTGAGTCTATTTATCATAGTAGTCTTGTTTTTTGCGATATGCTTGTCGATTGCTTGTTTTAGCACTCTTCAGGGTGTTGGAATCTTGTTTTCCGACCTCCTTTGATTGCCTTTGTACTTTTAATACTTGTAGTTTTTCTAGGTCCAATTTGGAGTCCCTTGTGGCACATCTCTTCTGTCGATCGATGTCTTTGAATTATTTTTAGTAATCCTTTTAGGTTTACTTCTTATACTTCTGTAGCTTTGGTCCGACTTCTTCATCTCGGTTTGTCTAAAGTTATTTCTAGTAATCCATTTTATTTAGGTCTTTTTTATGGATTACTTTTTATAACTTTGTAGGTTTGTTTGGGCTGACTTCCTCATGCCAATCCTTTCTTTCTAAGTTATTTCTAGTAATCCATTTTGTTTGGACCTTTCAGATCTCTTTTTATGGATTACTTTTATAACTTTGTGATTTTATTGGGCCGACCTCATCATGTCAGTCTCTTCAAAGTTATTTCTAGTAATCCATTTCATTTGGACCCTTGTCAGGTCTCTTTTATGGATTACTTTTATAACTTTGTGATTTTGTTGGGCCGACTTCATCATGTCGGTCCCTTCTAAGTTATTTCTAGTAATCCATTTCATTTGGACCCTTGTCAGGTCTCTTTTATGGATTACTTTTACAACTTTGTGATTTTGTTAGGCCGACTTCATCATGTCAGTCCCTTCTAAGTTATTTCTAGTAATCCTCTTTTTTAGGGGTGGCTAGGCCTCTTTCTAGGGATTTACTTTTTATAACTTTGGTTATTGTGGTCGACTGGTCCGACTTCTTTACGTCGGTCCGTCTTTAAGTTATTTTTAGCAACCCATTTTTATTAAGACCTCGTCAGGTCCTTTCCTATGGATCACTTTCGATAACTTCTTGCATTATTCTGTTTTTGCCGCTTTTCATCTTTGCCGATTTTGTAGAAATTGAGTTTGATCCTTGTTTGGTCGACCTTTTGATGAATTTGGTTTTCATCTTTGTTGGTCTTTATCGTGATCGAGCAGTGAATTTAATTTTCACTTTCTGCCGATCCGTAGATTTGTAATCGGGCGATGAATTTTTTGCATTTCAGATTAATGCGTCTTGATAAGAGCATTTGTAGAAAATCTTCTTAAGTTGCAGGTGTGCCATGACCTTGGAAGCTCTCGCCCTTCGAGTTCGGTCAACCTGTAGTAGCCCTTTCCGAGTACTTCTACGACTTGGTAGGGTCCTTTCTAATTTGCTGCCAGCTTTCCTTCTCCAGGTCAATTTGTTTCGATATCATTTCGAATTAGGACGAGGTCGTTCTCGGCAAAACCTCGCTGTACTACCTTTAGGTTGTATCTTGAGGCCATTCGACGTTTTAATGCCTCTTCCTTGATCTGAGCTCTTTCTCGGATTTCTAGAAGTAGGTCGAGTTCTTCTTTTTGAAGTTGGGAGTTGGCCTCTTCACTATAGTGGATTACTGATGAGCGGATAATTTATACGCTTTTTAGCATTGTTTTTAGTATGTTTTTAGTAGGATCTAGTTACTTTTAGGGATGTTTTCATTAGTTTTTATGTTAAATTTACATTTCTGGACTCTACTATGAGTTTGTGTGTTTTTCTGTGATTTCAGGTATTTTCTGGCTGAAATTGAGGGACTTGAGCAAAAATCAGATTCAGAGGTTGAAGAAGGACTGCTGATGCTGTTGGATTCTGACCTCCCCGCACTCAAAGTAGATTTTCTGGAGCTACAGAACTCGAAATGGCGCGCTTCTAATTGCGTTGGAAAGTAGACTTTCAGGGCTTTCCAGCAATATATAATAGTCCATACTTTGGCCAAGAATAGATGACGTAAACTGGCGTTCAACGCCAGCTTTCTGCCCAAATCTGGCGTCCAGCGCCAGAAAAGGAGCCAAAACCAGAGTTGAACGCCCAAACTAGCACAAAAGCTGGCGTTCAACTCCAAGAAGGACCTCTACACGTGCAACACTCAAGCTAAGCCCAAACACACACCAAGTGGGCCCAGAAAGTGGATTTATGCATCAATTACTTACTCATGTAAACCCTAGTAGCTAGTTTATTATAAATAGGACCTTTTACTATTGTATTAGGTATCCTTGATCAGTTGTATGCTATCTTAGATCACAATTGAGGGCTGGCCTCTCGGCCAAGCCTGCACTTTCCCTTATGTATTTTTAACGGTAGAGTTTTTACACTCCATAGATTAAGGTGTGGAGCTCTGCTGTTCCTCAAAGATTAATGCAAAGTACTCCTGTTTTCTATTCAATTCATCTTATTTCGCTTCTAAGATATCCATTCGCACCCAAGAACGTGATGAAGGTGATGATTATGTGTGACGCTCATCACCATTCTCCCCTATGAACACGTGCCTGACAAACACTTCTGTTTTACATGAAATAAGCTAGAATGAATATCTCTTAGATCTCCTAATCAGAATCTTCGTGGTGTACACTAGAATGATGGCGGCATTCAAGAGAATTCGGAAAGTCTAAACCTTGTCTGTGGTATTCCGAGTAGGATTCAATGATTGAATGACTGTGACGAGCTTCAAACTCGCGAGTGCTGGGCGTTAGTGACAGACGCAAAAGGAGGGTGAATCCTATTCCAGCATGATCGAGAACCGACAGATGATTAGCCGTGCTGTGACAGAGCATGTGAGCATATTTTTCACTGAGAGGAGGGGATGTAGCCACTGACAACGGTGATGCCCTTGCATAAAGCCAGCCATGGAAAGGAGTAAGACTGATTGGATGAAGATAGCAAGAAAGCAGAGGTTCAGAGGAACGAAAAGTATCTCCAGTCACTTATCTGAAATTCCTACCAATGATTTACATAAGTACCTCTATCCCTATTCTATTATTTATTATTCGAAAACATCATTATCAATTTATATATGCCTGACTGAGATTTGCAAGGTGACCATAGCTTGCTTCATACCAACAATCTCCGTGGGATTCGACCCTTACTCACGTAAGGTATTTCTTGGACGACCCAGTGCACTTGCTGGTTAGTTGTATCGAAGTTGTGAACCATGGTATTGGCACCATGTTCTTGGCGCCATTGCCAGGGAAAGAAAGAGCCATGAATTTTACATAATTAAGGTGTAATCACGATTACGCGTTCCAAGTTGCTCACGTTGCCAGGGATTGTTTGAGCCTGGACATCACAATTTCGTGCACCAAGTTTTTGGTGCCGTTGCCGGGGATTGTTCGAGTTTTCGGCAAGCTTTTGGTCCGGTAACATCAGTGCCAAGTTCGATCCGGCAACAACACCATGTTTTTGGTGCCGTTGCCGGGGATTGTTTGAGTTTGGACAACTAACGGTTCATCTTGTTGCTCAGATTAGGTAATTTTCTTTTTATTTTATTTTCAAAAATTTTTCAAAAATATTTCAAAATCTTCTCATCTGTTTTCGAAAAAAATAAAAATGTTTTCAAAAAATTTTTATTCAAAATTTTTAAGAATGAATTCTAGTGTTTCATGAAGCATGCTGAAGCCTGGCTGGCTGTAAAGCCATGTCTAATTCCTTTGGGAATGAGTATGTCAGGCATGTCATGTCTGAATTACATGCTGAAGCTTGGCTGGCCATTGGCCATGTCTAGTGTTTTGGACCGGAGCTTTCGTTGAAAGCTTGGCTGGCTAGTGAGCCATGTCTAATTCCTGGACTGAAGCTTCAGACTAAGAATGCAAGATTCCTGGAATTCATATTAAAAATTTTGGAATCCTTATTTTTCTTTTTTCATATAATTTTCGAAAAAATCCAAAAAAAATTTGAAAATCATAAAAATAAAAAAAAAAATTTTTTTGTTTCTTGTTTGAGTCTTGAGTCATATCATAAGTTTGGTGTCACTTGCATATGCATCTTGCATTTTTCGAAAATTTCATGCATTCATAGTGTTCTTCATGATCTTCAAGTTGTTCTTGGTAAGTCTTCTTGTTTGATCTTGATGATTTTTTGTTTTGTGTTGCATAGTGTTTTTCATATGCATTCTTGAATTCTTAGTGTCTAAGCATTAAAGAATTCTAAGTTTGGTGTCTTGCATGTTTTCTTTGCATTAAAAATTTTTCAAAAATATGTTCTTGATGTTCATCATGACATTCATAGTGTTCTTGGTGTTCATCTTGACATTCATAGCATTCTTGCATGCATTCATTGTTTTGATCTAAAAATTTCATGCATTGCATCTTTTTAGTGTTTTTCTCTTGCATCATAAAAATTCAAAAATCAAAAAAATATGTTTCCCTTTTTCTCTCATCAAATTCGAAAATTTGGATTGACTTTTTCAAAAATTTTTAAAATCAAATTGTTTCTCATGAGTCAAATCAAATTTTCAATTTGAAAATCTTATCTTTTTCAAAATCTTTTTCAAAAATCAAATCTTTTTCAAAATTCTTAGTTATTTTCGGAAATTCTAAAAATATTTTTCAAAAATCTTTTTCTTATTTTTATACCAAATTTTCGAAAATAACATAATCAATTAATGTTTTGATTCAAAAATTTGAAGTTTGATACTTGCTTGTTAAGAAAGATTCAAACTTTAAGTTCTAGAATCATATCTTGTGATTTCTTGTGAATCAAGTCATTAATTGAGATTTTAAAAATCAAATCTTTTTCAAAATTAGTTTCTAAAATATCTTGTTATCTTATCTTTTTCAAAAATATCTTTTCAAAATATCTTTTCTAACTTCCTAACTTCTTATCTTTTCAAAATTTGTTTCAACTAACTAACTAACTTTTTGTTTGTTTCTTAACTTTTTCAAAACTACAATGGGATAAATGACTCCTGCTTGCCATAGCTTCATCACTTCTTTTTGGACCACTTCTTTCATGACAGGATTCAATCTTCTTTGGGCTTGAATGGAGGGTTTGGAGTCATCTTCTAGCAAGATCTTATGCATGCATATGGATAGCTTATCCCTTTTAAGTCAGCAAGGGTCCATCCAATGGCATCTTAGTGCTTTTACAGCACCTTGATTAATTCCTCTTCCTATTCTTGACTGAGGGCAAAATTGATGATCACTGGGTAACTTCCATCCCTTCCCAAGTATGCATACTTGAGAGTAGGAGGTAGTGCTTTCAACTCTAGTTTGGGTACTTTTTTCTCCTTTTTCTTATCCTCTAATGTGCTTGGAATAGATATTTCAGCTAAGTTGACATCAACAACCTCAACATTTATCATGGAATCACCATTTGTCAACCCTTCAAGTGCTTCTTCAAAGGTTTCTTGTACCATAGTTTCCACTGCATCTACCCGCATACACTCTCCTAGTGACTCTGGTGGATAGCTCATGGCTTTGAATACATTGAACACCATCCTCTCCTCATGTAGCCTAAGGGTAAGTTTACCCTTTTGAACATCAATGATAGCTCCAGCAGTGACTAAAAATGGCCTTCCCAGAATTATTGAAGCTTTAGCTTCTTCCTCCATATCCAATATCACAAAGTCAGCAGGGAAGATGAAGTCTCCTACTTTCACTAGCAAGTATTCCACTATTCCATGAGGGAATTTGAATGAACGATCTGCCAATTGGAGAGCCATTCTTGTTGGTTTGGCTTTCTCAATCTTTATTCTCTTCATTATTGTTAAGGACATCAAATTTATACTAGCTCACAAGTCACATAAGGCTTTTTCAACTGTTATTTCCCCTATGATGCAGGGAATTTGAAAGCTTCATGGGTCCTTCAATTTTGAGGCAGCTTGTGTTGGATGATAGCACTACATTCCTCAGTTAAGATCATAGTTTCATCATTCCTCCAGCTTCTCTTCTTGGTCAACAATTCCTTCAGAAACTTAGTGGTGCACGAAATTGTAAATCACACTTTTCACAACTCGTACCACTAACCAGCAAGTGCACTAGGTCGTCCAAATAATACCTTACGTGAGTAAGGGTCGATCCCACGGAGATTGTCGGCTTGAAGCAAGCTATGGTTATTTTGTAATTTTTAGTCAGGAAATTAGTAATAAAAATGATTGGGTTTATGAAGAGTAAATAACATAAAGTAAATAATACTTGTTATGTAATAATGGAGAATAGGTTGAGGTTTTGGAGATACTCTATCTTATGAATCTCTGCTTTCCTACTATCTTCTTCTTCACGCACGCAAGGCTCCTTCCATGGCAAGTTATATGTTGGTGAATCACCGTTGTCAATGGCTACCATCCGTCCTCTCAGTGAAAATGGTCTAAATATGCTGTCACTACACGACTAATCATCTGTCGGTTCTCACTCATGTTGGAATAGGATCCATTGATCCTTTTGCATCTATCACTACGCCCAACACTCACGGGTTTGAAGCTCGTCACAGTCATCCTATCCCAGATCCTACTTAGAATACCACAGACAAGGTTTAGACTTTCCGAATCTCAAGAATGTTGCCAATTAATTCTAGCTTATACCACGAAGACTCTGATCTCACAGATTTGAATACTCTGTTGTCAGGAGATGCAATCAAACACATGAACCAGGAATCAAAGAGATACACATTCAATCTAAAGTAGAACGGAAGTGGTTGTTAGGCACGCGTTCATAGGTTGAGAATGGTGATGAGTGTCACGGATCATCATATTCATCATGTTGAAGTGCGAGTGGATATCTTAGAATAGAAACAAGCGTGATTGAATGGAAAACAGTAGTAATTGTATTAATCCATCGAGACACAGCAGAGCTCCTCACCCCTAACCATGGGGTTTAGAGACTCATGCCGTAGAAAATACAAGTTCTAATGTAAAATGTCATGAGGTACATAGTAAGTCTCTAAAAGTAGTTTTTATACTAAACTAGTGACCTAGGTTCACAGAAAATGAGTAAACTAAGATAGAAAGTGTAGAAATCCACTTCCGGGGCCCACTTGGTGTGTGTTTGGGCTGAGCATTGAAGCATTCATGTGCATAGGCTGCTCCTGGCGTTTAACTCCAGCTTTTGTGCCAGTTTGGACGTTTAACTCCAACTTTTATCCCAGTTATGGCGTTTAACGCCAGAATAGGGTAGAAACTTGGTGTTAAACGCCAGTTTTCGTGATCTCAGCTTGGGCAAAGTATGGACTATTTTATATTGATGGAAAGCCCAGGATGTTTACTTTACAACGCATTTGAGAGCGCGCCAATTGGGCATTTGTAGCTCCAGAAAATCCATTTTGAGTGCAGGGAGGTCAGAATCCAACAGCATCTGCAATCCTTTTTCAGCCTCTGAATCAGATTTTTGCTCAGGTCCTTCAATTTCAACCAGAAAATACCTGAAATTACAGAAAAACACACAAACTCATAGCAAAGTCCAGAAATGTGAATTTTGCATAAATACTAATAAAAATATAATAAAAAGCGAATAAAATATACTAAAAACTACCTAAAAACAATGCCAAAAAGTGTATAAATTATCCTCTCATCACAACACCAAACTTAAATTGTTGCTTGTCCCCAAGCAACTGAAAACAAAATAGGATAAAAAGAAGACAATATACTATAAATCCCACAATATCAATGAAGCTTAGTTCTAATCAGATGAGCGGGGCTTGTAGCTTTTTGCTTCTGAACAGTTTTGGCATCTCACTTTTTCCTTTGAAGTTCAGAATGATTGGCATCTATAGGAACTCAGAATTAAAATAGTCTTATTGATTCTCTTAGTTTAGTATGTTGATTCTTGAACACAGCTACTTTATGAGTCTTGGCTGTGGCCCTAAGCACTTTGTTTTCCAGTATTACCACCGGATACATAAATGCCACAGACACAAAACTGGGTGAACCTTTTCATATTGTGACTTAGCTTTGCTAAAGTCCCCAATTAGAGGTGTCCAAAGTTCTTAGGCACACTCTTTTTACTTTGGATCACGACTTTAACCACTCAGTCTCAAGCTTTTCACTTGTACTTTCATGCCACAAGCACATGGTTAGGGACAGCTTGATTTAGACGCTTAGGCCTGGATTTTATTTCCTTGGGCCCTCCTATCCATTAATGCTCAAAGCCTTGGATCCTTTTTACCCCTGCCTTTTGGTTTTAAAGGATATTGGCTTTTTCTGCTTGCTTTTTTTTTTTTGCAAGCTTTGTTATTCACTACTTTTTCTTGCTTCAAGAATCAATTTTATGATTTTTCAGATTATCAATAACATTTCTCTTTTTCATCATTCTTTCAAGAGCCAACAAATTTAACATTTATAAACTCCACTATAAAAAATATGCAATATTCAAGCATTCATCCAGAAAACAAAAAGTATTGCCACCACATCAATGTAATTAAACTAATTTCAAGATAAAAATTGAAATTCATGTACTTCTTGTTCTTTTGTAATTAGGAACATTTTTCATTTAAGAAAGGTGAAGGATTTATGGGACATTCATAACTTTAAGGCATAGACACTAGACACTAATGATCATGTAGTAAAGACACAAAACATAGTCAAACATAAAGCTCAAAACCGAAAACAGAAAAACAAATAGATAAAGGGATTAAAGAACGGGTCTACCTTAGTGAGGGTGGCGTCTTCTTCCTCTATGTCTCTTCCTTGCCTTTGTTGCTCCTCACTCATGGCTCTTTGATCTGCAGTCAAATGCTCTACCACTGAACTATGGACCCTTGAGATGAACCTCTTTATCTCCCATGACACGGGGGTGGAAGCAACTGCCTTCCTTTTCCTCTTTTTAGAGGTTTCTCCGGCCTTAGGCGCCATAAATAGTTATGAAAAAAAACAAAAAGCAACGCTTTTTTTCCACACCAAACTTAAAATGTTTGCTCGTCCTCGAACAAAAGAAGAAAGAAGGGAGTAGAAAGAGAAGTGGAGGAGATGGAGGTGTCTGAATGGGTGGGTTTGGGAGGCAAATGGTTTGAATTTGAATGGTAAGGTAGGTGGGGATCCTGGGGAAGAGAGAATGATTTGAGGTTGGTTGGGATCATGTGGGGTCCACAAATCCTGAGGGGTCAAGAACTTCTCATCCCTGCTCCATTTAGACGTGCAAAACGCCCTTAGAGTGCAATTCTGGCGTTAAACGCCAGGTTGCAGCTTATTTCTGGCGTTTAACGCCAACTTTTCTTTCCTTTCTGGCGTTTAACACCAACTTGGTGCTCTATTCTGGCGTTAAACGCCAGCTTGTTGCTTCTTTCTGGCATTTAAATGCCAGTAAGTCTGTCCTCCAGGGTGTGCTATTTTTTATGCTATTTTTAATTCTGCTTTAATTCTGCAGCTATTTTTATGACTCCACATGATCATCAACCTAAATAAAACATAAAATAACAATGGAAAATGAAATGAAAAAGTAATTAACATAGATAAATAAGATTGGGTTGCCTCCCAATAAGCGCTTCTTTACTGTCAATAGCTTGACATTACTGAGCCTTATAGTTTGCAATATCTGTAAACCACAGAGCTTCCTGAATAGCAAACAATTGCTCATCCAGAAAGGTTTCAGAGATCTCAGTAGGAGGGAGGGACGCTCCTGCTACTGGTTCTATCCGAGACAGGTGATTAGCTACTTGATTCTCTGTCCCTCTTCTGTCTCTTATTTCTATATCAAACTCTTGCAGAAGCAACACCCATCTTATGAGTCTGGGTTTTGAATCCTGCTTTGTGAGGAGATATTTTAGAGCAACATGGTCAGTCTAGACAATCACTTTTGATCCTACTAAGTAAGATCTAAACTTGTCAATGGCATAAACCACTGCAAGCAATTCCTTTTCTGTGGTTGTATAATTTTTCTGCGCATTATTTAAAACACGGCTAGCATAGTAAATGATGTGCAGAAGCTTGTTATGCCTCTGTCCCAATACTGCACCAATAGCATGGTCACTGGCATCACACATTAATTCAAATGATAATGTCCAGTCTGGTGCAGAAATGACAGGTGATGTGACCAACTTAGCCTTCAGAGTCTCAAAGGCCTACAAACATCCTGTGTCAAAGAAAACTGGTGTGTTAGCAGCTAGCAGATTACTCAGAGGTTTTGCAATTTTCGAAAATCCTTTATAAACCTCCTGTAGAATCCTGCATGACCTAGAAAGCTTCTGATTGCTTTAACATTGGCAGGTAGTGGTAATTTTTCAATTATCTCTACCTTAGCTTGATCCACCTCTATTCCCTTATTCAAAATTTTGTGCCCAAGGACAATTCCTTCAGTCACCATAAGGTGACATTTCTCCCTGTTTAAAACTAAGTTAGTCTCTTGGCACCTTTTTAGAACAAGTGCTAGATGGTCAAGACAGGAGCTGAATGAGTCCCCAAATACTGAGAATTCATCCATTAAGACTTCCAAATGGTATTCTTCTGTAGGCAAACACTCCAGATGGACATGTGAATGTTGTTTTCTCTTGGTCTTGAGGATCTACTGCAATTTGGTTGTAACCTGGATAGCTATCCAAAAAGCAGTAGTATTCATGCCCTGCTAGTCTCTCTAGCATCTGGTCTATGAATGGTAAAGGAAAATGATCCTTCCTGGTGGCTGTATTAAGCCTTATGTAGTCAATACACATACGCCACCCTGTAACTGTTCTTGTAGGAACCAGTTCATTCTTTTCGTTATGAACCACTGTCATTCCTCTTTTCTTGGGGACTGATGAGCGGATAATTTATACGCTTTTTGGCATTGTTTTTAGTATGTTTTTAGTATATTTTAGTTACTTTTTATTATGTTTTTATTAGTTTTTAAATAAAAATCACATTTCTGGACTTTACTATGAGTTTGTGTATTTTTCTGTGATTTCAGGTATTTTCTGGCTGAAATTGAGGGACCTGAGCAAAAATCTGATTTAAAGGCTGAAAAAGGACTGCAGATGCTGTTGGATTCTGACCTCCCTGCACTCGAAGTGGATAATATATAATAGTAGACATCCTGGGCTTTCCAGAAATATATAGTAGTCCATACTTTGCCCGAGATTTGATCGCCCAAACCGGCATTCCAAGTCAGCACAAAAATTCTGGCGTCAAAATGCCAGAACTGGCATAAAAGCTAGAGTTAAATGCCCAAACTGGCACAAAAGCTGGCGTTTAACTCCAAGAAAAGTCTCTACATGTGAAAGCTTCAATGCTCACCCCAAAAACATACCAAGTTGGCCCGAAAGAATCTTTCTGCATTAATTACTTATTTCTGTAAACCCTAGGCTACTAGTTCTCTATAAATAGGACCTTTTGCTATTGTATTTTCATCTTCGGATCATCTTGGTTCTTTTGGTTCCTTCCCTGGGGCCGAAGCCAATGATCACCATTATCACTTTTGTGTTTTCAATGGTGGAGTTTCTACACACCATAGATTAAGGTGTGGAGATCTGCTGTTCCTCATGAATTAATGCAAAGTACTATTGTTTTTCTATTCAATTCAAGCTTATTCTTATTCCAAGATATTCACTTGCACTTCAACCTGATGAATATGATGATCCGTGACACTCATCATCATTCTCACCTATGAACGCGTACTTGACAACCACCTCCGTTCTACCTCCGATTGAGTGTGTATCTCTTAGCCTCCTGGTTCATGATGCATGGTTGCCTCGCCTGACAATCGAGCCTTTCATTCCATGAGATCAGAGTTTCCGTGGTATAGGCGAGAATCAATTGGCAGCATTCTTGAGATCCAGAAAGTCTAAACCTTGGCTGTGGTATTCCGAGTAGGATCTGGGAAGGGATGACTGTGATGAGCTTCAAACTCGCGAGTGTTGGGTGTGTGATAGACGCAAAAGGATCAATGGATCCAATTCCAACATGATCGAGAACCAACAACAGATTAGCCATGCGGTGACAGTGCATTTGGACCATTTTCACTGAGAAGACGGGAGGTAGCCATTGACAACGGTGAAACCCAAAATAACCTTGCCATGGAAAGGAGTATGAATGATTGGAATAAGGCAATAGGAAAGCAGAAGTTTAGGAGGAACAAAGCATCTTCATACGCTTATCTGAAATTCTCATCAATGAATTACATAAGTATCTCTATCCTATTTTATGTTTTATTCATCTTTTACTTATCAATTCTCCATAACCATTTGAATCTGCCTGACTGAGATTTACAAGATGACGATAGCTTGCTTCAAGCCGACAATCTCCGTGGGATCGACCCTTACTCACGTAAGGTTTATTACTTGGACGACCCAGTGCACTTGCTGGTTAGTTGTGCAGAGTTGTGATAAAGAGTTGAGATTACAATTGTGCGTACCAAGTTGTTGGCACCATTGATGATCACAATTTCGTGCACCAAGTTTTTGGCGCCGTTGCCGGGATTGTTCGAGTTTGGACAACTGACGGTTCATCTTGTTGCTTAGATTAGGTAAGTTTATTTTATTGTTCAGAATTTTTAAGAACTAATTGTAGAATTTCAGATGATGCTTTTATCATCACAAAAGCTACTTGATTCCTATCAATTTGGCTGTTGTATGTAATGTCTGCTGAAGCTTGGCTAGCCATGTCTAATCTTTTAGACTGAAGCTTTAGACTAACATTGCATGATTCCTGGAATTCTTATTAAAAATTTTGAAATCCTTATTTTTCTTTTTCTGAATAATTTTCGAAAAAAATACAAAAAAATTTATAAAATTATAAAACCAAAAATATTTTGTGTTTCTTGTTTGAGTCTAGTGTCTATTTTTAAGTTTGGTGTCAATTGTATGTCTTTATTCTTCTTGCATTTTTCGAATATATGCATTATGTTCTTCATTAATGTTCAAGTTGTTCTTGATGATTTCCTTGCTCTGATCTTTAAATTCTCTTGTTTTGTGTGTTTAGTTGTTTCTCATATGCATTCTCAATTTGTTAGTGTTTCTAATATGAAAATTTTTAAGTTTGGTGTCTTGCATGCATTGTTTATTATTATTCTCTAAAAATTCTCTTAGTTCTTCATGATTTAGTTTCACTTTGTTATTATTCTCTAAAAATTCAAAAAAAAATTCAAAACTATGTCTTTTCAAGTCAATAATACAGAGAATTGAAGATTCAGAACATTCAGCAGAGGAATTAAACAGAAAAAGCTGGGCATTCAAAACGCCCAGTGAGGAAGGAAAACTGGCGTTTAAATACCAGCCAGGGTACCTGGCTGGGCGTTAAACGCCCAAAAAGGTAGTATTTTGGGCGTTAAACGCCAGAATGGATACCATTCTGGGCGTTTAACGCCAGGATGGCACAGGAGGGAAGATTTTATTTTCAATTCAAATATTTTTCAAATTTTCATAATTTTTCAAAATCAAATCTTTTTCAAATCATATCTTTTCAATCATATCTTTTCAAAATCAATTTCTTTCCATTTTCTATTTTTTTTACTATTTTCGAAAATCCTTGCTACAATTAATGATTTAATTCAAAATTTTCAAGTTGTTACTTGCTAATGCAACAGAATTGCAAGTTTCATGGACTTCCATTGGAAGATCCTCTTCAGTTCTTAGCTGAATTCTTGCAAATCTGTGACACTATCAAGACCAATGGGGTTGACCCCGAGGTTTGCAGGCTTATGCTTTTTCCCTTTGCTGTAAGAGACAAAGCTAGAATATGGTTGGATTCACAACCTAAGGAAAGCTTGAACTCTTGGGAAAAGCTGGTCAATGCTTTTCTGGCCAAATTCTTTCCACCTCAAAAATTGAGTAAGCTAAGAGTGGAGGTCCAGACCTTCAGACAGAAGGAAGGTAAATCCCTCTATGAAGCTTGGGAAAGATACAAGCAATTGATCAGAAGGTGTCCGTCTGACATGCTTTCTGAATGGAGCATCATAGGTATCTTCTATGATGGTCTGTCTGAACTGTCCAAGATGTCATTGGACAGCTCTGCTGGAGGATCTCTTCATCTGAAGAAGACGCCTGCAGAAGCTCAGGAACTCATTGAGATGGTTGCAAATAACCAATTCATGTACACGTTTGAAAGGAACCCTGTGAATAATGGGACAAATCAGAAGAAAGGAGTCCTTGAGATTGATACTCTGAATGCCATATTGGCTCAGAACAAAATATTGACTCAGCAAGTCAATATGATTTCTCAGAGTCTGTCTGGAATACAAGCAGCAACAGGCAGTACCAAAGAAGCTTCATCTGAAGAAGAAGCTTATGATCCTGAGAACCCAGCAATGGAAGAAGTGAATTATATGGGAGAACTCTATGGAAACACCTATAATCCTTCATGGAGAAATCATCCAAATCTCTCATAGAAGGACCAACAGAGGCCTCAACAAAGCTTCAACAACAGTAATGGTGGAAGAAATAGGTTTAGCAATAGCAAGCCTTTTCCAACATCTTCTCAGCAACAGACAGAGAATTCTAAGCAGAGCCACTCTGACCTAGCAACCATAGTCTCTGATTTAATTAAGATCACTCAAAGTTTCATGACTGAAACAAGGTCCTCCATTAGAAATTTGGAGGCACAAGTGGGTCAGCTGGGTAAGAAAGTTACTGAACTCCCTCCTAGTACTCTCCCAAGCAATACAGAAGAGAACCCAAAGAGAGAATGTAAGGCCATAAACACGTCCCACATGGCCGAATGCATAGGGGAAGGAAAAGCAGTTAGTTCCACTGAGGAAGACCTCAATGGACGTCCACTGACCTCAAAGGAGTTTCCTAATGTGGAACCATGGGAATCTGAGGCTCACACTGAGACCATAGAGATTCCATTAAATTTACTTTTGCCATTCATGATCTCTGATGAGTATTCTTCCTCTGAAGAGGATGAAGATGTTACTGAAGATCAAGTTACTAAGTACCTTGGAGCAATCATGAAGTTGAATGCCCAGTTAATTGGTAATGAGACTTGCGAGGATGAACCCCCCTTGCTCACCAAAGAACTGGATGACTTGACTAGACAAAGATTACCTCAAAAGAGACAGGATCCTGGAATGTTCTCAATACCTTGTACCATAGGCACCATGACCTTTGAGAAGGCTCTGTGTGACCTAGGGTCAAGCATAAACCTCATGCCTCTCTCTGTAATGGAGAAGCTAGGGATCCTTGAGGTACAAGCTGTAAGAATCTCACTAGAGATGGCAGACAATTCAAGGAAATAGGCTTATGGACTTGTAGAGGATGTCTTGGTAAAAGTTGAAGGCCACTACATCCCTGCTGATTTCATAATCCTAGACACTGGGAAGTGTATGGATGAATACATCATCCTTGGCAGACCCTTCCTAGCCACAGCAAAAGCTGTGATTGATGTTGACAGAGGAGAATTGGTCCTTCAAGTGAATGAGGACTTCCTTGTGTTTAAAACTCAAGGATCTCCCTCTGTAACTATGGAGAGGAAGCATGAAAAGCTTCTCTCAATGCAGAGTCAAATAGAGCCCCCACATTCAAACTCTATGTTTGGTGTTGGGAGGTCATGATCATGCTCTGAGTATTTGTGAGGCTCCATAAGAGCCCACTGTCAAGCTATTGATATTAAAGAAGCGCTTGTTGGGAGGCAACCCAATTTTATTTAACCATACCTATTTATTTTCTATTGTTATTTTATGTTTTCTGTAGGTTGATAATCATGTGAAGTCACAAAAACAATTCAAAAAGCAAAAATAGAATAAAAAATAGTATTAAAAATAGCACATCCTGGAGGAGAAGCTTGCTGGCGTTTAAACGCCAGTAAGTGTAGCAGAATGGGCGTTAAACGCCCAGTCTGGCACCATTCTGGGTGTTTAACGCCAGAAATGGGGACCAGACTGGCGTTTAACGCCAGAAAAGGGCACAGAGCTGGCGTTAAACGCCAGAAATGGGCAGCAACCTGGTGTTTAACGCCAGGATTGGCAAGCAAGGGGCGTTTATACGCCAACATGGTGCAGGGATGAGAAATCCTCGACACCTCAGGATCTGTGGCCCCACAGGATCCCCACCTACCTCATCTCTCACTCTCTTCTTCACACTTTCCCATTACACCCTTCCCCAAACACCCTTCACCAATCACCTCAGTACCTCTTCCCCAAATACCCCTCACATATCAAATTCTACCCTCTTCTCCATAATCTCTTCACCAATCCACATCTATCCATCATAAAACCCCACCTACCTCACCATTCAAATGTAAACCACTTTCCCTCCCAAACCCACCCATACATGGCCGAACCCTACCCCTCTCACCACTCCTATATAAACCCATCTTCACTCCTTTATTTTTACACATCATACACACTACTTCTCCCCCTTGGCCGAACCACAAATCTCCCTCCATCTCCTACCTTTTCTTCTTCTTCTTCTACTCCTTTCTTTTGTTTTTTGCTCGAGGACGAGCAAACCTTCTAAGTTTGGTGTGGTAAAAGCGTTGCTTTTTGTTTTTCCATAACCATTTATGGCACCAAAGGCGGAGAAACCTCTAGAAAGAGAAAAGGGAAGGCAAAAGCTTCCGCCTCCGAGTCATAGGAGATAGAGAGATTCATCTCAAGGGTGCATCAAGACCACTTCTATGAAGTTGTGGCCAAGAAGAAAGTTATCCCCGAGGTCCCTTTCAAGCTCAAAAGGAGTGAATATCCGGAGATCCGACATGAGATTCGAAGAAGAGGTTGGGAAGTTCTCACCAACCCCATTCAACAAGTCGAAATCTTAATGGTTCAAGAGTTCTATGCAAACGCATGGATCACTAAGAACCATGATCAAAGTATGAACCCGAATCCAAAGAATTGGCTTACAATGGTTCGGGGGAAATGCTTAGATTTTAGTTCGAAAAATGTAAGGTTGGCATTCCACTTGCCCATGATGGAAGGAGATGCACGCCTCTACACTAGAAGGGTCAACATTGATCAAAGGTTGGACCAAGTCCTCATAGACATTTGAAGAGGGAGCTCAGTGGAAGAGAGATTCAAGAGGGAAGCCGGTTCAACTAAGAAGGCATGACCTCAAGCCTGTGGCTAGGGGATGGTTGGAGTTCATCCAACGCTCAATCATTCCCACTAGCAACCGGTCTGAAGTTACTATAGACCGGGGTATCATGATCTATAGCATCATGATTGGAGAGGAAGTATAAGTTAATGAGGTTATATCCCTAGAACTCTACAAGGTGGCGGACAAGTCCTCTACTTTGGCAAGGTTAGCCTTTCCTCATCTCATTTGTCACCTCTGTAATTCAGCTGGAATTGACATAGAGGGAGATATCCTCATTGATGAGGACAAGCCCATCACTAAGAAAAGGATGGAGCAAACAAGAGATCCCACTCATGGACAAGAGCATGAGGAAATTCCTCATCATGAAATTCCTGAGATACCTCAAGGGATGCATTTTCCTCCACAAAATTATTGGGAGCAAATCAACACCTCCCTAGGAGAATTAAGTTCCAACATGGGACAACTAAGGGTGGAGCACCAAGAGCATTCTATCCTTCTCCATGAAATTAGAGAAGACCAAAGAGTCATGAGAGAGGAGCAACAAAGGCAAGGAAGAGACATTGTGGAGCTCAAGCACTCCATAAGATCTTCAAGAGGAAGAACAAGCCGCCATCACTAAGGTGGACCCGTTCTTTAATCTCCTTGTTCTTATTTTTCTGTTTTTCGAAATTTGTGCTTTATGTTATATCTGTGTTTGTGTCTTTATTACGTGATCACTAGTGTCTTAGTGTCTATGCCTTAAAGTTATGAATGTCCTATCAATCTATCACCTTTCTTAGATGAAAAATTTTTTTAATTGAAAAAGAAAAAGAAGTACATAAATTTCGAATTTTAAAATAGTTTAATCATTTTGATGTGGTGGCAATACTTTTTGTTTACTGACCTCCCTGCACTCGAAGTGGATTTTCTGGAGCTACAGAAGCCCAATTGGCGCGCTCTCAATTGCGTTGGAAAGTGGACATCCTGGGCTTTCCAGCAATATATAATAGTCTATACTTTGCCTGAGATTTGATGGCCTAAACCGGCATTCCATGTCAGCACAAAAATTCTGGCGTCAAAACGCCAGAACTGGCATAATAGCTGGAGTTAAACGCCCAAACTGGCACAAAAGCTGGCGTTTAAATCCAAGAAAAGTCTCTACATATGAAAGCTTCAATGCTCACCCCAAGCACACACCAAGTGGGCCCAGAAGAATATTTCTGCATTAATCACTTATTTCTGTAAACCCTAGGCTACTAGTTCTCTATAAATAGGAACTTTTGCTATTGTATTTTCATCTTCGGATCATCTTGGTTCTTTTGGTTCCCTCCCTGGGGCCGAAGCCAATGATCACCATTATCACTTTTTTATTTTCGATGGTGGAGTTTCTACACACCATAGATTAAGGTGTGGAGCTCTGCTGTTCATCATGAATTAATGCAAAGTACTATTGTTTTTCTATTCAATTCAAGCTTATTCTTATTCCAAGATATTCACTTTCACTTCAACCTGATGAATATGATGATCCATGACACTCATCATCATTCTCACCTATGAACGCGTGCCTGACAACCACCTTCGTTCTACCTCCGATTGAGTGTGTATCTCTTAGCCTCCTGGTTCATGATGCATGGTTGCCTCGCTTGACAACCGAGCCTTCCATTCCATGAGATCAGAGTCTTCGTGGTATAGGCGAGAATCAATTGGCAGCATTCTTGAGATCCTGAAAGTCTAAACCTTGTCTGTGGTATTTTGAGTAGGATCTGGGAAGTGATGACTGTGACTAGCTTCAAACTCGTGAGTGTTGGGCGTGTGACAGACGCAAAAGGATCAATGGATCCTATTCCAACATGATCGAGAACCAACAGCTGATTAGCCGTGCAGTGACAGCGCATTTGGACCATTTTTACTGAGAGGACGGGAGGTAGCCATTGACAATGGTGAAACCCAACATAAGCTTGCCATGGAAAGGAGTATGAATGATTGGAAGAAGGCAATAGGAAAGCAGAAGTTTAGGAGGAACAAAGCATATTCATACGCTTATCTGAAATTCTCACCAATGAATTACATAAGTATCTCTATCCTATTTTATGTTTTATTCATCTTTTAATTATCAATTCTCCATAACCATTTGAATCTGCTTGACTGAGATTTACAGGATGACCATAGCTTGCTTCAAGCCGACAATCTCCGTGGGATCGACCCTTACTCACGTAAGGTTTATTACTTGGATGACCCAGTGCACTTGCTGGTTAGTTGTGCAGAGTTGTGATAAAGAGTTGAGATTACAATTGTGTGTACCAAGTTGTTCGCGCCATTGTTGATCACAATTTCGTGCACCAGGTACAACATGGACAGGGCTCACCCAGGAGCTATCAGAAATAGGATAAATAATCCCAGCCTCTAGTGGCTTAGTGACCTCTTTCTGCACCACCTCCTTCATGGCAGGATTTAGCCGCCTCTGTGGTTGAACCAAATGGGTTAGCATCATCCTCCAATAGGATTTTGTGCATGCATCTGGCTGGACTAATGCCCTTAAGATCACTTATGGACCACCCAAGAGCTGTCTTGTGTGTCCTTAGCACCTGAATTAGTGCGTTCTCTTCCTGTGGCTCTAAAGCAGAGCTTATGATCACGGGAAAAGTGTCATTTTCTGCCAGAAATGCATATTTCAGGGATGGTGGTAGTGGTTTGAGCTCAGGTTTAAGAGGCTTCTCCTCTTTCTGAGGAGTCTTCAGAACTATTTTCTCTGGTTCCTCCATATCAGGCTGAACATCTTTAAAAATGTCCTCTAGCTCTGATTCGAGACTCTCAGTCATATTGACCTCTTCCACCAGGGAGTCAATAATATCAACACTCAGGCAGTCTTTTGATGTGTCTAGATGCTGCATAGCTTTGACAACATTCAACTTAAACTCATCCTCATTAACTCTCAGGGTTATCTCCCCTTTTTGGATGTCAATGAGGATTCATCCAATTGCTATAAAAGGTCTTCCTAGAATGAGAGTTACACTCTTGTGCTCCTCCATTTCCAGCACTACAAAGTTAGTGGGAAAGGCAAATGGCCCAACCTTGACAATCATGTCCTCAATTATGCCTGATGGATATTTAATGGAGCCATCAGCAAGTTGAAGACATATCCAGGTTGGTTTGACCTCTTAAGTCAAGCCAAGCTTTCTGATAGTGGATGCAGGGATTAGATTGATACTTGCCCCAAGGTCGCATAGAGCTGTCTTGGTACAAGTACCCTCTAATGTGCATGGTATCATAAAGCTTCCGGGATCCTTAAGCTTTTCTGGTAAGCTTGTTAGAATGACTGCACTGCATTCTTCACTGAGAAAAACTTTTTCAGTTTCTCTCCAATCCTTCTTATGACTTAAGATCTCTTTCATGAACTTAGCATAAGAGGGTATTTGCTCAAGGGCCTCTGCAAATGGAATCTTTATTTCAAGACTCCTGAGATAGTCTGAAAAGCGAGCAAATTGTTTATCCTGTTCCGCTTGGCGGAGTTTCTGAGGATAAGGCATCTTGACTTTATATTCTTAAACTTTAGTTGCTGCAGGTTTATTTCCTACAGAGGCAGGTTGAGAGGCCTTCTTGAGGGAGTTATTATCAGCACTTGCAGGTGTCCGATCCCTCATTGGCATTTGAACGCCAGGATAGGGAGATGGATGGGCGTTTAACGCCAGATTCCTACCCTTTTCTGGCGTTTGAACGCCAGAACTGGACATGGATTGGGCGTTTAATGCTAGTTTTTCACCCTTTTCTGGCGTTTGAACGCCAGAATCATTTCTCTCTGGGCTCTTACTGTCCTCAGAGGGATTTTGGGTAGTGGTCTGCTCATCCTCTATTAGTTGTTTCTTTCTTGGCTTTCTGCTGCCTTGAGTTGAAACATTTAATGTCTTCCCACTCCTTAATTGAATAGCTTGGCATTCTTCTGTTATCTGTTTAGATAGCTGCTGTCCTGTCTAATCCAATTGTGCTTCCACATTTTGATTAGCAATTTTAGTGTCTTGGAGCATCTCCTTAAATTTTGCGAATTGTTTTGTTATAATAAGGAACTGCTGATTGAGTTCAGCAAGTTGTTCTTGAGGACTAAGTTCAGTGGATACTGCTTTAGCCTCTTCTTTCAGGGAGGACTCACTGCTTAAGTACAGATGCTGATTTCTAGCAACTGTATCAATTTGCTCTTGAGCCTCTTCAATTGTCTTTCTCATGTGTATAGATCCACCAGCTGAGTGATCTAGAGATATTTGAGCTTTTTCTGTAAGCCTATAGTAAAAGATGTCTAATCATACCCACTCTGAAAATATTTCAGAGGGGCATTTCCTTAGCATCCCTCTGTACCTCTCCCAGGCATTGTAAAGAGATTCAATATCCTCTAGTTTAAAGCCTTGGATGTCTAGCCTTAGCTGTGTCATCCGTTTTGGAGGGTAATATTGATTCAGGAATTTGTCTGATAACGGTTTCCATGTTCTTATGCTTGCTGTGGGTTTGTTATTTAACCACCTCTTAGCTTGATCTTTTACAGCAAATGGGAACAGTAATAATCTGTAAACATCCTAATCCACTTCTTTATTATGTACTGTATCAGCAATTTGTAAAAATTGTGCTAGAAACTCAGTAGGTTCTTCCTGTGGATGACCGGAATACTGGCAATTTAGCTGCACCATGATAATGAGCTGAGAATTTAGCTCAAAACTGCTTGCTCTGATGGGGGGTATACAGATACTACTCCCATATGCAGCTGTAATGGGGTTAGCATATGACCTCAGAGTCCTTCTGGACTGTTCATTTCCACTTAGATCCATTATGGAAAAGAGGGAATTGATGTGAATTGTAAATAAAATATATTTGGATTTTTATTTTATTTAATTAAAAACAAACCGAATAAATAAAAAAAATATAAGAAGATTTGAAAAACTTTGGATATGATTTTTGAAAAAGATTTTGAATTTTGAACTTTTAAAACTAATATAAGATAAAATAAAAATTTTTAAAATAAAAATCTGAATTTAAAAAAGTAATATTCGAAAATTCAATTTAAAATAAAGAGAAAAGATATTTTTGAATTTAATGAGGAAAGAGAAAAACAATAAAATGACACTAAACTTAAAACTTTTAGATTAAAATAGAGAAAACAAACAATAAAACTTTGAATGTCAAGATGAACACCAAGAACAAATTTAAAAAATTTTTAATAAAATAGAAGCACAAAGGACACCAAACTTAAAAATTTTTATATTTTAGACACTAATAATCAGAAAATTGAAAGAAAAATAATATCATGCAATTGACACCAAAATTAAAATATGAAACTAAACTCAAACAGAAGACTAAATTATGAAGTTATTGGTTTTAAAGAAAATTTTCGAAAATAAATAGAATACTCTAAACCAAAAAGATAAATTTTTCCTAATCTAAGCAACAAAATAAACCGTCAGTTGTTCAAACTCGAACAATCCCCGACAACGGCGCCAAAAACTTGGAGCACGAAATTGTAAATCACACTTTTCACAACTCGTACCACTAACTAGCAAGTGCACTGGGTCGTCCAAGTAATACCTTACGTGAGTAAGGGTCGATCCCACGGAGATTGTCGACTTGAAGCAAGCTATGGTTATTTTGTAACTCTTAGTCAAGATATTAGTAATAAAAATGGTTGGGTTTATGAAGAATAAATAACATAAAGTAAATAATACTTGTTATATAGTAATAGAGAACAGGTTGAGGTTTTGGAGGTACTCTGTCTTCTGAATCTTTGCTTTCCTACTGTCTTCTTCTTCACGCACGCAAGGCTCGTTCCATGGCAAGCTGTATGTTGGTGGATCACCGTTGTCAATAGCTACCATCCGTCCTCTTATTGAAAATGGTCCAAATGCGCTGTCACTGCACGGCTAATCATCTGTCAGTTCTCACTCATGTTGGAATAGGATCCATTGATCCTTTTGCATCTGTCACTATGCCCAACACTCGCGATTTTGAAGCTCGTCACAGTCATCCTATCCCAGATCCTACTCGGAATACCACAAACAAGGTTTAGACTTTCCGGATCTCAAGAATGTTGCCAATTGATTCTAGCTTATACCACAAAGACTCTGATCTCACAGATTTGAATGCTCTATTGTCAGGAGATGCAATCAAACGCGTGAACCAGGAATCAAAGAGATACACACTTAATCTAAAGTAGAACGAATGTGGTTGTCAGGCACGTGTTCATAGGTTGAGAATGGTGATGAGTGTCACGGATCATCACATTCATCATGTTGAAGTGCGAGTGGATATCTTAGAATAGAAACAAGCGTGATTGAATGGAAAACAGTAGTAATTGCATTAATCCATCGAGACGCAGCAGAGCTCCTCACTCGCAACCATAGGGTTTAGAGACTCATGCCGTAGAAAATACAAGTTCTGATGTAAAATGTCATGAGGTACATAGTAAGTCTCTAAAAGTAGTTTTTATACTAAACTAGTGACCTACGTTTACAGAAAATGAGTAAACTAAGATAGAAAGTGCAGAAATCCACTTCCAGGGCCCACTTGGTGTGTGTTTGGGCTGAGCATTGAAGCTTTCACGTGCATAGGCTTCTCCTGGCGTTTAACTCCAGCTTTTATGCCAGTTTGGGCGTTTAACTCCAATTTTTATCCCAGTTCTGGTGTTTAACGCCAGAATAGGGTAGAAACTTGGCGTTAAACGCCAGTTTTTGTAATCTCAGCTTGAGCAAAGTATAGACTATTAAATATTGCTGGAAAGCCCAGGATGTCTAATTTCCAACACAATTGAGAGCGCGCCAATTGGGCTTTTGTAGCTTTAGAAAATCCATTTCGAGTGTAGGAAGGTCAGAATCCAACAGCATTTGCAGTCCTTTTTCAGCCTCTGAATCAGATTTTTGCTCAGGTCCTTCAATTTCAGCCAAAAAATACCTGAAATTATAGAAAAATACACAAACTCATAGTAATGTCCATAAATGTGAATTTTGCATAAATACTAATAAAAATATCATAAAAAGCGAATAAAATATACTAAAAACTACCTAAAAACAATGCCAAAAAGTGTATAAATTATCCGCTCATCATTTAGCATAAAGTGGCATTTGTTCTAGTGCTTCTGCAAAGGTAATGTTGATTTGAAGTTTCTTGAAAATCTCCAAAAATTTGGAGAATTTGCTGTCCTTTGCATTCTTCATGAGGCGTTGAGGATAAGGAGCCTTTGGGACATATGGCCTTAGAGCTTATTTCTCTTTTGATGGGTTGGGAACAGGTGTTTGTGCTTCTTCTTTGGCGTTTGAACTTCCCTCTTCCTTCTCCTTTTGAGTCTCCCTTGGAGTCTCTTTCAATTCCTTTCCGCTTCTGAGAGTAATAGCTTTGCATTCCTCTCTTGAAGTTGTCCTGGTGGCATTACTTGAACTGTGGCCAGGAGCTTGCTTGGACAAGTATCCAATTTGTGCTTCAAGCTTTTGAGTGGTAGCATCTTAATTCTGCCGATTGGATATTACCTCCTCCTTAAATTTTTTTATGTCGTCAAACTGTTTGCAAAGATTTGCAAGCATAGCTTCCATTCTGGCCATTCTGTCATCATCATGTGGTGATGGTTGGTTGGAATTTCGGTGTTAAGAGTGGGTGTTTTGGCTTTGGTATGGTCTTTGGTTAGAGTTTTGGTGAGTGGAGTTGTTGTACTGGGTTGGATTGTGTGGTCTGTGATCTTGGCCTTGATTTTGTTGGTTTTCCCACCCAAAATTTGGGTGGTTCCTCCAACCAGAGTTATAAGTTTTAGAGTATGGATCATTAGCTGGCCTGGATGAGTTTCCAAGGTAATTAGCTTCTTCCTAGTTAGCTCCTTCTTCTGTCTCCAACTCTTTTTAGGGTGATGGTTGAGTGTGAATAGCTGTAGCCTGAGTCTTTTCCATTTGCTTGGTCAATTCAGCTAGTTGCTTGGTGATCATCTTGTTCTGGGCCAAGATTGCATCCATATGGTTTAGCTCCAAGACTCCCCTGTTGTTACTCCTATCTGATACATAAAAGTACTCATTGTCAGCCACTGTCTCTATAACATCAATGGCTTCTTCAATGGTCTTCTTCCTATTTAGGGAGCCTCCAGATGAGTGGTCTACAACCTTCCTTGATTCATGACTAAGCCCTTCATAGAAGATATGGATTTGCACCCACTCATTAAACATGTCAGGGGGCATTTCCTTGTCAAATCTTTGAATCTCTCCCAGGCTTCATATAGAGTCTCACCATCCTGTTGTCTGAAAGTTTGCACTTCAGTTCTTAGCCTGTTTACTCTTTGTGAAGGGTAGAACCTTGTCAAGAATCTGCTCATTACATCTTCCCAGGTGGTCAAGCTTTCCTTCAGAAATGACTCCATCCATTTTGATGCTTTGTCTCTCAAAGAGAATGGAAACAGTAGCAATCTATAGGTATCATGATGAACACCATTAGATTTAACTGTGTCACATATCCTTTGGAATTTGGTGAGATACTCATTAGGATCCTCTTGTGCACTTCCTCCAAAAGAACAGTTGTTCTGGACAAGAGTTATGAGCTGAGGCTTTAATTCAAAATTGTTAGCATGGATAGTTGGCCTCTGAATGCTGCTACCACAATTTCCAGGATTTGGATTGATGTATGATCCCAAAACTCTCCTCTGTTATCCAGCAGGGTTCCCTCCACCTCTTCTGGCATGGTTATTCACCTCTCCTTCATGATGGTTTTCCATATCATCCTCCATGGTTATATCAAAGTATTCCTCCTCTTCTTCTACACCAACAACTCTTTTTCCTCTTACTTCCCTCCATAATCTCAAGAAAGTTCTTTCCGGTTCACTATCAAATGAGGTTGAAATTTCCTTTCTCCTACCTGTCATACAATGAACAAGTACAAGAAACAGCAAGTGTAGAGTCTACTAAAACAGAGTATAGTTAGCTTCGTTAGAGCAATTTATTAAATAGTTAGTAGGTTAGCTTGCTATAAAGTAAAAAAGTAAGGTAAAATTAAAGAGAATTAACTAACAGAAAATTGTAGAGAATAAAATGAACAAATGAAATTAAATTGCAATTAATCAAAAGAAAAAGTAAAGTGCTCAATCTAGTTATCCTTCAATTTAGTAATTGTCAATACAAAACCAATCCCCGGCAACGACGCCATAAACTTGATGCGCAAAAACTTGCCTCTCGACAAATTTCCTTCCGGCAAGTGTACCGGATTGTCGTCAAGTAAAAACTCACAAAAGAGTGAGGTCGAATCCCACAGGGATTGGTAGATCGATCAATTATAATTGGTGAATTATACTAGTTGAGTGAAATCAGATTTGGTTGAGAATTGCAGAAAGTAGAATTGGCGGGAAACTTAAATTGCAAGAAATTAAAGGAACAGAAAATTAAATTGCAGGGAATTAAAGTGTAGAAGCTTAAATTGCAAGAAAGTAAATGGGAAGGGGGAATTTGCATGAAATTAAAGAGCAGAAAGTAAACATAATGGGTAGATCAGAGAATGGGGAATTCATTGGGTTCAGGAGATATATAATTCTCTGGATCAAATTCATTTTCGTCTCTTCCATAATCAATGCATTCATTGATCTCCTTGGCAATCTTAAGTGATTGGATCCCAATTCCTTGGCTCACCAATCTCTCTAAGCATGAACAATTGCCCAATTCCTTGATTTAAGTGCTCATGGGAAGAGATGAAGTTTGGTCACTGATTATACCACACAAAATCATAGATCAAAGCGTTGGTAGGATTACATGTCACTATATCCATCCAAAGCCCAATCTAATCCAATGTGAGAAAGCATTTCTAGCATGATCTCCTCATTCCTCTTCCAAGGTTCCGAGGAGATCCAATTATGAATAGCTTCTATCCCAAGATAACTATCCAATTAGATAAAGACCGAAAGCTTTCTAGTAAAATCAAGAGAAAAGAAAGAAGAAGATGAATGAAAATTACTATTGATCCATTGAATTACACAGAGCTCCCTAACCCAATGAAAGGGTTTAGTTGTTCATAGCTCTCAAAATGGAAGTTGGAATTGAAAGATGCATTTTGGAAATTAACAAACAGAGAATGAAAATTACAAAAAAGACTTTTTCCTAACTTAAATTCTAAGCTATTTATACACTTTCTTCCATTGATCTTCAAGCTTTGAATTGGGCTTTTGGCCTTGATGGAATTGGGTTGAAAATGGCTCCAATTGGTTTTCCTTCATGTTGAGAAGAGATCTATGTGAATTTTGAATCCTGATGCTTCACGTTTGAGTCAACATTTGAGGGCCAACATTGACTCAAATGGCATTTAGAACAAAACGAGAAAAACCAGAAAGCTTTCTGTCATTGGCGTTTGACTCAATGTTGGAGGGCCAACGTTCAGCTAACCCACGTGTACGCGTACCTTGTGCTTCCGCGCAAAAGCGTCAAAAATGCTCATTCACGCGTACACGTGCTTCACACGTGCACGTGGATACAAGATTTTCATTTTGCAGTTTTAAAACAAAGCAGGGGACGTTGGCCTCAGTGTTGGACCTCCAACGTTCCCTCTAACATTGGCATTTTCACGCGTACACGTACTCCACGCTTACGCATGCATTGCCTTTTTTTCTATCCATGCGTATGCGTCACTGACGCGTACGCATCGATTGAAAATCCTCAACTCAAACTTCTGGGCTTGGCATCGCGGACGTTGGAGGCAGCGTTTGAGGCAATGTTGGACCTCCAACGTTCGATATTGACGCGTATGTGTGACCCACGCGTACGCGTGGATGGTCAATTTTTGCCATTCCACACGTGCGCGTGACGCACGCTTGCCCGTGATATTGAATTTTTGCTTTTTCATGCGTACGCGTCACCCAAAAACCATTTAGCTCCAGAATTGAGGTTTTTATCTCCACGTTGGGGGTAACGTTGGATGTCCAACGCTACCTCAAACGTGAGCATCAACAGTGTTTACAAAGAAGTGCTCTGTTTCTCTTCCAACGTTTGAGGCAACGTTGGTGGTCCGACTTGGCCACCAATGTTGCTTCCTCTTCATCCTTTCCATGCTCCTTCTTCAACCTTCCTCCATGCTTTCCTTCACCTGTCATCAACCAATGAATGCATCAAAGCCTTGCTAAAGTCATGAGAATTCTTATCATTCTTAGCACACAAGTAATTATAGCATAATTCTCATGAAATTGTATTAAATTACTCATAATTGGATGAATCAAGATATGCATGAATTTCTACCCAAATGGCTTACTTATAGCTCAAGAAAGTGCATAAAACCTATTAAAAACAAGGAAAAAGGATAGTGAAAGTAGCCTAAGTTTCCCTGGCATCAGCGCGCGCACGAGTGGGGGCAGTTGCGTGTTTCGCACAATGCTAGCGCGATGTTCGTGCAACTCTCGGGTTTCATGTACCAGGAGTGGCACGCAAAGCAACCAACGTGTACGCACCATAAGCGCGCACGCGTGAATGGGTAGGGGGGAAGGATGACGCATAAGCGCACCCCACGCATACGCGTGGGTGGAAGTTGCGCGTTTCACACAGTGTTCGCGCAACTCTCGGGAAAATTTACCAAGAGTTGCAAATGCACAATTGACGCGAACGCGTCTGCCACGCTTGCGCGTGGATACCCCCTCTTTTTTCCTGCATACACATGAGGAGATTCAATTAAAGCATAAAATTGGTAGTAATGCATGCTAAAGGGATCAAAAATATCAAAAAGCTCATGTAATACTCAACCTTAAGCATTTCTTCAAAATCCAAATTCAATCAAACCAATATCAATGGACTCCTCATGAGCAATTTAGCACAAAAATCAAGCAAAAAGCAATTAAACTATGAACAAACTCACAAATCAAGCAATCACAAAAGCACAAAGACTCAAAAAGCTATATACAATGAGCTATAAACTAAGAGCGATCATACCGTGGTGGGATGTCTCCCACCTAGCACTTTTGTTTAACGTCCTTAAGTTGGACGGTAATGAGCTCAAATCTCCTCGCCTTCGGGTGCGTCCTCAAGAAGAAACACTTCAACCTCTTTGTTGATTTTCATCTTTTCTCCATGGTATAACTTTAGATGGTGCCCATTAACTTTGAAGATGTTGGGACTTGAAGGATGGCGCAAGTGGTAGACCCCATATGGTTCCGCTTTCTCCATTCTATACGGGCCTTCCCACCTTGATCTTAGCTTCCCGGGCATCAATCTCAACCTAGTAGAGGAGAACCAACTCTCCTACCCCAAACTCTTGCCTTCTAATGTTTCTATCATGCACCGCTTTTATCTTCTCCTTGTAAAGCCTTGAATTCTCATAGGCTTCCAAGTGAAGGTTCTCAAGCTCCACCAATTGTAACTTCCTTTCGACTCCAACCCCAAAACCCGTGTTTAACTCTTTTACGGCCTAATACGCTTTATACTCTATTTCTACCGGTAGATGGCAAGCCTTCCCATAGACCAACTGGAATGGGCTCATACCAATCGGTGTCTTGTAGGCCGTCCGGTAGGCCCAAATCGTATCACCGAGCTTAGAACTCCAATCTTTCCTGTGAGGCTTCACAACCTTTTCCAATATGTGCTTGATTTCCCAATTGGAGACCTCGGCTTGGCTATTCATTTGTGGGTGGTATGCCGTGGCCACTTTATGGATGATGCCATACTTCTTCATTAACCCTACCATTCTTTTGTTACAAAAATGCGAGCCTTGATCACTCACGATTGCTCGTCATGATCCAAAGCAACAAATAATGTTATTCCGAACAAAAAAAAGAACCACATTAGCATCATTAGTTCGGTTGGGAATCGCCTCCACCCACTTGGAAACATAGTCAATGGCTAGCAAAATGTACATGAAACCATTAGAATTTGGAAAGGTCCCCATAAAGTCAATACGCCAAACATAAAAAATTTCACAAAACAACATTGTTTGTTGGGGTATCTCATTCTTCTTAGAGATATTTCCAAACCTAAGGAATTGTGGACAAGAACTACAAAAGAGAGATACATATTTGAAAAGTGTAGACCACTAAAACCCACAATCCAAGACCTTCCGAGCCGTCCTTTGAGGACTAAAATGGCCACCACTCTCGGAAGAGTGGCAAGCCTCCAAAATAGCTTGATGCTCGGATTGTGGTATACACCTTCGAATTACTTGATCGGCACCACATCTCCATAAGTATGGGTCATCCCATACATAATATTTGGATTCGCTTTTGAGCTTATCCTTTTGATGTTGAGAAAAATTAGGAGGTAAGGTGCGAGCAACCAAGTAATTGGCAATAGGTGCATACCAAGGGGTCACCTCGGATATTGCTAGCAAGCCCTCAAGAGGAAATGTATCATTAATAGGAGTGGAATTGCCCTTTGTATGCTCAAGGCGACTCAAGTGATCTGCCACTAACTTTGGCGAACCACTCCTATCTTTGATTTCTAGGATAAATTCTTGCAATAGCAACACCCATCGGATCAACCTAGGTTTAGATTCCTTCTTGGCCAACAAATATTTCAATTCCGCATGATCCGAGTATACCACCACCTTAGATCCAAGTAAATAAGCCCAAAATTTATCCAAGGTAAAGACAATAGCTAAAAATTCCTTCTCGGTGCTAGTATAATTGGATTGCACTCTATCTAAAGTCTTAGAGGCATAGGCAATGACATAAGGAATTTTACCCTCGCGCTGTGCTAGCGCCACTTCCACCACATAGTTGGATGCATCATACATTATCTCGAATGGCCTAGTCCAATCTGGCCCTCTGACGATGGGAGCTTGGATCAAAGCGATCTTGAGCTTGTAAAATGCCTCCATGCACTCTTCACTTAAATTGAATTCCATATCCTTTTGCAACAATCGAGAGAGAGGTAACGCTATTGATGAGCGGATATTTTATACGCTTTTTGGGGTTAATTTCATATAGATTTTAGTATATTTTAGTTAGTTTTTAGTTTATTCTCATTAGTTTCTAGGAAAAATTCATATTTCTGGACTTTACTATGAGTTTGTGTGTTTTTCTGTGATTTCAGGTATTTTCTGGCTGAAATTGAGGGAGCTGAGCAAAAATCTGATTCAGGCTGAAAAAGGACTGCTGATGCTGTTGGATTCTGACCTCTCTGCACTCAAAATAGAATATCTGGAGCTACAGGAGTCCGAATGGCGCGCTTCTAATTGCGTTGGAAAGTGGACATCTAGGGCTTTCCATCAATATATAATAGTCCATAATTTTCTCAAGGATAGACGACATAAACTGGCGTTCAACGCCAGTTCCATGCTGCTGTCTGGCGTCCAGCGCCAGAAACAAGTTACAAAGTGGAGTTCAACGCCAGAAATAGGTTACAACCTGGCGTTGAACGCCCAAAACAGCTCAGGCACGTGAGAAGCTTTAGTCTCAGCCCCAGCACACACCAAGTGGGCCCTAGAAGTGGATTTATGCACTATCTGTCATAGTCTACTCATTTTCTGTAAACCTAGGTTACCAGTTTAGTATTTAAACAACTTTTAGAGATTTATTTTGTATCTCTCATGACATTTTAGATCTGAACTTTGTACCTTTTGATGGCATGAGTCTCTAAACTCCATTGTTGGGGGTGAGGAGCTCTGCTGTGCCTCAATGAATTAATGCAAGTATCTCTGTTTTCCATTCAAACATGCGTGTTCCTATCTAAGATATCCATTCGCGCCTAATTATGGAGAAGGTGATGATCCGTGACATTCATCACCTTCCTCAATCCATGAACGTGTGTCTGACAATTACCTCCATTCTACATCAGATTGAATGAATATCTCTTAGATTCCTTAATCAGAATCTCCATGGTATAAGCTAGAATCCATTGGCAGCATCCTTGAGAATCCGGAAAGTCTAAACCTTGTCTGTGGTATTCCTAGTAGGATTCTGGGATTGGATGACTGTGACGAGCTTCAAACTCGCGAATGCTGGGCGTAGTGACAGACGCAGAAGGATAGCGAATCCTATTCCGGTATGATCGAGAACATACAGATGATTAGCCGTGCGGTGACAGCGCACCTGGACCATTTTCACTGAAAGGAAGGATGGTAGCCATTGACAACGGTGATCCTCCAACACACAGTTTGCCATAGGAGGGACGTGCGTGCGTGAAGAAGAAGATAGGGATAAAGCAGAGATTCAAAGGACAAAGCATCTCCAAAACTCCAACATATTCTCCAATACTGCACAACAAGTATTTAATTCGCACTCCTTTATTTTCCACTATTTAAACTGATAAACATAATTAACTTTCTGACTAAGATTTACAAGATAACCATAGATTGCCTCAAATCAACAATCTCCGTGGGATTCGACCCTTACTCATGTAAGGTATTACTTGGACGACCCAGTGCACTTGCTGGTCATGTGTGCGAAATTGTAAGAGAGTAACAATTCGTGCACTAAGTTTTTGGTGCCGTTGCCGGGGATTGTTTGAGTTTGAACAACTGACGGTGAATCTTGTTGCTTAGATTAGGAAATTTTTGTCTTTTGGGTTAGAGTCTTTTATTTTCTTTTCAAAAAAAATATCCTTCTTCCAAACAAGTGTTACATTTATTGCCCAATTGGCTAGAGTGTTGGTTTATGTTCTTGATGATTGGGCACCAGTTTTATTAAAAATCTTTTTCAAAAAATAATTTTTCGAAAATTTTAGTTTGGTTTTCTAAAAAATTTTATGTTTGGTGTTCTTCCTTCATGTTCTTGTGTTCTTGTGAGTCTTCAAAGTGTTCTTGAGTTTTCCTTGTGTCTTGATCTTAAAATTTTTAAGTTTGGTGTTCCTTGGTGTTTTCCCTCCAAAATTTTCGAAAACTAGGAGCATTAGATCTAAAAAAAATTTAAAATCTTGTGCTATTTGATTGTTTTTCTCTTTCCTCACCAAATTCAAAAATATCTTTTCTCTCTATTTCTAAAACAAATTTTCGAAAATTATTTTCTAAAAATTCAGATTTTTTTTCAAAATTTAAAATCTTTTCCAAATCATATCTTTTTCAAAACTTCCTAACCACTTTCTCTCTCCTCAATTTTTTTCGAAAATATTCACCTATTTTTTTACTTTATTTTAATTTATTTATTTTCTAAATAAGTAAATAAATAAATAAATAAATAAAAATAAATCTTTTATTTGACATCATCTCCCTTTCTCCATCATGGATCTAATTGGAAATGAACAGTCCAGGAGGACTCTGGGGTCATATGCTAACCTCTTTACTGCTTCATATGGGAGTAGTATCTGCATACCCTCCATTGGAGTTAGTAGCTTTGAGTTGAATCCTCAGCTCATTATCATGGTGCAGCAAAGCTGCCAGTATTCTGGTCTTCCACAAGAAGAACCTACAGAGTTTCTGGCACAATTTTTACAAATTGCTGACACAGTACATGATAAAGAAATAGATCAGGATGTCTACAGACTATTACTATTTCCATTTGCTGTAAAAGATCAAGCTAAGAGGTGGTTAAATAACCAACCTAAGGCCAGCATAAGGACATGGAAACAGCTGACAAAAAAATTCCTGAAACAATACTTTCTCCTAAAACGGATGACACAGCTAAGGCTGGACATCCAAGGCTTCAAACAAGGAGATAATGAATCTCTTTATGATGCCTGGGAGAGATACAGAGAGATGCTACGAAAATGCCCCTCTGAAATGTTTTCAGAGTCAAGGATGGCTAATATAAACATGGAAGTACAATTAAAGCAAACAAAGCAGCAGCTGTCAAAACAAATAACAGAAGAATGCCAAACAGTTCAATTAAGAAGTGGGAAAACATTAAATACCCCACCTCAAGGCAGCAGGAAGTCAAGAAATGAGCAAACCACCCAAAATCCATCTAAACACAGTAAGAGCCCAGGGAAAAATAATTCTGGTGCTAAAACGCCAGAAGTTGGGTGGAAAGCTGGCGCTGAACGCCCAGACCATGCTCAAGACTGGCGTTCAACGCCAGAAACAAGCAAGGATCTGGCATTGAACGCCCAAAAGAGGCACAGTTTTGGCTTTCAAACACCAGGAACAGATGAGGAGCTGGCGTCTAACGTCACTCCAACTTCTAACTCTGGCACTCCATTGCCAGTGAGGGATCAGACACACACAAGTGCTGATGACAACCCCTCTAAAAAGGCTTCTTCAACCACTTCTGTAGGCAATAAACCTACAGCAACTAAGGTTGAGGAATATAAAGCCAAGATACCTTATCCTCAAAAACTCCGGAAAGAGGAGCAGGATAAGCAATTTGCTCGCTTTGTAGATTATCTCAGGACTCTTGAAATAAAGATTCCATTTGCAGAGGCACTTGAGCAAATACCTTCTTATGCCAAGTTCATGAAAGAGATCTTGAGTCATAAGAAGGATTGGAGAGAAACTGAAAGAGTTCTCCTCACTGAAGAATGCAGTGCAGTCATTATGAAAAGGAAAGCTTGGTTTAACTGAAGAAGTTAAACCAACCCGGATATATCTCCAACTTGCTGATGGCTCCATTAAATACCCATCAGGCGTAATTGAAGACATGATCGTCAGAGTTGGGCCATTCGCCTTTCCCACTGACTTTGTATTACTGGAAATTGAGGAGTACAAGAGTGCTACTCTCATTCTAGGAAGACCCTTCCTAGCAACTGGACGAACTCTCATTGATGTCCAACAGGGGGAGATAACCTTGGGAGTCAATGATGATGAGTTTAAGTTGAATGTTGTCAAAGCCATGCAGCATCCAGACACATCAAAAGACTGCATGAAAGTTGATCTTATTGACTCTTTGGTAGAAGAGATCAAGATGGCTGAGAGTTTCGAATCAGAGTTGGAAGACATCTTTAAAGATGTTCAGCCTGATTTGGAGGATTCAGAGGAGATGGAAGAGCCTCTGAAATTTCCTCTGGAAAAGGAAAAACCTCCTAAACCCGAGCTCAAACCATTACCACCATCCCTGAAATGTGTATTTCTGGGAGAAGGTGATACTTTTTCAGTGATCATAAGCTCTACTTTAAATCCACCGGAAGAGGAAGCACTTATTCAAGTACTAACGACACACAAGACAGCTCTTGGGTGGTCCATAGGTGACCTTAAGGGCATAAGCCCAGCTAGATGCATGCACAAAATCTTATTGAAGGATAATGCTAAACCAGTGGTTCAACCACAGAGGCGGCTAAATCCAGCCATGAAGGAAGTGGTGCAGAAAGAGGTCACCAAATTACTAGAGGCTGGAATTATTTATCCTATTTCTGATAGCCCCTGGGTGAGCCCTGTCCAAGT
>NC_029785.2:103790777-103793317 GCF_000816755.2 Arachis ipaensis | reverse complement strand
GAATCGAAAGTCGCAAAGTTTGCGGACGTCTGTGAGACACAGTTTGTGTTTACCGCACAGTCGTCGGTCGTCTAACGAATCTCCAAAATGCTAAAAACTTTTTAGGAAATATTTGGAGGATATCTTAGGACGTACGGGGTCTTTCGAAAACTAACGGAATTGTACTGGTCACAGCACCAGTTATTTCTGCACCAGACTGGACATTACCATTTGAGCTAATCTGTGATGCCAGTGATCACGCCATTGGTGCAGTATTGGGACAGAGGCATGACAAGCTTCTGCACGTCATTTATTATGCTAGTTGCGTTTTGAATGATGCCCAAAAAAATTACACAACCACAGAAAAAGAATTACTTGCAGTGGTTTATGCCATTGATAAGTTCAGATCATACTTAGTAGGATCAAAAGTGATTGTGTATACTGACCATGCTGCTCTTAAATATCTACTCACAAAGCAGGATTCAAAACCCAGGCTCATCAGATAGGTGTTGCTTCTGCAAGAGTTTGATATAGAAATAAGAGACAAAAAAGGGACAGAGAACCAAGTAGCTGATCATCTGTCCCGGATAGAGCCAGTAGAAGGGACGTCCCTCCCTTCTCTGGAGATCTCTGAGACTTTTCCGGATGAGCATTTATTTGCCATTCAGGAAACACTGTGGTTTGCCGATATTGCAAACTATAAAGCTGCAAGGTTCATACCCAAAGAGTACAACAGGCAACAAAAGAAAAAATTAATCACTGATGTAATGTACTACTTGTGGGATGAACCCTATCTCTTTAAGAGATGTGCAGACGGAATAATCCGTAGGTGTGTTCCTAGAGAAGAAGCACAGAGGATCCTATGGCATTGCCATGGATCTCAATATGGAGGCCATTTCGGAGGTGAGCGAACAGCCACCAAGGTCCTCCAATGTGGCTTCTATTGGCCCACACTCTATAGAGATTCCCGAGAGTTTGTACGTAACTGTGACAGTTGCCAAAGAGCTGGTAATCTGCCTCATGGTTACGCCATGCCTCAACAAGGAATCTTGGAGATTGAGTTGTTTGACGTATGGGAAATTGACTTCATGGGACATTTCCCACCATCATTCTCAAACACTTATATTCTGGTGGCAGTTGACTATGTATCAAAATAGGTTGAGGCCATTGCCACACCCACCAATGATTCTAAAACAGTGCTGAAGTTCCTCCAAAAACATATCTTTAGCAGGTTTGGTGTCCCTAGAGTACTAATCAGTGATGGGGGCACTCACTTCTGCAACAAACAGCTTTACTCTGCCATGGTCCAGTATGAAATTCGCCACAAGGTGGCGACTCCATATCATCCATAGACTAATGGACAAGCTGAAGTCTCCAACAGAGAGCTAAAAAGAATCCTAGAACGGACTGTAAGTACCCGTAGAAAGGATTGGGCAAGAAGCTTGGATGATGCTCTGTGGGCTTACAGAACAGCATTCAAGACCCCTATAGGGACCTCTCCATACCAACTTGTGTATGGTAAGGCATGTCACCTGTCCGTGGAACTGGAACATAAAGGTTACTGGGCAACCAGATTCCTAAACTTTGATGCTAAATTAGCAGGAGAAAAGAGATTGCTCCAGCTAAATGAGCTAGAGGAATTCAGATTCACTACTTTCGAAAATGCCAAGCTTTATAAAGAGAAATAAAAAAAGTGGCATGATAGAAAGCTGTCATCTAGAATCTTTGAACCAGGACAGAAGGTTCTGCTGTTTAACTCTAGACTCAAGCTATTCCCCAGGAAACTGAAATTCCGGTGGAGGGGACCATATGTGATTACAAGTGTATCACCATATGGTTATGTGGAGCTTCAAGATATTGATTCTGATAAGAAGTTCATTGTCAATGGACAGAGAATCAAGCACTATCTTGAAGGAAACGTTGAGCAAGAGTGCTCAAGGCTGAAGCTAGATTAAAAGCTTAGCAAGGTCCAGCTAAAGACAATAAAGAAGCGCTTGCTGGGAGGCAACCCAGCCATAGGGCATCAATCCTCTAAGTATTTTGCCCTATTTTTATTTTTATTTGTTTATATAAAGTTCATTGATCCTAAGGTAAAGAGTCAATTATATAAGTTTACAGGGTTACAGAAGGATTCTGCACACAAAACAGAGAAAAAGAGCTCACTGGCAAGAAAACGCCAGTAAAACTCTGTTTTGGGCGTTCAACGCCCAAAATAAGCATCCACTAGGCGTTGAACGCCAGTAAGGATAGCCATCTGGGCGTTAAACGCCAGAAAGAGGCATCTTCTGGGCGTTCAACGCCAGATTTACAGCGTCCTGGGCGTTCAGAAAAATGCCCAGTGACAAAGGAGTTCCTGGCGTTCAACGCCAGAAAGAAGCAGCAGCTGGGCATTGAACGCCCAGGAGAGGCAGCATTTGGGCGTTGAACGCCCAAAACATGCAGAATTGTACAAATACATTCTTTAGTACTTAACTTTGTACTTTTAGTTTTAATTTTACTTTTTATACTTCTTTTTACTTAAATGGAGGAGGGGTGGTAGGACCGCAAACTTGCGGGTTTGC
>NC_029785.2:103780491-103790752 GCF_000816755.2 Arachis ipaensis | reverse complement strand
ATTTTTTATCATATCTTTTCTAAATTTTCGAACCCACCCCCCTCCCTTTAAATATGGGTTTGGCCTCCCTCCCCTTCCATCAACAATTGCACTTAGCTCTCCTTTTATCCCTTTCCTTTCTTTTCTTTTGCTTGAGGACAAGCAAACCTCTAAGTTTGGTGTGTTTATCCGTGATCACTAAGATCATGGCTCCTAAGGGAAAATAACCCACTTCAAGAGGCAAGAAAGAGAGCGTTCCAAAACCACTTTAGAATCAAGGGTAGTTCTTATCTAAAGAACATTCAGACCATTATTACAAAATAATGGGTCTAAGATCAGCGATCCCGGAAGTTAGATTCGATCTGAAAGAAGACGAATATCTGGAGATCCAGGAGCGAATTTGAATCAGGAACTGGGAGGTCCTAGCTAATCCTGAAACGAAAGTGGGAAGGAATATGGTCCAGGAGTTCTATGCTAATATGTGGCATACAGACAGGCAAAGACTATCTGGATCTGATATCTATGACTATCGAACCGTGGTCAGAGGAAAGATTATTCATACCCACCCTGACAAGATCAGAGAGATCTTAAAGCTACCTCAGCTAAAAGATGATCCAGACTCCTTCAATAGGAGAATGATGAGAACAAACAAGAGCCTGGATAAGATTCTAGAAGACATATGCATCCCTGGAGCCAGGTGGACCACCAGCACGAAGGGTGTTCCTAATCAACTCAAAAGAGAAGATCTCAAACCAGTAGCCAGAAGCTGGCTGGATTTCATTGGGCATTCTCTGCTGCCCACCAGCAACCGTTCTGAAGTCACTATTAGAAGAGCAGTAATGATCCATTGCATCATGATGGGAAAAGAAGTGGAAGTTCATCAACTGATTTCAACTGAATTCTACAAAATTGCAAATAAAAATTCCAAAGATGCCAGGTTGGCTTATCCAAGCTTGATTTCTATGCTCTGCAAGGATGCTGGAGTAAGGATGAGAATAACTGAGTATATCTCAGTTGAGAAACCAATCACCAAAGCATCAATGGAAAAACAACAAGCACAGGATGATCTCATCAAGAAGAAAGCACAGGAATTTCTCCCAGAAATCCCTCAATCTGAATACTGGAAGTATCTTGAAACATCCATTACCAAGTTGCAAGAAGCTGTGGAACAGATAATAAAAGAACAGAAGGAACAAAGTCAAATTCTTTGCTATTTGATTAAAGAACAAGAGGAGCAACGGCGTGACTTGAGGGAATTGAAGCGCCAGAAGTTATCTCTTGAAGGACCAAGCACCCCACAGATTCGAGGAACATCCACTTCCCAGAACAAAGGTTGTTAAATTCCAATTTCCGTTTTAACTCTGTGATAGTTGTCGTTATAGGAGTTTACCTTAGGAGTCATATAGTAGTAATTAGTGTCTATTTTTATTTTATCTCCAATTAAGTTATAGTCTATTTTTCTCATCATCAGCAAACATGAATAAAATAGTAGATCTTTTGAATAAGAGGCAATAAAATTCGAGTTTTTAATAAGAAAAATTCTAATTAGTAACATGTGGTGGCAATGCTTTCGGTCTTCTGAATGAATGCTTGAACAGTGCATATGTCTTTTGAATTTGTTGTTTAAGACTGTTAAATATGTTGGCTCTTGAAAGAATGATGAACATGAGACATGTTATTGATAATCTGAAAAATCATAAAAATGATTCTTGAAGCAAGAAAAAGCAGCAAAGAACAACGCTTGCAGAAAAAAAAAAAAAGAGAGAAAGCAAGCAGAAAAAGCCAATAGCCCTTAAAACCAAAAGGCAAGGGTAATAAAAAGGATCCCAAGGCTTTGAGCATCAGTGGATGGGAGGGCCTAAAGGAATAAAATCCTGGCCTAAGCGGCTAAACCAAGCTGTCCCTAGCCATGTGCTTGTGGCGTGAAGGTGTCAAGTGAAAACTTGAGACTGAGCGGTTAAAGTCAAGGTCCAAAGCAAAAAGAAGAGTGTGCTTAAGAACCCTGGACACCTCTAATTGGGGACTCTAGCAAAGCTGAGTCACAATCTAAAAGGGTTAACCCAATTATGTGTCTGTGGCATTTATGTATCCGGTGGTAATACTGGAAAACAAAGTGCTTAGTGCCACGGCCAAGACTCATAAAGTAGCTGTGTTCAAGAATCATCATACTAACATAGGAGAATCAATAACACTATCTGAATTCTAAGTTCCTATAGATGCCAATCACTCTGAGCTTCAATGGATAAAGTGAGATGCCAAAACTGTTCGGAAGCAAAAAGCTACTAGTCCCGCTCATCTAATTAGAATCTGAGCTTCACTCAAAAACTCTGAGATATTATTGCTTCTTGACCTATTAGTCCTCTATTTTATTTGTCTAGTTGCTTGAGGACAAGCAACAGTTCAAGTTTGGTGTTGTGATGAGCGGATATTTTATACGCTTTTTGGGGTTAATTTCATATAGATTTTAGTATATTTTAGTTAGTTTTTAGTTTATTCTCATTAGTTTCTAAGCAAAATTTATATTTCTGGACTTTACTATGAGTTTGTGTGTTTTTCTGTGATTTCAGGTATTTTCTGGCTGAAATTGAGGGAGCTGAGCAAAAATCTGATTCAGGCTGAAAAAGGACTACTAATGCTGTTAGATTCTGACCTCTCTGCACTCAAAATGGAATTTCTGGAGCTACAAGAGTTCAAATGGTGCGCTTCTAATTGCGTTGGAAAGTAGACATCCAGGGATTTCCAGTAATATATAATAGTCCATACTTTGCTCAAGGATAGATGACATAAACTGGCGTTCAACGCCAGTTCCGTGCTGCTGTCTGGCGTCCAGCGCCAAAAACAAGTTACAAAGTGGAGTTCAACGCCAGAAACAGGTTACAACCTGGCGTTGAATACCCAAAACAGCCCAGGCACGTGAGAAGCTTTAGTCTCAGCCCCAGCACACACCAAGTGGGCCCCAGTAGTAGATTTCTGCACTATCTGTCATAGTCTACTCATTTTCTGTAAACCTAGGTTACCAGTTTAGTATTTAAACAACTTTTAGAGATTTATTTTGTATCTCTCATGACATTTTAGATCTGAACTTTGTACCTTTTGATGGCATGAGTCTCTAAACTCCATTGTTGGGGGTGAGGAGCTCTGCTGTGCCTCAATGAATTAATGCAAGTATCTCTGTTTTCCATTCAAACATGCGTGTTCCTATCTAAGATATCCATTCGCGCCTAATTATGGAGAAGGTGATGATCCGTGACATTCATCACCTTCCTCAATCCATGAACGTGTGTCTGACAATCACCTCCGTTCTACATCAGATTGAATGAATATCTCTTAGATTCCTTAATCAGAATCTCCGTGGTATAAGCTAGAATCCATTGGCAGCATCCTTGAGAATCCGGAAAGTCTAAACCTTGTCTGTGGTATTCCTAGTAGGATTCTGGGATTGGATGACTGTGACGAGCTTCAAACTCGCGAGTGCTGGGCGTAGTGACAGATGCAAAAGGATAGCGAATCCTATTCCGGTATGATCGAGAACCTACAGATGATTAGCCGTACGGTGACAGCACACCTGGACCATTTTCACTGAAAGGAAGGATGGTAGCCATTGACAACGGTGATCCTCCAACACACAGCTTGCCATAGGAGGGACGTGCGTGCGTGAAGAAGAAGATAGGGAGAAAGCAGAGATTCAAAGGACAAAGCATCTCCAAAACTCCAACATATTCTCCAATACTGCACAACAAGTATTTAATTCGCACTCCTTTATTTTCCACTATTTAAACTGATAAACATAATTGACTTTCTGACTAAGATTTACAAGATAACCATAGATTGCTTCAAACCAACAATCTCCATGGGATTCGACCCTTACTCACGTAAGGTATTACTTGGACGACCCAGCGCACTTGCTGGTCATGTGTGCGAAATTGTAAGAGAGTAACAATTCGTGCACCAGCTACTTTACTAAAGTCCTTAATGAATCGCCGGTAAAAAACTGAGTGTCCAAGAAATGCACGGACTACCCTCACAGAAGAGGGGTAAGGCAGACTCGAAATAACATTGACCTTTGCCAGATCCACCGAGATCCCATCATTAGAGACAATGTGCCCTAAAACAATACCTTGTCTAACCATAAAATGGCATTTCTCAAAATTTAACACATGGTTTGATTTAGTGGACCTCTCTAATACTTTTGCTAGATTGTCCAAGAAAAGGTCAAAGGAGTCCCCATAGACAGAAAAATTGTCCATGAACACCTCCATACAATGCTCTAAAAGATCCACAAATATACTCATCATACACCTTTGGAACATTGCCGGTGCGTTGCACAAGCCAAATGGCATTCTCTTATACGCATACGTTCCGAAAGGGCATGTGAAGGTGGTTTTTTCTTGGTCTTGTGGAGCAATGTGGATTTGAAAATATCCGGAATAGCCATCTAAGAAACAATAATGAGATTTACCGCATAGGCAATCAAGCATTTGATCGATGAACGGCAACGGAAAGTGATCATTCCTAGTGGCCAAGTTTAGGCGCCGATAGTCAATACACACCCTCCATGAGCTTTGGACTCTTGTGGCTATAAGCTCCCCTTGTTCGTTCTTGATTGTAGTAACACCAGATTTCTTTGGAACCACTTGGACGGGGCTCACCCACTCACTATCTGAAATCGGATAGATAATGTTCACTTCTAATAACCGGGTGACCTCCTTCTTTACAACCTCTAAAATGGTAGGATTGAGACGCCTTTGAGGTTGTCTAATGGGTTTGGCTCCTTCTTCTAGGAAAATTCGGTGTTCACACACTTGGGGGCTAATGCCAATTAAGTCCGCTAAGCTCCACCCAATGGCCTTCTTGTTCGTCCTTAAGACATTATGCAACTTCTCCTCTTGATGGGAGGAGAGCAACTTAGCAACAATTACCGGGAGCTTTTGGTCATCTTCAAGGAAGGCATATTTTAGGTGGGCCGGGAGTGGTTTCAAATCTACTTTTTGTTCATGACTCGGCACTTTGTCATCCGGTGACAATGGAGGTGATAAGGCATCTTCTTCACATACATGGGAACTCCCCACACTTGGATCTTGAATCATACTCTTTCCATCAAAATCATCTTATTAAACTCGGGCCACAACATTATCAATCAAATCATACTGGAAAATAGAGTGATCCTCTGGTGGATGTCTCATGGCTTCGTCAAGATTAAAGCTCACTTCTCTTCCATCGATCTCAAATGACTAGGTACCCGAAAACGCATCTAATTTGAAACAGGAGGTTTTCAAGAAGGGCCTCTCAAGAATGATAGATGAGGTCCTTCCGGAATCAGAAGGGGGTATCTTGAGAATATGAAAATCAATCGGGAAGACTAACCCCTTTATACTCACTAGAATATCCTTCGTGATACCAACTACGGAAATTATGCTTTTGTCCGCCAAAACAAACCGGGCGGCCGACCGTTTCAACGGCAGAAGTTTCAAGACCTCATAAATGGACAAGGGCATAATACTCACACACGCGCCAAGATCGCACATACAATGAAAAAATTCGACTCCATCTATGGTGCAAGTTACTAGGCAAGGGCCGGGGTCACCACACTTCTTCGGCACATCATCCATTAAAGCGAAGATTGAGCTTCCCAATGGAATAGTTTCTAAATTATTAAGCTTCTCCTTGTTCATGCATAGGTCCTTTAGAAACTTGGCATATTTAGGTACCTGGCAGATAGCATTAAAGAGAGGAAGGGTTACCTCAACTTGCTTGAACATCTCTACCATTTTGGGGTCCAACTCAACTCGCTTCTTGGTCTTGCTTGCCAATGTGGGAAATGGGATTGGAGTAGCATCTTGCAAGACATCCCCATCCTTTGGCATTCTACCCCTTGGGCTTCATCATCCTCTTCAACTTCTTCTATCTCAACCACATCCTCTTCAAGACTCCTCTCTTGCCATTTGGTGCCAGACCTCAAGGTAATGGCATTGATGCAACCCTTGGGGTTGGGTAGAGATTGAGATGGTAAGGCACTTGAGCTTGAGGTTTGAGTGGTAGAGGTAGAGGTAGAGTTTGAGGGGGGTTCCATGCGGGAAATAAGGGCTTAGAGTGTAGTATTGAAACCGGTAAGGCTTGCGGCAAGTGTTGTTTGCATCTCCTTCTGTCCTTGGTGGATGGAGCGGAGTGTCTCATCTTGGTTGGAAGAAGGAGAAGGATAAGTGATTTGGGGGCTTGTGATTGGATGGGTGGCGGTGCTTGCCTTTGATGAGGTGCTTGGTTGGTTTGGTAGGTTCTTCCTTGATTTTGGTTTTGGTATAGAGGATTTTGTTGGTATCGGTTTTGTTGGTTGTTGTTGTTGTTCCATCTTTGGTTCCTACTATTGTCCCTTCCTCCTTGATTATAATTCTCCCTCCATCCTTGGTTGGAGTTGTCCCTCCATCCTTGGTTGGAGTTATCTTGCCACCCTTGATTAAAATTACCCCCTTGTTTATAGTTGCCTCCTTGTTGATGATAACTTTGGTTTGGATGATTGTAGTAGGCATTAGTAGCCGCCAAAGTATTATCTTCTTGGAGGTTTGGGCATTCATCGGTGTAATGGGTGTAACAAGAGCAAATTCCACACACTCTTTGGGGGACCACTTGTTACTTTGTTGTGATTGAGGGGGTGGAGGTTATTGTTGATTGAGTTGGAGTTGCTTTAGAATGTTTGTCATTTCTCCCAAGGTCTTGGTATGGGCGGCAGTCTTACCGCTAGTAGAAACTTCATTTATAGCTCTTGGATGGTTGTTACTTTGTCTAGCGTGTTGGGTGGACTCGGCCAAATCGGTGATCAAAGTTAATGGCCATGCTAATGCCCACATTAATGCCCACGTTAATGCCACTAACGTGTGCCATTAACATGGAGGAAAGGGTGAATTTGACATTAATGGTGTAGTTAACACCATTAACATGATCAAAGTTAGGAAAGGCTACGTTAGTGGCCACGTTAGTGCCACTAACGGTGGGGTTAACGTGACTTGAAAAGGGTTAGGGACGTTAGTGACCAAGTTAGTATCACTAACGTCTTCGAACCAGGAATTTGAACTTGACGTTAACCATACTAACGGCCTGACTAACGTGGAAGTTACCTGACTCAAACTCTTCCAGCAAGCTGAGCGAAGCCCATTGAGATTGTAACTGCTTCAACTGAGCTCAAAGGCCCATATCCAGAGACTCGCAGACTGAACTGAAGATCAGAGAAGTAGTTTATATAGGGGTAGTTTTGAATTATAAAAGGAAGCACCTGGGGGGATCCAGGATTGTAAACTCTTTGTATTTACTTTTCTCTGTAATTCAGTTTTACTTTCTTTCAATGCAATTTACATTTTGATTCTCCATTCCCAGAGCTATGAACAACTAAACCCCTCTTCATTGGGTTAGGGAACTCTGTTGTAATTCAATGGATCATTAATAGTTCTTGTTCTTCTTCTTCTTTCCATTCTCTTTGATTTACGTGAAAGCTTTCGATCTTCATCTAATTGGATAACTGTCTCAGAAGAGAAGTTATTCAGACTCTGATTTCTTCTGAACCTTGGAAGAGGAATGAGGAAATCATGCTAGAAATACTTTCTCATGTTGGACTGGATTGGGGGTTGGATGGATATAGTGACATATAATCCTATCAATACTTTGATCTAGGAAAACATGTGGTATAATCAGTGACCGTACTTCATCTCTTCGCATGAGTAATTAGATCAAGGAATTGGGCAATCGTTCAAGCTTAGAGATATTGAATTGCCAACGAATTGGGATTTAATCACCTAAGATCGCCAAGAGATCAATGAGTTGCATGGATTGAGGAAGAGATGAGAATGAACTTGATCCAGAGAATACAATATCTCCTGAGCCTAATGAACTCCCCATTTCTGATCTTCCCATTCTCTTTATTTTGTTGTTCTACATTTATGTTCATCACCCCCATTCCCATTTAAGTTTCAGCAATTTTACTTTCTGCACTTTACATTTTGCTATTTACTTTCTGTTATTTACATTTCCTGTTATTTACATTTCCCGCCATCTTAATTTTTGTAATTTCCAATTCAACTCTGTTTAAGTTCAACTAGAATACTCCTTTGATTAAAGTTGCTTAACCAATAAATCCTTGTGAGATTCGACCTCACTCTACTGTGAGTTTTTACTTGACGACAATTCGATATACTTGCCGAAGGAAATTTGTTGAGAGACAGATGTCCGTGCATCAAGTTTATGGCGCCGTTGCCGGGGATTAATTTTGTATTAATAATGATTAAATTGGAGGATAACTAGATTGAACATTTTCTTTTCCTTGTTAAATTGGAGACCAGAATGGCTAAGTCAGAAAGGCTCTGCTTAGAGGTCTCTATATTCCCTTGAGAAGATGGGAATGGTGTTCTATTATTGAACCTATTCTGGTTCCTACCACCTTGGTTGTTATTGAAACCTTGTTGAGGTTTCTGTTGATCCTTCCATGAGATATTAGGATGATTCCTCTATAAAGGGTTGTAAGTATTTCCATAGGGCTCTCCCATGTAATTCACCTCCTCCATTGTAGGTTACTCAGGATCATAAGCTTCTTCTTCAGGAGAAGCTTCCTGAGTACTGCAAGCTACAGTTTGCATCCCAGTTAGATGTTGAGAGATCATGTTGACCTATTGGGTCAAGATCTTATTTTGAGCCAGGATGGCATTTAGAGTCTTAACTTCATGAACTCTTTTCTTTTGAGAGATTCCAAGGTTTTATAGGATTTCTTTCAGAAGTATACATGAACTGGTTGTTAATTAGCAACCATTTCAATGAGCTCTCTTGCTTTTGCAGGTATTTTCTTCATGTGGAGGGATCCACCTGCAAAGCTATCCAATGAAATCTTGGATATCTCAGACAAGCCATCGTAGAACACGCCTATGATAGACTACTCTGAGAGCGTATTAGGAGAACATCTCCTGATCAGTTGCTTGTATCTTTCCTAAGCTTCATAGAGGGATTCACCTTCTCTTTGTCTGAAGGTTTGAACTTCCACTCTAATCTTGCTCATCCTTTGAGGAGGAAAGAACTTAGCCAGAAAAGTATTAACCAGCTTTTCCCAAGAGTCAAAACTCTCTCTTGGTTGGGCATCTAACCATAGCTTAGCTTTGTCTCTTAAAGCAAAATGAAAGAGCATCATCTTATAGACTTCAGGATTAACTCCATTAGTCTTTACAGCATCACAGATCTGTAAGAATTTTGCTAAGAACTGATGTGGATCTTCCATTGAAAGTCCATGGAATTTGTAGTTCTGCTACAGAAGAGAGACTAACTGCGGTTTAAGCTCAAAATTGTTAGATCCAAAGGCAGGTATAGCAATGCTTCTGCCATAAAAGTTAGAGGTAGGCATGATGAAGTCACCAAGGACCTTTCTTGGCTCCTCTTATGGTTCGGCCATGTCTTCCAGTTCTTGTTCAAAACTTTCTAAGAGGTCTCTTCTGAAGTGTTGTGCTTTAGCTTGTTGTAAATGCCTCCTCAGAGTCTTCTCAGGTTCAGGATCAAGAGTTAAGAGTGGTTTCTTATCCCTATTCGTAGTCATAAACAAGAAGAAAAGAAAGAGAAAGAAAAGAAAGACTTTCTATGCCAATAGACAAGAAGCTCCTCCTTAGAGTCAGATGTGAAGAGAGAAGAAGAAGATAGAAAAGAAATAAAAGAAGTAAAAGAAAAATACCTTGGAAATAGGAGATAAGAGTAAATAAGAGAGGATGAAAGTTGAGAAGAAAGAATAGAGAGGGGGAGTAGAGTTGAATAATATAGATGTGAGAAGAAGAACAGTATAAATAGAAAGAGTAAATAAGAGTTAAAATATTTTTTATTAATTTAATTTATTAATTTTTGAAAATTAAGTTAATTAATCTAAAAAGAGTTTAAAGTTTAAATGTTAAATTTTCGAAAATAGAAAAGAGAGAAGAGAGAGAAATTTTTGAAAATTAAGAGAGATGAGAGTTAGTTAGGTGGTTTTGAAAAAGAAGATAGAGAGAAGAAGACATTATTTTCAAAAATTAAGGAGGAAAAAGTTAGTTAGGAGGTTTTGAAAAATAAGAGAGAGAAGATAAGATATTAATTAAGAAAACATAAAAATAAAAAAATGAAAATAAAAAATAAGATAAGAAAAGATTTGAAATTAAAGTTTGAAATTAGAAAAAGATAAGATTTTGAAATTTGATTTTGAAAAAGATATGATTTTTAAAATTTGAATTTTGAAAAAGATAAGATAAGATTTTTAAATTTTGAAAAAGATAAAAAAGATAAGTTTTTTTTT
>NC_029785.2:103777764-103779645 GCF_000816755.2 Arachis ipaensis | reverse complement strand
GAAAGTCTAAACCTTGTTTGTGGTATTCCGAGTAGGATTCTGGGATTGAATGACTATGACGCAAAAGGAGGGTGAATCCTATTCCGGTATGATCGAGAACCTCAGATGATTAGCCGTGCTGTGACAGAGCATTTGGACCATTTTCACAAGAGGATGGGATGCAGCCATTGACAAGGGTGATGCCTCCAGACGATTAGCCATGCAGTGGCAGTGTATTGGACCATTTTCCAGAGAGGATTAAAAGTATCCATTGACAACGGTGATGTCCTTACATAAAGCCAGCCATGGAAAGGAGTAAGATTGATTGGATGAAGACAGCAGGAAAGCAGAGGTTCAGAGGAACGAATGCATCTCTATACGCTTATCTGAAATTTACAAGGTGACCATAGCTTGATTCATACAAACAATCTCCGTGGGATCGACCCTTACTCACGTAAGGTTTATTAGTTGGACGACCCAGTGCACTTGCTGGTTAGTTGTATCGAAGTTGTGAATGAAAAATGATTTATTAAGACGTACGTACAGAGTTTCTGGCGCCGTTGCCTAAGATCACAATTTCGTGCAACAAGTTTTTGGCGCCGTTGCCGGGGATTGTTCGAGTTTGGACAACTAACGGTTCATCTTGTTGCTCAGATTTGGTAATTTTCTTCTTATTTTGTTTTCAAAAATTTTTCAAAAATCTTTCAAAAAGTTCTCATCTGTTTTCGAAAAAAAAAATTTTTAAAATAAAAATGTTTTCAAAAATATATTTTTCTTCAGAATTTTTAAGAATGAATTCTAGTGTTTCATGAAGCATGTTGAAGCCTGGCTGGCTGTAAAGCCATGTCTAATTCTTCTGGATATGGAATGTCAGGCGTGTCATGTCTGAGTTACATACTAAAGCTTGGCTGGCTATTAAGCCATGCCTGACCCTTTGATTGGAGCTTTAGACTAAAGAGCATCAGATTCCTGGAATTCATATTAAAAATTTTGGAATCCTTATTTTTCTTTTTCAAAATGATTTTCGAAAAAAAAATTAAAGGAAAATACAAAAAAATTAGAAAATCATAAAAATCAAAAATATTTTGTGTTTCTTGTTTGAGTCTTGAGCCAGATTTTAAGTTTGGTGTCAATTGCATATTCATCTTGCATTTTTTGAAAAATTCATGCATTCATAGTGTTCTTCATGATCTTCAAGTTGTTCTTGGTAAGTCTTCTTGTTTGATCTTGATGTTTTCTTGTTTTGTGTCTTTTCTTGTTTTTCATATGCATTCTTGCATCCATAGAGTCTAAACATGAAAGATTTCTAAGTTTGGTGTCTTGCATGTTTTCTTTGCATATAAAAATTTTCAAAAGTAAGTCTTGATGTTCATCTTGACATTCAAAGTGTTCTTGGTGTTCATCTTGACATTCATAATGTTCTTGCATTCATCACATACTTTGATCCAAAATTTTCATGCATTGAGTCTTTTTCATGTTTTTCTCTCTCATCATAAAAATTTCAAAAATCAAAAAATATCTTCCCCTTTTTCTCTCATAAATTTCGAAAATTTGGATTGACTTTTTCAAAAATTTTTAAAATCTAGTTGTTTTTATGAGTCAAATCAAATTTTCAATTTAAAAATCCTATCTTTTTCAAAATCTTTTTCAAAAATCAAATCTTTTTCATTTTTTCTTAGTTATTTTCGAAAATTTTAAAAATATTTTTCAAAAATCTTTTTCTTATCTTTATCTCCTAATTTTCGAAAATAACACCATCAATTAATGTTTTGATTCAAAAATTTTAAGTTTGTTACTTGCTTGTTAAGAAAGATTCAAACTTTGAGTTCTAGAATCATATCTTGTGATTTCTTGTGAATCAAGTCATTAATTGTGATTTTAAAAATCAAATCTTTTTCAAAA
>NC_029785.2:103773063-103777678 GCF_000816755.2 Arachis ipaensis | reverse complement strand
AGAGTGGATGCTCATACCTTCAGACAGAAAGAAGGTGAATCCCTCTATGAAGCTTGGGAGAGATACAAATGACTGACCAAAAAGTGTCCCTCTGACATGCTTTCAGAATGGACCATCCTGGACATATTCTATGATGGTCTGTTTGAATTAGATAAAATGTCATTGGATACCTCTGCAGGTGGATCCATTCACCTAAAGAAAACACATGTAGAAGCTCAAGAACTCATTGACATGGTTTCTAATAACAAGTTTATGTACACTTCTGAGAGGAATCCTGTGAGTAATGGGACACCTATGAAGAAGGGAGTTCTTGAAATTGATACTCTGAATGCCATATTGGCTCAGAATAAAATATTGACTCAGCAAGTCAATATGATTTCTCAGAGTCTGAATGGAATGCAAGCTGCATCCAACAGTACTCAAGAGGCATCTTCTGAAGAAGAAGCTTATGATCCAGAGAACCCTGCAATAGCAGAGGTAAATTACTTAGGTGAACCTTATGGAAACACCTATAACTCATCATGGAGAAATCATCCAAATTTCTCATGGAAGGATCAAAAGCCTCAACAAGGCTTTAATAATGGTGGAAGAAATAAGTTTAACAATAGTAAACCTTTTCCATCATCCACTCAGCAACAGACAGAGAACTCTGAACAAAATACTTCTAATTTAGCAAATTTTGTCTCTGATCTATCAAAGGCCACTATGAGTTTCATGAATGAAACAAGGTCCTCCATTAGAAATTTGGAAGCACAAGTGGGCCAGCTGAGTAAAAGGATCACTGAAATCCCTCATAGCACTCTCCCAAGCAATACAGAAGAAAATCCAAAAGGAGAGTGCAAGGCCATTGATATAACCAAAATGGCCGAACCCAAAGAGGGAGAGGAGGACGTGAATCCCAAGGAGGAAGACCTCCTGGGATGTCCAGTGATCAATAAGGAATTTCCCTCTGAGGATCCAAAGGAATCTGAGACTCATCTAGAGACTATAGAGTTTCCATTGAACCTCCTTATGCCATTCATGAGCTCTGATGAGTATTCCTCTTCTGAAGAGAATGAGGATGTTACTGAAGAGCAAGCTGCCAAGTTTTTTGGTGCAATCATGAAGCTGAATGCCAAATTATTTGGTATTGAGACTTAGGAAGATGAACCTCCCTTGTTCATTAATGAACTAAGTGATATGGATCAACTGACATTGCCTCAGAAGAAACAGGATCCTGGAAAGTTCGTAATACCTTATACCATAGGCAACATGATCTTTGAAAAGGCTCTGTGTGACCTTGGTTCAGGGATAAACCTCATGCCCCTCTCCGTAATAGAGAAACTGGGAATCTATGGGGTACAAGCTGCTAAAATCTCATTAGAGATGGCAGACAATTCAAGAAAACAGGCTTATGGACAAGTAGAGGACGTGTTAGTAAAGGTTGAAGGCCTTTACATCCCTGCTGATTTCATAATCCTTGATACTGGGAAGGATGAGGATGAATCCATCATCCTTGGAAGACCTTTCCTAGCCACAGCAAGAGCTGTGATTGATGTTGACAGAGGTGAATTAGTCCTTCAATTGAATAAGGACTCCCTTGTGTTTACAACTCAAGATTACCCTTCTGTAAACATGGAGAGGAAGCATAAAAAGCTTATCTCAAAACAGAGTCAACCAGAGCCCCCACAGTCAAACTCTAAGTTTGGTGTTGGGAGGCCACAACCAAACTCTAAGTTTGGTGTCGAACTCCCATATCCAAACTCTAAGTTTGGTGTTGGGGAGTCTCAACAATGCTCTGAACATCTGTGAGGCTCCATGAGAGCCCACTGTCAAGCTATTGACATTAAAGAAGCGCTTGTTGGGAGGCAACCCAATTTTTATTTATCTAATTCTATTTTTCTTGTTCTTTCATGTTTTATTAGGTTCATGATAATGTGGAGTCACAAAATAAATATAAAAATTGAAAACAGAATCAAAAACAGCAGAAGAAAAATCACACCCTGGAGGAAGACCTTATTGGCATTTAAACGCCAGTAAGAAGCATCTGGCTGGCGTTCAACGCCAGAACAGAGCATGGTTCTGGCGCTGAATGCCCAAAATGGGCAGCATCTGGGCGTTTGAACGCCAAAATTGCACCCTGGTGAAGAGCTGGCACTAAACGCCCAGAACAAGCATGGTTCTGGCGTTCAACGCCAGAAATGGGCAATAAATGGGCGTTCAACACCCAGAACAAGCACCAATCTGGCGCTGAACGCCCAGAGTTGTGTGCAAGGGCATTTTGCATGCCTAATTTGGTGCAAGGTTGTAAATCCTTGAACACCACAGGATCACCTCAGGATCTGTGGACCCCACAGGATCCCCACCTACCTCCACTCACTTCTTCTCACCCCTCTTTCACACAATCCTATAAACACTCTTCCCCAAAACTCTTCACCAATCACCTCAATCTCTCTTCCCTATCACCACTTCACCACTCACATCCATCCACTCTTCCGCATAAACCTACCTCATAAACACCACCTACCTTCAAAATTCAAAATCAATTTCCCACCCAAACCCACCCTATATGGCCGAAACCTTACCCCCCTCCCTTCCCTATATATAGCCCTCCATTCCTCCTCATTTTCACACAACACAACCCTCTCTTCCCCTTCTTGGCCAAAACACATCTCTCTCTCTCTCCTCCATTTCTTCTTCTTCTTCATCTCTTCTTTCTTTTCTTGCTCGAGGACGAGCAATATTCTAAGTTTGGTGTGGTAAAAGCATAAGCTTTTTGTTTTTCCATTACCATTGATGGCACCTAAGACTGGAGAATCCTCTAGAAAAGGGAAAGGGAAGACAAAAGCTTCCACCTCCGAGTCATGGGAGATGGAAAGGTTCATCTTCAAAGCCCATCAAGACCACTTCTATGATGTTGTGGCCAAGAAGAAGGTGATCCCCGAGGTCCCTTTCAAGCTCAAGAGAAATGAGTATCCGGAGATCCGACATGAAATCCAAAGAAGAGGATGGGAAGTTCTAACAAACCCTATCAAACAAGTCGGCATCCTAATGGTTCAAGAGTTCTATGCCAATGCATGGATCACAAGGAACCATGATCAAAGTAAGAACCTGAACCCAAAGAATTATCTCACTATGGTTCGAGGGAAATACTTATATTTTAGTCCGGAAAATGTGAGGTTGGCGTTCAACTTGCCTATGATGTAAGGAGATGCACGCCCCTACACTAGAAGGGTCAACTTTAATCAAAGGTTAGACCAAGTCCTCATGGACATATGTGTGGAAGGAGCTCAATGGAAGATTGACTCCAAAGGCAAGCCGGTTCAATTAAGAAGACTGGACCTCAAGCCTGTGGCTAGAGAATGGTTGGAGTTCATCCAACGCTCCATCATCCCCACTAGCAACCGATCTGAAGTTACTGTGGATCGGGCCATCATGATTCATAGCATCATGATTGGAGAGGAAGTAGAAGTTCATGAAGTCATCTCCCTTGAATTCTACAAAATAGCCGAAAAGCCCTCTCCTGGGGCAAGGCTAGCTTTTACTCATCTTATTTGCCATCTATGTCACTCAGCTGGAGCTTTCATAGAAGGAGACATTCCCATTGAGGAAGAGAAGCCCATCACTAAGATAAGGATGGAGCAAGCAAGAGAGCCCATTCATGGATCTCAAGAGACGCATGAAGCTCATCACCATGAGATCCCAGAGATGCCTCAAATGCATTTCCCTCCACAAAACTATTGGGAGCAAATCAACACCTCCCTAGGAGAATTAAGTTCCAACATGGGACAATTAAGGGTGGAACATCAAGAGCACTCCATCATCCTTCATGAAATCAGAGAAGATCAAAAAGCAATGAGGGAGGAGCAACAAAGACAAGGAAGAGACATAGAACAACTCAAGGACATCATTGGTTTCTCAAGAAGGAAACACCACCATCACTAAGGTGGACTCATTCCTTGTTCTTACATTCTCTGTTTTTCGTTTTCTTTATGATTAAGCTCTTATCCATGTTTGTGTCTTATTACATGATCATTAGTATTTAGTAACTTTGTCTTAAAGTTATGAATGTCCTATGAATCCATCACCTCTCTTAATTGAAAAATGTTTTAATTCAAAAAGAACAAGAAGTACATGAGTTTCGAATTTATCCTTGAACTTAGTTTAATTATATTGATGTGGTGACAATGCTTCTTATTTTCTGAATGAGTGCTTGAACAGTGCATATGTCTTTTGAAGTTGTTGTTCAAGAATGTTAAATATGTTGGCTCTTGAAAGAATGATGACAAGGAGACATGCTATTTGATAATCTGAAAAATCATAAAAATGATTCTTGAAGCAAGAAAAAGCAGCAAAGAACAAAGCTTGCAGAAAAAAAAAGAGAAAGAAAAAGCAAGCAGAAAAAGCCAAAAGCTCTTAAAACCAAAAGGCAAGAGCAAAAAGCCAATAGCCCTTAAAACCAAAAGGCAAGGGTAATAAAAAGGATCCCAAGGCTTTGAGCATCAGTGGATAGGAGGACCTAAAGGAATAAAATCCTAGTCTAAGCGGCTAAACCAAGCTGTCCCTAACCATGTGCTTGTGGCGTGAAGGTGTCAAGTGAAAACTTGAGACTGAGCGGTTAAAGTCAAGGTCCAAA
>NC_029785.2:103721858-103773000 GCF_000816755.2 Arachis ipaensis | reverse complement strand
ATGCTGTTGGATTCTGACCTCCCTGCACTCAAAGTGGATTTCTGGAGCTAATGAACTCAAAATGGCGCGCTTCTAATTGCGTTGGAAAGTAGACATTCAGGACTTTCCAGCAATATATAATAGTCCATACTTTAGCCAAGTTTGGACGACTTAAAAGGGCATTGAATGCCAGTTCTACGCTGCTGTCTAGAGTTAAACGCCAGAAACACGTCACAAACCAGAGTTGAACGCCAGAAATACGTTACAAACTGGCGTTCAACTCCAAGAATGACCTCTGCACGTGTAACATTCAAGCTCAGCCCAAGCACACACCAAGTGGGCCCTGGAAGTAGATTTATGCATCAATTACTTACTTCTGTAAACCCTAGTAACTAGTTTATTATAAATAGGACTTCTTACTATTGTATTAGATATCCTGGATTGTATTTTTGATCCTGTGATCACGTTTTGGGGGCTGGCCATTCGGCAATGCCTGAACCTTTCACTTATGTATTTTTAACTGTAGAGTTTCTACACTCCATAGATTAAGGTGTGGAGCTCTGCTGTTCCTCATGAATTAATGCAAAGTACTACTGTTTCTCTATTCAATTCAACTTATTCCGCTTCTAAGATATTCATTCGCACTTCAACATGAATGTGATGAACGTGACAATCATCATCATTCCCTATGAACGCGTGCCTGACAACCACTTCCGTTCTACCTTCGATTGAATGATTATCTCTTGGATCTCTTAATCAGAATCTTCATGGAATAAGCTAAATTGATGGCGGCATTCATGAGAATCCGGAAAGTCTAAACCTTGTTTGTGGTATTCCGAGTAGGATTCTGGGATTGAATGACTGTGACGAACTTCAAACTCGCGAGTGCTGGGCATAGTGACAGACGCAAAAGGAGGGTGAATCCTATTCCAGTATGATCGAGAACCTCAGATGATTAGCCGTGCTGTGACAGAGCATTTGGACCATTTTCACAAGAGGATGGGATACAGCCATTAACAAGGGTGATGCCTCCAGACGATTAGCCATGCAGTGACAGCGCATCGGACCATTTTTCAGAGAGGATTAAAAGTAGCCATTGACAACGGTGATGTCCTTACATAAAGCCAGCCATGGAAAGGAGTAAGATTGATTGGATGAAGACAGCAGGAAAGTAGAGGTTCAGAGGAACGAATGCATCTTTATACGCTTATCTGAAATTCTCACCAATGATATACATAAGTGTTTCTATCCTTATTTTCTATCTATTTATTATTTATGTTCGAAAACTCCATAACTATTTTATATCCGCCTGACATAGATTTACAAGGTGACCATAGCTTGCTTCATACCAACAATCTCCGTGGGATCGACCCTTACTCACGTAAGGTTTATTACTTGGACGACCCAGTGCACTTGCTGGTTAGTTGTATCGAAGTTGTGAATGAAAAACGATTTATTAAGACGTGCGTACAGAGTTTCTGGCACCGTTGCCTAAGATCACAATTTCGTGCACCACTGCTTCTTTGGATTCTAGTGTATACCACAGAAACTCTAATCTCCCCAAAAATCGACTGAACTGGTGTCTCAAGAAGTCCCCAATGAAGTCGTGGATTAACTGTCTGAGAGATGTATAAGCATAGTTGTTGGCTCGTGCTTTCTAGTCACGTATTCACACGAACCCAAGTAGACGCGGGTGTTTGTCAGGCACGTTCGTCTTAATGTGATGAATAGAGCTAATTTGTCAGATCATCCTATTCACCACGATGAAGATCGGATATACATCTTAGAAACAGATCAAACACAGATCAGAAAAGAAGTAGTTATGAGAAGACTTATTGTCGATCTAGAATTTCTCAAAATAGAATATGTTCATTGCAAGTATAGCCCAGACCAAAAAACAATCCTCTCAATCAAAGTTTGCTATTTTCAAATTCAAAACATATAAACCGAGATGAAGAGTACTTCAACCTCGGGTCGTTCTCCCTAGGATGCAATTAGAAGTGTTACACTCTTGGTTGTAGAGGACAAAAAGGTTTTGTAATGAAATAACAAAAGATTAAAGGAACTAAGCAATAAAAGAACTAAGAGATGATCAAAATTGGAATTAATGTAAGTAAAGAGAAAACAAGATCAAAACTAGTGAAAATGCTATAAATGCATAGAAAGAGCCTTGACTTGGGAATGAGAGTCCAAGGAATCCTATCATCGCCATAACCATAACTATGATAATTATGATGAGTCAATCTCACCTAGTTAACCCCTAACATCGAGGAGTAAGTCAAGCAAGAATAATTGACCTTAATCCATAAGTCCTAGCTAACTTACCAAACTAGTTGATAAAAAGCTAGCGTCAATGGAAACAAGAGTCAACTAACAACCCAAGAAGTATCACTAAATGTTGGACATTATGAGTCTAGTATCCTAGGAACTCAAATCCCAAGCCAAGGTCTGAAAATCTACTCAAATTCTAAAGTTGGCATTTTCGCAAACACCTTGTGTGCATAAAAGTAAAATATGGAAAATTTCAAGGAAAAATGGAGAACTATAACCAACTATCAACAATCTCAACAATTAACATTCAATTAAACATAAAGGAAGCATAAGACACGAAATTCATTAATCAAAACTTCAAGGACTCAAAATTATATATATAAACAAAGTACTTGAACCATAAGAAAACAAAGGCAAAAGTAGTGAAATTAAAGAGAAGATTAAGAGTACTTACAATAAACATGAGCAAAATCAAAGATCAAAACTTGCTATAAAATGCTACAATTGAAATTGATAAACCCTAATTAAAACCCTAAGAGAGCTCTCTACTCTACACTACACCTACTCCTACTACTATGCTAAAAAATATAAAAATGTGGCCTTCTACTCTAATGCCTTCATATGTGTTGATATCCCCTTCATATAGCACCTTAATTCAGCATTGGAGCTTCCAAAATTGGGCCAAAAGCCCTCAGAAAATGCGCAGCACGTGTTTCATTAATAAAACCACGTGCAGGGTCCTGTGCGTATGCACAGATGTGTGCGTACGCACACTTTGCTATTTTGGCTCCTGTGCGTACGCACAGGTACTTTTGCGCACACACACATGCAAATTTCTTCTTGTGCGAATGCACACTTGTCTGTGTGTGCTTTTCCTTCTTTTCTTCATGTGTTCTCCCTTCTACATGCCTTCTTCCATTTTTGCTTAGCCAATCCTGCCAAAATGACCTGAAATCACTCACAAAACATATCACGGCATCGAATGGCATAAAAGTGGAATTAAATTACTCAATTTAAGCACAAAAATGTATGTTTTCACATTTAGCCACAAATTGGGGAGAAATCACAAAAGTATGCTATTTGATTGCTTAAGTGTGAGTTTATGTGATGGAATCTATCCAGATTGCGTCAAAATATATCATCAAATATGGACTCATGAATTCCCCCACACTTAAACAATAGCATGTCCTCATGCTAAACCAACAAGGAGAATGATCAAAGGGGTAATCAACTTATTAAATGCAACTATCTATATGTATGTAAGTATGTATATATTATCTAGACCTATATATCTATCTATAGTATCTATATGACATTGGTGAAAACAAACAAACAAATTTCCAAGCAAGTATAGACAAATAGGGCTAAGCAAGGAAATTATCCAATGCAAGCAAAAATTTAAAGAATTGATTCAACTCATCAAAATGAAGCAACTTGCAAGAATTCATAATAAGAGAAGTGGAAACATAGAATTGAATAATTGAACCCTCACTAGGCATGTATACACTCTAATCACTCGGTGTCTATGGTCAATTCACTCAAGTCTCCTCTAATCATGCTTTCTAGGAATTGCTTTTCATCTAACAGTCGACAAGTAATTGATGCATGAATGCAATTATCATGAGGACTTATTAGGGTTGTAATGGGGTTAGGGTTAAGGTGGGATAGATATGGCTAAGTGGACTAAATTGATTGAATCCTTGATTAGTTTAAGTATCCACTCGATCTTTCTCAATCCAATAACAAGAATATGCAACCTAACTCCCCATCACTTCTTTTCACACACATTCATGCCTTAGTTTCTATTTAAAACATATATGCATTCCTTATTCATTTTTTTTCTTTGGGGTAACCTTTGTCCCATCTTATTACTATATTTTTTTTCTTTCATTTTATTTTTTTCTATCTCTTTTTCTTTTTCTATTACAAATTCATATGGTTAAAACAAATTAACACATGAATGTATGTGATACACTCCTCAACCTAAGCCAATCAAGGATAAAATCCAAGGTAAATTATGGTTTTACGCTTAAGGTTGTGATGTGGTAATCTTAAAAACAATGGGATAAGTAAGGCTCAAAGGGGTTTAATAATGGTAAATGCAAAGGGTAGGCTATATGAGTAAAGTAAGCTTTTATCAAAGATGGTCTCAATCACGCTCAATGCAATTCAAAATATCAAACATCGAAAATAAAGAATCAAGCAAAACCAAGATCACAATCATAGAAGAGATATAGCACACAATGAACAAAAATTGTGGTTATAATGTGTACCCACTCACTAAAGCTCAAAGACTCACCAGGTATTTTATTCTATCTCTCTATGTTCCATAAAGAAATCATTCAAGAAAGTTTGAAAAAAATTTTCTCAATCAATTCAATAAAATGCCCTTGAAATAAAATTCTTGAAAATTTTTGTTGTTTTTCACCAAAATTATTTCCTATATGTATGTATGTTGTGATGGATGCAATTTTAAAAAACTTTCCTAGTTCTATTCCTAATTTTCAACATTGCAAAAAAATTAACATGAACAATTAGGACAAAATTAAACTAGGTGCTATACTATTCACATCATCCAATCACAACTTCTATCTATAAACTATATACCATGCAAAAGATGCAGAATGCAATAACTATGGATGAACTAAGATGTATATATATATATATATATATATACTAGAAGAAAGTGCAATGCAACATTAAAAAACACTCCAAATATCTACAAGAACATAATAAAAAGAAACAAAAATAAAGTGCAAAGTGTTCAGAAACGAGATTTTACACCCCAAAATGACGAATCCTCACCCACACTTAAGCGTTGCACGGTCTTCCGTGCACGAACACAATCCGAGAAGAATGTCTCTATGTTCTCCCACCTTCGGTTGGCGGATGCTGATGCGTGAGCATCTTTCCTATCTGTTTCTAGTGAATTTGCATTTAAATTGTTAAGTTTAATCAAGAATTAATTATCTTTTAGCCATTATAGATGCTACTTTGAGTCTTGTGCAATTTTATTTATTTTAGGTAGCATTCGGATGGATTTGATGGAGTTTCTGCAGAGAAAAAGAAGAAACCAAGGAGCTGACCAGCGAGGAGCGACGCGTGCACGTGCCTGACGCGTGCGCGTGATTTGGAGCTATCCATGGCGACGCGTGTGCGTACATGATGCGTACGCGTGAAAAGCAAATATGCTCAACGACGCGTGCGCATACCTGACGCGTACGCGTGACACGCGAAAAAGACCATCGACGCGTACGCGTGACTGACGCGTACGCGTGACTGACGCGTACGCGTGACTGACGCGTACGCGTGACATGCGCGACATGCAGAAAACGCAGAAAACGCAGGGGGCGATTTCAGGCCGAGTTTTGACCCAGTTTTCACCCCAAAAAACACAAATTAGAAGCTGCAGAATGGACGAAACAAGTATTCCCCATCCATCAATTGAAGACTTGATTATTTAATTAATTCTGATTTAAATTTAAATCTTATTAGAGGAAAAGATATTATTTTTAATTTTAGAAAATAGAATTTAAATTAATTAGGATTAGATATAAAAAGGGATTCCAACAGGGGGGTTCAAGAACAACATTTTTTGAACATTATTCCACTCCAATTTACAATCCTTATTCTGAACCGTGAGCAACTAAACCTCCACTGTTAAGGTTAGGAGCTCTGTCTATTTGTATGGATTAATTTTATTGCTTTTTCTATTTTAATTCATGTATGGATTTATAATTTAAGAATTATTTTCGCACTTTATCTTATGAATTTGGGTGGAACGGAAATATGACCCTCTTTCTACTTGAGTTCTTGTATAACTTGGAAAAGCTCTTTACTTGAACAACAGCTTGAAAACATATTCTCCTAAATTTTAATTATCTGGATTTAACAGGATACGTGACATATAATCCTTTTATTTTTGGGTAATTACAGTTTTTGTGGCATACAAACTGGAATTTGATCATCACCCTCTAATTAGAATTAATTGACCAAGGAATTGGCAGTTGATGAAAATTAGAGGAGACTAGAAAGGTCTAAGGAATTAGGGTCTAGTCATATATAGTTTGCCATAAATTAAATCCTACATGATTAAAATAGTTAGTAAGAAAAGTTAATCCAGAAAAATAGATAAATCTGAAACCTTAACTACCTTCTCCATACTTTAATCCCAACCCATTTACTTTACTATTTTACTTTCTATAAGATTGTTAAATGCTCTTTGAATATTCAAACACTCTTTTCTATTTGTCTAACTAAGCCAATCAATCAATCATTGTTGCTTAGTCCTTCAATCCTCGTGGGATCGACCCTCACACACCTGAGGTATTACTTGGTAGGACCCGGTGCACTTGCCGGTTAGTTTGTGGACTCTAATACCGCATCAAGTTTTTGGCGCCGTTGCTGGGGATTCACTGTGATTAACAACTAACAGTTGTTTGATTGCTTAGATTAGGCGTTTTAGTTTTTATTTTTATTTAAATTTTGCCTTATTATTTTCGAAATTTTCTCTATTAATAGTATTAATATTTTTCCTTAATTTCTGAAATTAAGTTTGGTGTCACCTAGTTAATTTTATTTTTCCTATTTATTTTCCTGTTAATTTTTGATTTTTTTTATTTATCTTTTTTTTCAGCTATTATTTTCGAATTTTTATTTATGTAGTAATTTTATTTTATTATTTTACATAGATTACCTCCCTGGGAGTTCTCTGCACTCTGACATAGAGAATCCCATCTTTTCTTGTTTTCTGTTTGTTTATGCACAGGAACAGAGACAAGGAACCTCTGTTAGACTTTGATCCAGAACCTGAAATGACTTGTAGGCGACGTTTACAACAAGCAAGACTTTACAAGGCTGCAGAATCCACTATGGATAATAATAATGCTGTTAATTCCAATGTGGTAAATCCGAATGGGATGATCAACAAAGGAGAGTGCTTGGCTCTTACTCTGCCCCTACTGCGGATCTTTATGGAAAAAGTATTGTGGTGCCTCCTATAACTGTGAACAACTTTGAGTTGAAGCCACAATTGGTCACCCTGGTGCAACAAAACTGCCAGTATCATGGTCTTCCCCATGAAGACCCAAATCAATTATTTCTAATTTTCTGTAGATTTGTGATACTGTGAAGACAAATGGAGTGAACCCAGAGGTGTACAAACTCATGCTCTTCCTGTTTGCTCTAAGGGATGGAGCAAAGCTATTGCTAGATTCACAACCCAAGGAGAGTTTGAATACTTGGGACAAGGTTGTTACTGAGTTTCTTACTAAATTTTTCCCACCAAAAAAGCTGACTAAGCTTAGGGTGGAGGTTCAGACCTTTAGACAGAGGGATGGTGAAACTCTTTATGAAGCTTGGGAGAGGTATAAGCTACTGATTAGGCAATACCCTCCGGACATGTTCTCCAAATGGACCTAACTAGACATCTTTTATGAAGGCTTGGGTGAAATGTCCAAGATGTGCTTAGATAATTCTGCAGGTGGTTCATTGCACAAGAAGAAGACATCGGAGGAGACTATTAAGCTGATTGAATTAGTTGCTAGTAACCAATATTTATACTCATCTAACAGGAATCCTCTGAACTCTAAGGCTCCTCAGAAGAAGGGTGTTATAGAAGTAGAAGCTCTTAATGCTTTTCTTGCTCAGAATAAGCTTATGTCTCAGCAAATAAGTCTGCTTACTCAACAGATGGGTGGAATGCAAGTCTCAGCTATCAACACCCAAAACCTATATCAAGAGATCTCTTATGACATGACAAGTAATTTTGTTCAAAATGATAATTATGAGTATACGCAATCCTCTTCTGAACAGGTTAATTACATGGGGAGTGGTCCTAGAAATCCCAACAATGACCCATATTCCAAGACATACAATCAGGGGGTGGAGAAATCAACCAAATTTTGGGTGGAGGGACCAACCTCAGAGCCTCCATTAGAAATTTAGAGGTGCAAATGGGCCAACTGAGCAAGCAAATACCTGAGAGGTCTGCAAGTACATTTCCAAGTGATACAGTGGTAAACCCAAGAAAAGATTGCAAGGCTATTCAATTGAGAAGTGGTAAAAGAGCTGGCTCTGAGACAAGGGCCAATGAAGAGCTAGTTGAAAAGAAAGCTCTAGAGAAGAAGAAGGGAGATGTAGAGCACACCCCTCCTAAACGTGCAGAAAACCCATTTCCTGACTCTCTTGACATTTATCCCACCTTGCGAAAGGCTCCGGAATACAAGCCAAAAATGCCATATCCTCAGAGGCTTTAGAAGGCATCCAAAGAAAAGCAATTCTCTAAATTTTTAGATGTTTTCAAGAAGCTACAGATCAACATTCCTTTTGCAAAGGCTCTTGAGCACATGCCCATTTATGCTAAATTTATGAAAGAATTGTTGACTAACAAGAGGAATTGGAAGGAGCAAAAAACTGTGGTGTTAACCAAGGAATGCAGTGCTATTATTCAACATCAACTTCTTGAGAAAATGCAAGATCCTGGGAGCTTTGTGATTCCTTGCACCATTGGAGATGTCACCATTCAGAGAGCTTTATGTGATCTTGGAGCTAGCATCAATCTCATGCCACTTTCAGTAATGAAAAAGCTTCAAATTGAGGAGGTAAAACCCACTCGTATTTCTCTTCAACTTGCTGATCTCTCTATTGATTTACCTGTGGGTGTTGTTGAGGATTTACTTGTGAAAGTGGGACTATTTATTTTTTTTTGCTGATTTTGTTATATTAGACATGGAAGAGGATGTAAAATCCTCTATTATTCTTGGTAGACCCTTTTTAGATACAGGTGGAGCTCTGATTGATGTGCAAAAGGGTGAATTAACCCTGAGGGTCAATGAAGAACTGGTGGTCCTTAATGTTTTTGAAGCTCTCAAGCACCCTAAGATTCTGAAGGGTGTATGAGAATTGATGTTGTTGAACCACTTGTTCATGAAGTACTGGAAGTTGAGGTACTTGATGACATTCTGAATCCTATCTCTGAATATGAGGTAGTTGAAGTTGATGATTCACCATCCCAGAAGGCACTAGTTCACACGCCTAAAGCAGAGGAGGAAGCCCCCAAGCTTGAGCTCAAACCTTTACCTCCTTCTCTGAAATATGTATTCTTGGGTGAAAATGATTCCTATCCAGTGATTATTAGCTCTTCCCTGAAACCTGAAAAGGAAGATGCACTTATTTCATTGCTCAGGAGCCATAAAACAGCTCTTGGGTGGACCATTAGTGACTTGAAGGGGATTAGTCCAACCAAGTGCATGCACAAGATCCTCCTTGAAGATGATGCTAAACCAGTTGTGCAACCACAAAGGAGACTCAATCCAACTATAAAAGAGGTGGTCCAAAAAGAGGTAATGAAACTATGGGAAGCAGGTATTATTTACCCTATTTCTGACAGTCCTTGGGTAAGTCCTGTGCAGGTAGTTCCCAAGAAAGGAGGGATGACAGTGATAAAAAATGAAGAGAATGAGCTTATTCCTACAAGAACAATCACATGATGGAGAATGTGCATAGACTACAGGAGGCTCAACACTGCTACAAGGAATGATCATTTTCCCCTGCCTTTCATTGATCAGATGCTTCAGAGGTTAGCTGGTCATGCCTTTTACTACTTTTTAGATGGATATTCTGGATATAACCAAATAGTAGTGGACCCTCAAGATCAAGAGAAGATAGCATTCACATGCCCCTTTGGAGTATTTGCCTACAGAAGAATGCCTTTTGGACTTTGCAATGCTCCAGCAACTTTTCAGAGGTGTATGCTTTCAATTTTTTCTGATATGGTTGAAAGGTTTATTGAGGTATTTATGGATGACTTTTCTGTCTTTGGTAATTCTTTTGAATCTTGCCTTAAGCATTTATCTCTTGTCTTGAAACGGTGCCAAGAATCAAACCTTGTTTTAAATTGAGAAAAATGCCATTTTATGGTTACAGAAGGTATTGTTCTTGGACACCGGATTTCAAGTAAGGGAATTGAGGTTGATAGAGCAAAGGTAGAGGTAATTGAAAAATTACCACCACCAACTAATGTTAAAGCAGTCAGAAGTTTCTTGGGTCATGCAAAATTTTATAAAATATTTATAAAGGATTTTTCTAAAATTGCTAAACCTTTAAGCAACTTGTTGATTACTGATGTTCTTTTTATCTTTGATTCTAATTGTCTGCATGCTTTTGAAACTCTGAATGCAAACCTTACCTATGCTCCCATTATAGCTCTCCCTGACTGGGATTTATCGTTTGAATTAATGTGTGATGCTAGTGATTTTGCTATAGGAGCTGTTTTAGGACAGAGGCATGGTAAGCTTGTACATGTCATTTATTATGCCAGTCGTGTGTTAAATGATGCTCAAAATAATTACACAACTACAGAAAAGGAATTATTAGCTGTTGTGTATGCTGTTGATAAGTTTAGATCCTATTTACTTGGTTCTAAGGTTATTGTTTATACCGTTCATGCTGCTTTGAAGTACCTTCTAACCAAACAGGATTCTAAACCAAGATTAATTAGATGGGTGGTGCTCCTTCAGGAGTTTGATATTGAGATAAAAGACAGGAAAGGGTCAGAGAACAAGTAGCTGACCATCTCTCCAAAATTGAGCCTGAAGCAGGAGTACAACCACCCACAGATGTGACTGAGACGTTTCTGGATGAGCAGTTGTTCCTCATTCAGCAGGCTCCATGGTTTGCAGACATTGCAAATTATAAGGCCATGAATTTTATTCCAAAGTAGTAGAGTAGACAACAAGTGAAGAAGCTATTGACTGATGCAAAGTACTATATTTGGGAGGAACCATACCTTTTTAAAAGGTGTTCAGATGGTTTCATCTGGAGATGTGTCCCAGATGAAGAAAAATAGCAGATTCTTTGGCACTGTCATGGTTCTGAGTATGGAGGCCACTTTGGTGGTGAAAGGACAGCTACAAAGGTCCTTCAGAGTGGGTTTTACTGGCCGACTCTCTTCAGAAACTCAAGAGCATTTGTGAAGCACTGTGACAGATGTGAAAAGCCACAAATCTCCCTGCCAACCATGAAATGCCACAGCAGGGGATTCTCGAGGTTGAGTTGTTTGATGTGTAGGGTATTGATTTCATGGGACCTTTCCCACCTTCACATTCAAACAACTATATTCTAGTGGCAGTTGATTATGTGTCCAAGTGGGTGGAAGCTGTGGCTCTACCCACCAATGATGCCAAGGTGGTAATGAGCTTTATTCAAAGATATATCTTTAGCCAGTTTGGTGTCCCAAGGACACTCATTGGTGATGGTGGAAGCCACTTCTGTAACAGACAGCTGGACTCTCTTCTGCAGAGATATGGAGTCCGTCATAAAGAGGCAACCCCCTATCACCCTCAGACAAGTGGACATGTTGAAGTTTCCAACAGGGAACTTAAGAGGATTTAGAGAAGACCATTAGTGTTTCAAGAAAGGACTGGTCTAGGAAGCTTGATGATGCTCTTTGGGCATACCGGACAGCTTACAAGACTCCTATTGGCATGTCTCCTAATCAGTTGGTCTATAGCAAAGCCTGTCACTTGCCAGTTGAGCTGGAGCATAAGGCTTACTGGGCAATCAGGTACCTGAATCTTGATTCAGAAGCTACAGGAATTAAGCAAATGCTTCAGTTGAATGAGCTTGATGAATTCAGATATTCAGCTTATGAGAATGCCAAGCTCTATAATGAGAGAACCAAGCTACTGCATGACAAGAAGATTGCCATCAGAGTCTTTGAGCTAGGATAGAGAGTGCTTCTATATAATTCAAGGCTCAAATTCTTTCCCGGGAAGCTGAAATCCTGGTGGTCGGGACCGCTTGTGGTTACGAGAGCTTCATGATGAGTATTTTGGTGGAAAAATGACTTTCTCCCAAAACACACAAATCTAACCGGCAAGTGTACCGGGTCGCATCAAGTAATAAAAACTCACGGGAGTGAGGTCGATCCCATAGGGATTGAAGGATTGAGCAATTTTAGCTTAGTGGTTAATTTAGTCAAGCGAATCAAGATTTGGTTGAGTGTTTTGTGATTTGCAGAAATTAAATTGCATGGAAGTAAAGAGAACAGGGAATTAAAGTGCTGAATCTTAAAGAACAAGAAATTAAATAGCAGAAACTTAGAATGCAAGAAATGTAAATTGCGGAATCTTAAAGTGCAAGAAATGTAAACGGCTGGAATTGTAAAGGGAATTGGGAATTGGATTTGCAGAAATTAAACAAGGAAAAGTTAAATTGTAACAGGCAGAGAAGTAGAAGAAGGTTTGGGTTAGATTGGATCTTGAAGCAGAAAAGTAAATGAACATGAAAACAGTAAACAGAGAATGTAAAATTGGGAAATTAGATCTCAGGACCCAATTAAAGATCACTCAATATCCAAAGCTCTCCGAAAACTATTATGAAAATCCAAAAGAAAAGCTCCCCGAAGAACTTGAATTCTATCCTATTTATACACTTTCTTCCAATGAACTTCAAGCCTTGAGTTGGGCCTTTGCTCTTGGTGGAATTGGGTTGAAAGAGGCCTTGGTTGATTGCTCTTGGAGTTTGAAGCGGAACTAAAACGAACCAATTGAACCGGGTTTGAGTTTTGCAAAAGTTGGACCAAAAGTTTGAGCAAAAGTTAGGGGGCTAACTTTTGCCCAAACTTTTCATATCAGCAGCTATATCCATCTGATACCAACGTTGGTGCCAAAGTTAGGGGTCTAACTTTGGCCCTAACGTTGGCCTTACCTTGTGCACTTGTGGCGCCAACGTTAGCCACCAAGTTAGGGGCTAACGTTGGCGCAAACTTTTGCTCCTCCCCTTGTGATTTTCATGTGCCAACGTTAGCCACCAAGTTAGGGGGCTAACGTTGGCGCAAACTTTTGGTGCCCAGGGAGGTTTTCTTCATGCCAACGTTAGCCTCAAAGTTAGGGGCTAACGTTGGCGCAAACTTTTGGTACCCAGGGAGTGATTTTCAAGTTCCAACGTTAGCCCAAAAGTTAGGGGCTAACGTTGGGGCTAACTTTTCACCCAAAAGTTTGTGCAAAAGTTTGAGGCTAACTTTAGGTCCAGCTTTTTGCTTCCTGGTTCAATTTCACTTATTCCATTGTCTTCTCTTTACTCCTAGCTATTCCTTCTTGCTTCAACCTTTCTCCAAGCTTTCTTCACCTATCATTAATGAACCAAACACATTAAAGCTATGCTTAAAATCATGAGATATTCATTCTTTCATAATATGTAACAGTTATAGTATAAAACCTCATGAAATAGCATGAATTTATACATGGTTGATTAAATCAAAGGAAACATGAAAATCTACCTAATTGGCTTGCTTGTAGCTCAAGAAAGTGCATAATTCTAATGAAAACAAAAGAAAAAGACTATTTAAAATAGGCTAAGATGACTTGTCATCACAACACCAAACTTAAAGTTTGCTTGTCCTCAAGCAAGAAATAGATTTATGCTCCAAGGTTCTTTCATTTAAGATGGATTAAGGAACACTTGTAAAGTGCAGTGAGTGAAGTGATCACGTATCAGTGGGGTGAACTCTAAATCATATGCTCATGCAAGGGCTTCAGTGCTCACTAATCCTTACATATTGGGAGTCGTAGGTCTTTAGGATTTTCATCCAAATGGTACCATGGAGATCTCTTTATATGTAATCACCTTGAAGCAGCTTATAGTTTCTGTGCTTTGGCCTTGACTCTAAGTATCATGTCGCAAAGCGGCTCTTTAGATAAACTTTCAATCAATACTCCTAAACCAGTTGGTTTTAAGGTATTAGGTGTTAAAGCACCCCTAAGGATTTACTTGCTCAAGCCTCTTTCCTTGACACACTTCAACCACAAGCATTTACTAGGATAACAACTCTTTGAGTTTTTGTTTCTTTTTTTCTTTTTCTGCCTAGTAATTGATGCTCAGAGCCTTGGGCCATGTTCTTTTTGCTTTTGTATTTTCTTTATTTTCTTTTGTTTTGTTTGCTGCTTCTTGGATCAATAGGTTTTTGAGAATCTCCACAATACTTCTTTGAACTTCATGTCCCGCCTATGAGCTCCCATGCAAGTTTTCACAAGCATGCAACCTCAATACATAATCATACAACTAGAACCACCACTTCTCCTAATCTTTTGCTTGCCTCAAAATTGTTTAATTCCTCAATCCTTCTTTTCAAAGAACTTTCATGTGATGCATTCTTGAAAATTGAGTGCAAACGAGTTTTGAAGATAAGAATGTTGTGAATGATCAAACATCTTGCTTATTGAATTATAAAGAAAGACTATGCTATGTAGGCAGGCAGGGGTAGTAAAAAAAACTATGCTATGCAGATAGGCAGGGCAAATCAGGATACAATCCAACTTTAAATCACAGCAATATTTGATGTAAAATAATCACTTAACAATACAACCTTTTGGAGTTCGCTTGCTTTCCTTCTTCTCATCATCATCATTGCTGGCCTTTAGGTTCATCTTTTGTTTCTTTGATTGATGATTCTTAATCCTTCCAAAAGCTTGTATGGACCTCTGCAATGATATTGAAAGTTGCTTGTTCCCCAAGCACTTGGAAACAATGGTTAGTCTGGCTGATTTATTTATGGGCTTTTGAACTTACTTTGGTGTGAGAACACCAAACTTAGTACCTTGCCAATGGGTTTCATGCATCAAATTAACCATGTATAATAATTTTTTTCTTTTCTTCTTCTTTTTCAAAAGCAATAAAACTGAAAATTAGGAAACAACAGAATAGTTAACTAGTTCATCCAACATGCTTGAAGCCAGCATTATGCAGAGAGTGAGAATGTGTTTTATAATGGGATTTTGGTGAAACACCAAACTTAGAATCCTGCATTCTCCTTTAGATTGTTTTGGTGTGCAACACCAAACTTAGCTTCTTGCATTATAAATAGAACTAATTAACCTTTTTATTAAAATAGATATGAAAAGATAGTTACCTCCGGTTGGGTTGCCTCCCAACAAGCGCTCTTTTATTGTCACTAGCTTGACATCCTTCACTCTGTGCTCATGGAAGTTGAGGCTTCTGTTGCCTTAGATTTCCTCCTCTCGCTATGGGCTTCCTTCCCTCTGTTTCTCTTTCCATAGCCCTCTTACTTTCCTCCATGACTCCCTTCTCTTTCAACACAGCATCCTTTTCATGGCTCTTTGGGTTCAGAGTCCCCTCCTTCTCACCCAATTCAGCAAGGTTTTGAACCAGTTGTTCCATCTGCCTTTCAAGTCTTCTAAGTGAAGCCTCCTGGTTCTTGCTTATCATCTCTTGATGTTTCTTTATTTCTTCCCGCTCTATTACCATCATTTCTTGAATTTTTATGGACCTCTCCATCAGCATTTCTAGAATATAGATTCTTTGAAAGGTTGGAAGTGGTTGTGGCTGTGTCAATTGTGGTGGTTGATGAAGGTCATTTTGAGCGAATGGTGAGGTAGGACGGGGTTGGAAGTGTGTGTGATTGTTGTTGTGGGGTGTGTTTTAAGTTGGTTTTTGAAGCTGGGATTGTTGCAGTTGAAGTCCCTTGGTTTTTTGGTTTTGGTTCTCAACCCCCCTCCCATTAGAATGAGTTCTCCAAGGTGGATTGTACACATCATTCTGAGGCCTGTGTTGAAGCATGTTAGAGTGATTGCTTGGAGATTGTAGTTGCTCATAATTCTGTTGCTCATGGTTAATGACCCCAAAACCGTGTTCAGCTTGATTACTCCCATATGAGCTTTGAGTCAGGTTGTATGTATGTATTACAGCATGTCTCAACTCAGTGATTTTCCTAGCCATCATGTCCAGTTGTTGTAGAGTCTGCTGATGTATCTGCTTGTTTTGGCTTATTACTGCACGAGCACCTTCAATTTCTTTCTCTTGTGTGAATGGATGCACTTCTGCCTCTGGCTTAACAATTCTTTGTGATGGGTTCAATTTGACTAGGAGCCCATTCACCAGTTCTTCCCATCCGATAATGCTTCCTTGTGGAAAAGCTTCAAACCATTGGGCAACATCATTCATGGCTATGGATAGTTGCTTCGAACTATGGGTTACGCCGATCGTGCAATTTCCTAAATCGTAGCATAACTAGTTTATGTGCATCAATGATTGAATATTTTCAAGCTCAGGATGTGATTCAGAAGGTTAGCTGGCACAAAGCATCAAACAGTTGATGGACTTGGGAGATTAGTGGCAAAAATTGCTTCTCTTGTGTAAGCAAGAGCATTGCATAGAGCCAGAAATTTCCCTGAAAACTTCACTTTGTTGCTAAAGCGATGTTTCAGTTATCTCAGGCAAAAATTCAAACAGTTAGTGGGTTAGTCGAAATTAAAGAGAAAATGCTTGATCTAGATCACCACCTCACTTAATCATTGTCAATCTAATCAATCCCCGGCAACGACGCCAAAAACTTGATGAGTATTTTGGTGGAAAAATGACTTTCTCCCAAAACACACAAATCTAACCGGCAAGTGTACCGGGTCGCATCAAGTAATAAAAACTCACGGGAGTGAGGTCGCATGGTTGATTAAATCAAAGGAAACATGAAAATCTACCTAATTGGCTTGCTTGTAGCTCAAGAAAGTGCATAATTCTAATGAAAACAAAAGAAAAAGACTATTTAAAATAGGCTAAGATGACTTGTCATCACTTCACCATATGGTTATGTGGAAATACAGGAAAAAAATTCTCACAAGAAATTTACAGTGAATGGCCAGAGGCTGAAGCACTATCTTGGAGGCAAGATTGATCGCCAGAGGTCCACTCATCTGCTGAACTAGCAGAACTGACTGTCAAGCTAGTGACGTCAAAGAAGCGCTTGTCGGGAGGTATCCCGATAAATTCGTATCATTAGCTATTTTTTGTAGTAGTAGTTTTCTTCCTTATTTGTACTAAGTTTTTACTGTTTTTTAGATCGTGCAGCTATCTTAGAACAGGGGCCGGATTTAAGAAAAAAAAGCACCCGACGCGTACGCGTCAGATGGGTGTGCTTGAAAAATAAAAATGACCAGAGAGTTGCGCGGGAGTGGCACAGGAATGATGCCTTTCGCACAAACAAGCCCATGCGTACGCGTACCCCACGCGTGCGCGTCATTCGTGATTTTGGCACTCCACGCGTACGCGTCATCGACGCGTACGCGTGACCTTAAAAGTCGACGTAAATAAGTGTTTGGGCAGAGAGTTGTGCTGGCTTGGGGCTGGAAGTGTGCTAGAAGCACAAAACTTGTTCACGCGTATGCGTTCCTGACATGGGCGCGTCACTTGCACAAATGGCCATCCATGCGTGCGCGTGCATGACGCGCACGCGTCGCATGAAATTAGTGGTTCCCAAGCCACGCGAACAGAGAGTTGTGCATGCGTGCGGTTGGCTTCGCGCGAATCGCACAAATCATGGGCACGCAAATGCGTGCCTGACGCTCACGCGTCATTAAGGAAAATTCGCGACCCATGCTTATGCATGCTGTACGCGTACGCGTCGCCTTCGCCGCCCAACTACACTAGTTCGCCGCCCAGTTTTAATTTTCTTTCTCTCTCACCCAATCCTAATTCTCTCTTGTTCTTTTATCCTTTTCTTTTTCTTTATAATATTTGTCTCTTTTTATTTTCAGTTCTTCTTTGCTTGAGGATAAGCAAACCTTTATGTTTGGTGTTGACGCTTCGCTTAAGGGTTCTCTGTTTATGTTTATGGCACCAAAAGGGAGGCGAATCATCTTCACGGAAGAGCACAACTTGAAGAATAAAACAACCGCTTGGATAACTAAGGTGGTTGAGTTCCTTTCATTCTATATTCCTTCCCGCTTTACTATATTATGTTCCGATTTTCTACTATTTTGCTTTGTTTGTTGCATGATCCTTTATTAGTTAGAATCCTAGGTCTAGTTTAGTTTTCTCTTAATTGCTTTAATTCCAAAAAGATGTCTCACATATTACTCACTGAGCTTGAATTCAAATAAAAAATACAGAAGCAATGTATTGTATGAGAAAGTGAGTTTATATTGAAGAATAGTCTTATTTACTTAGATATGGTGATATTTTCTATGATTCTGAATGCATGACATGAACAATGCATATTTAAATTTGAATCAAAGAATGTTAATGTACAAAGACCAGGGATTTAGAGAATTATTATGATTTTTCTTAAATAAAAAAAAATTTAATCCTTGAAGCAAAAGAAACAACAAAAAAAAGAGCAAGGTCCAAGGCTCTGAGCATCAATGACTAGGGAGGTCAGACATGATTAAAATCTCAAAGAGTTGTTTCCCTAGTTATATGCTTGTGGTGTTCTTGTGTCAAGTAATCCTTGAGACAAAACATTTGGAGTCGAGATCAATGGCAATTAGCAGAGTATGCCAAAGGCTTTGAGCATCGCTGTCTGGGAGTAGCTGAAAGAAAAATCAGAACTTCAAAAGAGTTCCCCAGATAAGTGCTTGTGGTGTTTCTGTGTCAAGTAAAACTTGAGACAAAACATTTAAAGTCACGGTTAGGCTCAAGGTGCAAAGCACCAAAGAAAAGAAAAATAGTTGTGTTCAAGGGTTAAATTGAGTTACAAAAGATCAGAGAATTCATAATATTATCCGGATTCTAATTCCAAATGACAGTAACATTCTTCTGATTCAAAGGAGAGTGAGATGCCAAAACTATTCAGGATTACTGTTGTAAACCCCACTATAAGCAGAGACATGAGCTTAATCGAACTCTCATTCTCATTCAAATTCACATTCTAAACCTATATTATTTTGGTTGCTTGAGGACAAGAAACAATTCAAGTTTGGTGTTGTGATGCGTGAGCATCTTTCCTATCTTTTCCTAGTAAATTTGCATTTAAATTGTTAAGTTTAAATCAAGAATTAATTATCTATTAGCCACTATGGATGCTACTTTGTCTTGTGCAATTTTATTTATTTTAGCATTTGGATGGATTTGATGGAGTTTCTGCAGAGAAACAGAAGAAACCAAGGAGCTGACCAGCGAGGAGCAACGCGTGCGCGTGCCTGACGCGTGCGTGTGATTTGGAGCTATCCATGGCGACGCGGGTGTGAACATGACACGTACGCGTGAAAAGCAAATCTGCTCAGCGGCGCATACGCGTACCTGACGCGTACGCGTGACACGCGAAAAAGACCATCGACGCGTACGCATGAATGACACGTACGCGTGACATGCGCGACGTGCAGAAAATGCTGGGGGAAATTTTAGGCCGAGTTTTAACCCAGTTTTCAGCCAAGAAAACACAGATTAGAAGCTGCAGAATGGACAAAACAAGTGGTCCCCATGACGTTAGGATTTTTGCCAGTAAAGAATGTCATAAAAACAGCCGCGTTGTAGATATAGTCTCTAAACCGACAAAAATCCCTTCGTACAAACGTTTTGGTTGTCACAAGTAACAAACCCCTTTTTAAATTGATAACCGAGTATTAAACCTCGGGTCGTCTTCTCAAGGAATTGCAGGGAGGTATGTTCTTATTATTGGTTATGAGTATTGTAAATTGGGGGTTTTGGAAGTAAGAAAGCAATATGTTGCACAAAAAGAATAAAATAAAATAGTAATAATAAAATAAACACTTGGCAAGGTATGAAGACTGGAGGTCCTATCCCAGTTATCCTTATCAATTGTAATGAGAATTGGATTTTTCTCCCACTTTATTAACCTCTAACTATGAAGATAGTGGTTTATCAACCTCCCCACACTTAAACATTAGCATGTCCTCATGCTAAGCTCAAGAGAAGCTATAAAGAATGAAGAGAGTATGCAATGCAACCTATGAATGTAACTACATGCTTAATGCTTTTACTTACTTGGTTAAGAGTAAATAAGTTCTCCAAGAATAAATATGAACTGGATTTCACTAATTCAAATCATAAAAAATGGAGTACAAATAGACTTGTAGAAGAAAATAGCTCATGAAAGCAGGGAACAAGGAGTTGAGCATCGAACCCTCACTGGTAGTGTATACACTCTAATCACTCAAGTGTTTTTAGGTTCGATTCTCTCAATTCTCTACTAACCTTGCTTTCTAAGGCTTGCTCTTCATCTAACAATCAAACATAAATTTAATGCATAAATACACATATCAAGAGGTCTTTTAAGGGTTGTAACGGGGTTAGGGTCAAGGTAGGATTGTATTTGGCCAAGTGGACTAAAATCTGAATCCTTAATTAACTTAAACTTGCCACCTAACTTTAGACAATCCATGTAATCATAATATAATATCTAACTATCCATTAACCATGTTTTCCACATATTCATGTATTCTAATTTCAAGTACAGTTCATATGCATTGCTTTCACTTACTTTGGGGCATTTTGTCCCCTTTTTCGTATTTGCTCTTTTTCTTTTCTTTTTCTCTCTCTTTTTCTTCTTCTTTTTTTTCTTTTTTTTTCTTTTTTTTTCTCAATGCATATGATTAATTTATTGAATGCATGAATCATGTTCTAAACATTTTTTTCACATTTTCATAAAGATATATAATACCCAATTCTTAAACCAAATATTTTCAAACCCACTTTTCCCACACTTAAATCATAAGCACTCTCACTAGTCTAAGCTAATCAAGGATTCAAATTAAGGACATTATTGTTTTTCACTTAGAGTTAATGATGTGCTAAATAAAAAGAACAAAGGGGTACAATAGGCTCAAAATTGGTTTGCAAGGGATAATGAAAGATAAGGCCATATGGGTATGTAAGCTCAGTGAAACAAAGGCCTCAATCATGTAAGTGTATGCATACATCAAATTATGGAAATATAGAATTAAGCAAGACAAAGATCACAATTTTAGAGAGAAAAATACACACACCAAAAATAAATTATTGGTTGATAAAATACAACCAATTCAAATAGGCTCAAAATCTCACAGGTTTTGTGTGTTCGAGCTATAAACCATGTTCCAGTATAATATTTCTTTAAACAAGTGTAACATTAAATTTTATTCAAATTAGTGAAATTCTCTAAAAATTTTCTTGAAAAAGAAAATATTACTTCAACCAAGTGGTAAAATATGCAAAAATTCAAATAATCATGCAATCAAACATGCAAATGCAACAATTAACAAGGAAAATAAAATATTGGTGTTTGAGAAGAAAATACTAACCCGTGGAGATCGGTATCGACCTCCCCACACTTAAAGATTGCACCGTCCTCGGTGTATGCTAAGATGTACAAGTGGATGGGCTGCTCCAACTGATGCCTTTCTCTATAGATTGTGCAGATTGACTTGCCTATCTCCCCATGTAAACGTCTTCTGGTTCTCTTCCGGGTGGCCATCCTGAAAGAAAAAGGGAAGAAGATTAACCCAGAAATAAAGATAGGAAAATAAATAAAACATGGGTTGGTTGATGCCAAATAATGAGGGTCTCAATTACATGGTAGCTACAACATGCAAGTGAGAAAACAATAGAAGCACATGGCATACCAGTGGTGCGAAAATTTGCAACAATGGAGAAGAGAATGGGGAAGGAGAGATAATATAAATTCATATCAATGCAAGAGTAATATAGATATAAAAGATTGGCATTGATTTAAATAATATTACTCAATAAGAATGAAACAAGTCACTAAGCACCAAGAAAATACCAGAAAAGATGTAACAGTTGAATAAGAACATTTGAACACCAATAATAATTTTTAGAAAAATAAAACTATGCAATGAATGAAAGTATGCAAACAAATTAAATAAAATAGAATGGAAGTGAGATAAAATAAGAAAGGAAGAAGAAAGAAATAAGAAAAGATAAGAAGAATAAGGATTCGGAGAAGAAAAGATAAGAAAATTGGCACTAATCTGGATAGGTTGTGCAATGCTGGCGACGCGGTCGTGTGGGTGACGCGGTCGCGTGGTGCGCGATAAGGGTGGGTGACGCGAACACGTGGGGCACGTGATCGCGTGACTTGATTTGTGCTGGTGGCGCGAGTGCAGCCTCGCGGTCGCACAACTCTCTGTTGAAAACTTAGTATTGCCAAAATCCTGGGTGACGCGATCGCGTGGGGGACGCGATTGCGTGAGTGGCCATCATGGGGATATGACGCGGACGCATGGAGCACGCGTTCGCGTGGTGAGGCTTGGGCTTTCAGCACGATTCCAGCCCAACTCCAGCTCAACTTTCGGCCATGCACCCTTTGACGTCGAAATCCAGGTCACGCGGCCGCGTGGGGCACGCGATCGCGTGGGAGGTCAGTATTCCCCTGCGACGCGGACGCCTCAGCGATGCGGTCGCGTGGGACGAATTGTGCCACTGGCACGCCTCCAGCCTTGCTCCAGCGTGACTCTCTGTTCGTTTTTATTTTCTCTTCTCTCCTTGCGATGCGGACGCGTCGCTGATGCGCTCGCGTCGCGTGCTCGCTTTTTTTTTTTTTATAATCTGAAAAATGCAGAATGCAGTGTTAATATGAATGTGATGCAAAACTCCAGGTTCAATATAACAAAATAAAATAAAATTCAAAAATAAATAAAACTAAGTAATGAAAAGGGAACGATCATACCATGGTGGGTTGTCTCCCACCTAGCACTTTTAGTTATAGTCCTTAAGTTGGACATTTGATGAGATTCCTGCTATGGTGGCTTGTGCTTGTACTGATCCAGGAATCCCCACCAATGTTTGTATTTCCAGTGTCCTCCGGGGTCCCAAACTAAGCATGTAAAGCCCTTAAGAAGCTTCAAACATATTCTTAGGCTCCCGGGGTGACAAATGCCAGAACAGATTACAGGATCCCAAACTTTACTTTTACACCCGTTTTTGTCTCGATCTGCATTTTTTCAGCCGGGTGAAAGGTGATCTGAATTCTCACTGTAGCGACCAAACAGCTTCCTGGACCCATTCAGTTGAGCTTTATACCAACCTTTGCGTTTGAACTCAAAGCTTCCAACCATGATGAACCTTGCAGGACAATTCTTACCACTGACCATTTTCCTCTTACTCTTAATGCCACAAAGAGCTCTAAGTTGACCATCCGTCTCCAGTAGCCCATATTCAAGTGGGATTAGAAAGCTAAGGGATATGAATTTTACCTACTTGAATGTTGTGAAGGATGATGGAAACTTAGGGGGAGGTGTTTATAATGGAATTGCAAGCTCCACTCCCTTGTGCTCTTCTCTGATAATTACCACCTCTTTGCAAGCTTCTTCAATTTCAACCTCTTCCTCTTGGTAGCTCTCTTTCAATTCAATCTCCTCTTCATTGCTTTCCAAGGGCATGGGAGGTTGTGCTTCCTCTTCTTGAATCTCCATCTCTTGATCAACCTCTTCCAAGTCTTCAACTGTGATATGCCTTGGAGGTTGTACACCCTCCGTAGCATCAATTTCAACCGTCTTGGAAGGAGGCTCTATGTCTCGACTTTCCCATGGAGGTTCTGCATCTCCTAAGTCTTCAACCACTTCTTCTTCTTCTTGAACAATGACAGCTTCTTCTACTTGTTCTAGTACGAATTTATTCTCTGTCTTGTCCAGTGGGGTTTCTGGTATCTCTTTTATGCTACGCTCTTCACTAGACTGTCCACATGGAGCTGTGGCTGATCCTTGTATATTTGAGCGCCTAGAAGCCCATTGAATTAATGCTTGCTCTAGTTGTTGAGTGGTTGCCTGAAATCGATCCACTGTTTCCTTGAAATGATCCTTTGTCTCTTGATGCACTCGGTTATCATAGGTAGGATCATAGTGCTCTTGGATTGATGGATATGAAGATGGCAGATATTGAGGTGGTGGTGGGATGGGGAGATTATTCTGTGATTGAAAAGGAAGTGCACTAGAGCTTGAGGGTTGATTGTTAAAGGTATTTGGTGGTCTGATTTGGGCGGCGAGAGCTCGTATAGTAGAGTTTAGATCGGTAAGTGCTCTCTCCATGGAGGTTTGGGGTGGATCTATGTATGGTTCATTTGGTTCATAAGGTGGTTGGTATGGTGGATGTGGGTTAGGGTCATATGGAGGTGAATGGTGGAAAGAGGCTTTTGAGTATGGTGGTCCAAAGTCATGTTGAGGAAAGGGTTCATAGGCATATGGTGGTGGTTGTTGATAGTCTATTGGAGGTGGTTGTTGCCATGAGGGTTGATCAAATCCTTGTGGCTCCTCCCATCTTTGATTGTTCTAACCTTGATGCATGTTCTCATTGTAATTTCTTCTTCCTGCAACATTATTGTAACCAGACTCATAGCCAAAGTGGTGAGAGTTCATAGTAGCAAATAAAAATTAAAAACAAAAATAAAAGTAAATTTAAATTAAAAGGTTATTTAAATTTTGGATTTGAAAATTAAATTTTTGAAATTTTGAATTTTAAATTTTTGAAATTTGAATTTTTTTTTTTGAATTTTGAAATTTGAAATTTTTTTTTTTGAATTTAAAAAAAAATTTTAAATTTGAATTTTGAAATTTGACTTTTGAAATAAGATAAGATAAGATAAAAATTTTAAAATAAAAATCAATAACCTCTTAATTTAATAAAAATAAAAACAAATCAAAAAGCAAATATTTACAATAACCAATAATAAGGCACACGTTTGCAATTCCCCCGCAACGGCGCCATATTGACGTTAGAATTTTTGCCAGTAAAGAATGTCATAAAAGTAGTCGTGTTGTAGATATAGTCTCTAAACCGACAAAAATCCCTTCGTACAAACGTTTTGGTTGTCACAAGTAACAAACCCCTTTTTAAATTGATAACCAAGTATTAAACCTCGGGTCGTCTTCTCAAGGAATTGCAGGGAGGTATGTTCTTATTATTGGTTATAAGTATTGTAAATTGGGGGTTTTGGAAGTAAGAAAGCAATATGTTGCACAAAAAGAATAAAATAAAATAGTAATAATAAAATAAACTCTTGGCAAGGTATGAAGACCGGAGGTCCTATCCCAGTTATCCTTATCAATTGTAATGAGAATTGGCTTTTTCTCCCACTTTATTAACCTCTAACTATGAAGATAAGTTAAGTGGATGAATTAATTCTTGAAGAATTCCAATTCTCAATCAACAATGAGTTTGATAACTCAAGAGTCACCAATTATTTAACCAAAGCCAAAAGGGGGGGGGGAATTCTACTAGAATGAAAATAATTTGGATAAACACATGGCATTAATAAATTAAAGAGAGAAATCATAAGTCTGAAATACTTCGAATTATATTAAATAAAATGTTCAAATCATAACATGGGAATTCATAAATTAAATTGGAAAAATAAATAAAAATAAAGAACCAGGGATTGAGCGTCACTCCTAAAACTAAGAGAAGTCCTAAATCCTAATCTTAAGAGAGAGGAGAGAACCTCTCTCTCTAAAAGCTACATCTACTCCTAAAATTGTGAATTATGAGAGCCTCCTTATGAATGGATGCAATCCCCCACTTTATAGTCTCTAATCTTGTGTTTTCTGGGCTGCAAACTAGGTCAGAAACAGTCCAGAATTCGCTGGTTTCGAATTTTGCCACGCTGGATTTCCGTCACTGCGACGCGGCCGCATGGATCACGCGGTGGCGTCGGCTAGCCTCAGGAAAACTATAGCATATTATATATCAAATCGAAGCCCCGGACGTTAGCTTTCTAACGCAACTGGAACCGCATCGTTTGGACCTCTGTAGCTAAAGTTATTGCCATTTGAGTGCAGAGAGGTCAGGCTGGACAGCTTAGCAATTTCTCCAACTTCTTGCATTCCTTCCAATTTTGCATGCTTTCTTCCCATCCTCCAAGCCATTCCTACCTTATAATATCTGAAAACACTTAACACACATATCAAGGCATCTAATGGTAATAAGAGAGGATTAATAATAAGCAAATATAAGATCAAAGAAGCATGTTTTCAATCAAAGCACATAATTAGGAAGGCAAATGTAAAACCATGCAAATAGTATGAATAAGTGGGTAAAGAGTTGATAAAATCCACTCAATTGAGCACAAGATAAACCATGAAATAGTGGTTTATCAACCTCCCCACACTTAAACCATGAAATAGTGGTTTATCACCCCATCCATCAATTGAAGACTTGATTATTTAATTAATTCTGATTTAAATTTAAATCTTATTAGAGGAAAAGATATTATTTTTAATTTTAAAGATAGAATTTAAATTAATTAGGATTAGATATAAAAAGGAATTCCAATAGGGGGGTTCCAGAACAACATTTTTTGAACAGTATTCCACTCCAATTTATAATCCTTATTCTGAACCATGAGCAACTAAACCTCCACTGTTAAGGTTAGGAGCTCTGTCTATTTGTATGGATTGATTTTATTGCTTTTTCTATTTTAATTCATGTATGGATTTACAATTTAGGAATTGTTTTCGCTCTTTATCTTATGAATTTAGGTGGAAGGGAAGTATGACCCTCTTTCTACTTGAGTTCTTGTATAACTTGGAAAAGCTCTTTACTTGAACAACAGCTTGAAAACATATTCTCCTAAATTTTAATTATCTGGATTTAACGGGATACGTGACATATAATCCTTTTATTTTTGGGTAATTAGAGTTTTTGTGACATACAAACTGGAATTTGATCATCACCCTCTAATTGGAATTGATTGACCAAGGAATTGGCAGTTGATGAAAATTATAGGAGACTAGAAAGGTCTAAGGAATTAGGGTCTAGTCATATATAGTTTGCTATAAATTAAATCCTACATGATTAAAATAGTTAGTAAGAAAAGTTAATCTGGAAAAATAGATAACTCTGAAACCTTAACTACCTTCTCCATACTTTACTCCCAACCCATTTACTTTACTATTTTACTTTCTGTAAGATTGTTTAATGCTCTTTGAATATTCAAACACTCTTTTCTATTTTTCTAACTAAGCCAATCAATGAATCATTGTTGCTTAGTCCTTCAATCCTCATGGGATCGACCCTCACTCACCTGAGGTATTACTTGGTACGACCCGGTGCACTTGTCGGTTAGTTTGTGGACTCTAAATACCACACCAGATGCAGGGACTTGGGTTGTGTGGAAACCGCCAAGTCCAATGTATGCTTGGCATCTCCTTCCTCGGTGTCCTCCTCCTCTCCCAACTCCTTGCCTTTATGTCTCATCCACGAAAACAATGAATAAAGTATAATTAGGAGGCAGTAAATAAGCATCTAATTGAAGAATTTTTGCATAGTGGTGTGGTATGATAGAAAGATGAGCCATGTGTGTATTCTAATTATGCGTGCGGTTAGAATACACACAACGACTGGTTAAAATGGCATCCACACAATCAAAAAATAAGCATGAGTTCCTCAACTAAATGGCCTAAGATGCAAGTGATGAATGAGCATCAATTAAACACAAGCAAACTTAGGCAACTACAACAAGAGTGAATTGAATGTAGGAATTATTAGATATTGAAGTTATGCAAGTGAAAGGGCAAAATTGATATAAAATAGCACAACAAATAATCCAATGCAATGAAGAAAAGAAAATTACTTATTCATCCTTAGGAATAATCAAATAATCACATGGTTAAGGTGTTTGTTACAAAAAGTGACAAGTCTTGATAGGAATCAAGTCAAGTCAACTCAAACAAATGCAAAACATTAACAAGAAACAAGGACCTTGTGATGTGATTATATTGACTTAAAAACCATGATGAACAAGCAATTTAATTCAATTCACTAAATTCAATATGTACTTGTTAAAAATTTCACCAAAAAGAAGTTAAATGTCAATGTTCATATCAATTTGGTGCTAGCCACTCAAAGCATTAAACAACAAGCACATCATTGAAATTCCAATTCAAAATAATATTATACTCATTTAAAAGTGCACATTTTTTTATTAGAATGCCAAACAAGGATATAGTCTAACACATATAGTCATGGCAACACATGCATTAAACTTAAGATTCATTTAGGCAATATGTCAAACACATGGAGTGCAGTGCACATATTCAACAAATTCAGGCCAAAAATATAAACATTAACAACCCATAAGTCAAAATTGAACACTTGCAAAGCAATAAACAAACAATTAAGCAAATATAAGCTAAATAACAAAAGTTAAATCAAGAAAATAGAAATTAAGCAAGAAAGCAACTAAACATAGCAAAGAAGATTAAAACAAGAAAATTGAAAAGATGAAGGATAGAAAAGAGAGGGATAGGCAACAGTGGCACTTATATTAGCCACTGCGAGGCTCACGGCGGTGGAACTTAGCCGGAGAAGAGAAGAAAGAAAGAAGAAAAAGAAGAAAGAAAGAAGAGAGAAGAAGAAAGAAGAAGAAAAGAGAAGAGGGAGAGACGGTGGTGGTGGTGGTTCTGGCGCCGGTGGCGGCGGTCGGACGGCGACGGTGGTGATCGCCGGAAGAAGGGGGTGGCTGGGTTGGGCGAATAGCAGCAGCAAGGAGAAATGAGATGAAGACTATTGGCTGAACAGGGAACCCTTTCTCATTAACGCTCTGAATGCAATCTGTGCATACGCACAGGCGAGTGTGCGTACGTACACCAGCAAAAATTGAGGGCGTTCATACGCACAGGATGTGCCAGCGCTGCTGGCAGAGGGGATCTCAAGATGTGTGCGTGCGCACAGTCTGTGCGCACGCACAGAGCATTTTTTTAAAGGATAGAAGGACAATGTGTGCGTGCGCATAGAGGTTCGTGCGCACGCACAGAATGAAAATGTGGTGGGGTGCGCATGCATAGAGGCTGCGAGCGCTGCGAACAGAGCGTGTGACAATGGGTGTGCGTACGCACACTGCTGTGCGCATGCACAGATTGGGAAAAATAGGGGAAGTGTGCGTACGCACAGGGCTGTGCGCACGCACCGGACTCTGTTTCTGCATATTTTTAAAGCATCTAAGGCACCAACCATGATATCAATCAAATTTTTTCAAGCTCAAAACACATCATTCTTCAAAAACACATGATCAAACATAAAATACAACTAATTTAAACCTAGAATGCAATCAAACTATGCTAATCAAAGAGACAAAATTCAATAAACAAAAGCTAAAAGAAAGAAGGATTGAAAAGATATTACCATGGTGGGGTGTCTCCCACCTAGCACTTTAGTTTAAAGTCCTCAAGTTGGACATTTGATTGGAGCTCACATCAAGGCGGCTTGTGCTTCCATCCATCCTTGAGTTGCCAACCATGCTTGCTCTTCAAAAATCCTTTAGGATCCCACACAAAGTACATCAAGCTCTCAAGCAACCTCAAGCAAGCAATTGGGATCCAAAATTGTTGGTTGTAAAGATGTATGCCTGGATCCCACACTTTAGTTTCCCTATCCCCCTCTTGTTTTCTTTCACTTGTACCCTAGGATGAACAACCTTCCCAAGCACCTTTAAAGCACCTACTTGAATCTTGGAATCCTCCCAAGTGGACATTACAAATTTATACTTTGAATTCCTTTGGTAACCAATACCCATTCCTTCACCATTCAACACTCCAAGTAGCATCTTAAGTTGGTGGTCCGTTTCCAAGAGAGCATATTGGTATGGGCCTACGAAGCTCATGGATGAAATTGTTACCCATTCAAATTGCCCTCGGTTTGGAATCACTCTCTTGGATTCTTGCATGAATGCTTCCACTTCTTGGATGTCTACCTCTTCCTCACCACTCTTTTTTAGCTCTTCCCTTTCTCTCTCAAACTCAAGAGTGGAAGGTTCCTCAAGATCATTGAGGGGGTTGACCAAGGTGGACAAAAAATCATTGATGATACAATCCACTTCTTGATCAAACTCCCACAACTCTCCATTTACCTCTTCCGGTTTACTAGCTCTACCTTCCTCCTCGTGTTGTAATTCTTGTCCTAGCTCTTTTTCTTTTGCTTGAGGCTCCATGTTTTCCTCCTCTCTACACTCCTTCGTTGCTCCTCCACATTCCTCAAGGGGAATGTCTTGATTGCTTGAGCGTAGTGAGGCTAAGCGGTTCACTGCTTCGGCTATGGTTGCCATGAACTCCCCGTGCTTCTTTCGGAACCCTTCTTGCTCTTGCAAGAATGCTTGAAGGTCTTGTTGTTCTTGGGGCAAGGGTTGGAGAACTTCACAATTTGATGGAAGAGAAGGTTTAAAGGTTGGGAGAAAGGTTGTTGGTGCACGAAATTGTGATCCTTAACAACGGCGCCAAAAACTTGGTGCTCGGAACGTAATTCACACACTTTGTCACAACTTCTCACAACTAACCAGCAAGTGCACTGGGTCGTCCAAGTAATAAACCTTACATGAGTAAGGGTCGATCCTACGGAGATTGTCGGCTTGAAGCAAGCTATGGTCACCTTGTAAATCTCAGTCAGAAAAATTCAAATGGTTATGGTGAATTGATAATTAAAATATAATTTAAAATATAAAATAGGATAGAGATACTTATGTAATTCATTGGTGAGAGTTTCAGATAAGTGTATAGAGATGCTTTTGTTCCTTCTGAACCTCTGCTTTCCTGCTGTCTTCATCCAATCATTCCTCCTCCTTTCCATGGCAAGCTTATGTAGGGCATCACCATCGTCAATGGCTACATCCCATCCTCTCAGTGAAAATAGTCCAAAATGTGCTGTCACCGCACGGCTATTCATCTGTCAGTTCTCGATCATACTGGAATAGGATTCCGTAATCCTTTTGTGTCTGTCACTATGCCGAGCACTCGCGAGTTTGAAGCTCGTCACAGCCATCCCTTCCCGGATCCTACTCGGAATACCACAGACAAGGTTTAGACTTTCCGGATCTCAAGAATGGCCGCTAATAATTCTAGCCTATACCACGAAGACTTTGATCTCATGGAATGGAAGGCTCGGTTGTCAGGCGAGGCAACCATACATCATGAATCAGGAGGCTAAGAGATATGCACTTAAGCTATTGCAAGTACAACGGACGTGGTTGTAAGGCACGCGTTCATAGGTGAGAATGATAATGAGTGTCACGGATCATCATCTTCCTCAGGTTGAAGAACAAGTGTATATCTTAGATAAGAAATAGGCTTGAGTTGAATATTAAAACAATAGTACTTTGCATTAATTCATGAGGAACAGTAGAGCTCCACACCTTAATCTATGGTGTGTAGAAACTTTACTGTAGCAAATACATAAGTGATGAAGGTCCAGGCATGGCCGAATGGCCAGCCCCCCTAAAGGTCTAAGATAGCATAAAACTAATCAAAAGAACTCCCTAACATGATAGTAAAAAGTTCTATTTATACTAAACTAGTTACTAGGTTTACAAAAATCAGTAAATGATGCAGAAATTCACTTCCGGGCCCACGTGCTATGTGCTTGGGCCGAGCATTGAAGCTTTCACATGTAGAGGTCTTCCTTGGAGTTAAATGCCAGTTTGTAACCTGTTTCTGGAGTTTAACTCTGCTTTGCAACCTGTTTCTGGCATTTAACTCCAGAATAGGGCAGAGAGTTGGCGTTGAACGCCAGTTTGTGTCATCTAAACTCGGGTAAAGTATGGACTATTATATATTGCTGGAAAGCCCTAGATGTCTACTTTCCAACGCAATTAAGAGCGCGCCATTTGGACTTCTGTAACTCTAGAAAATCCACTTTGAGTGCAGAGAGGTCAGAATCTAACAGCATCTATAGTCCTTCCTCTGAATCTGGTTTTTACTCAGGTCCCTCAATTTCAGCCAGAAATTACCTGAAATCACAGAAAAATATACAAACTCATAGTAAAGTCCAGAATTGTAATTTTTATTTAAAAACTAATAAAAATATACTAAAAACTAATCAAATCATACTGAAAACTATGTAAAAATAATGCCAAAAAGCGTATAAATTATCCGCTCATCACAACACCAAACTTAAATTGTTGCTTGTCCCCAAGCAACTGTAAATCAAATAGGATAAAAAGAAGAGAATATACGATAAATTCCAAAATATCAATAAAACTTAGCTCCAATCAGATGAGCGGGACTAGTAACTTTTTGCCTCTTGAATAGTTTTGGCATCTCACTTTATCCATTGAAGTTCAGAATGATTGGCATCTATAGGAACTCAGAATTCAGATAGTGTTATTGATTCTCCTAGTTCAGTATGCTGATTCTTGAACACAGCTACTTTATGAGTCTTGGCCGTGGCCCTAAGCACTTTGTTTTCCAGTATTACCACCGGATACATAAATGTCACAGACACATAACTGGGTGAACCTTTTTAGATTGTCACTCAGCTTTGCTAAAGTCCCTAATTAGAGGTGTCCAGGATTCTTAACCACACTCCTTTTTTGCTTTGGACCTCGACTTTAACCGCTCAGTCTCAAGTTTTCACTTGACACCTTCACGCCACAAGCACATGGTTAGGGACAGCTTAGTTTAGCCGCTTAGGCTAGGATTTTATTCCTTTAGGCCCTCCTATCCACAGATGCTCAAAGCCTTGGATCCTTTTTATTACCCTTGCCTTTTGGTTTTAAGGGCTATTGGCTTTTTGCTCTTGCCTTTTGGTTTAAAGAGCTTTTGGCTTTCTCTGCTTGCTTTTTCTTTTTCTTTTTCTTTTTGCCATTTTTTTCTCTTTTTTTTTTTCACAAGCCTTTGTATTCACTGCTTTTTCTTGCTTTAAGAATCCATTTTATGATTTTTCAGATCATCAAATAACATTTCTCCTTTATCCTTATTCTTTCGAGAGCCAACATATTTAACATTCATAAACAACAAATTCAAAAGACATATGCACTGTTCAAGCATTCATTCAGAAAACAAAAAGTATTGTCACCACATCAAAATAATTAAACTAGTTTCAAGGATGAATTCGAAACCATGTACTTCTTGTTCTTTTGTTTTTAGAACAGTTTTCATTTAAGAGAGGTGATGGATTCATAGGACATTCATAGCTTTAAGACATAGACATTTAAACACTAATGATCATGTAATAAGACACAAACATAAATAAAACATAAAGCATAGTAAATGAAAAACAGGAAAATAAGAACAAGGAGATTAAGGAACGGGTCCACCTTAGTGAGGGTGGCGTCTTCCTCTTCTTGAAGAACCAATGGTGCTCTTGAGCTCCTCTATGTCTCTTTCTTGCCTTTGTTGCTCCTCCCTCATAGCTCTTTGATCTTCTCTAATCTCATGGAGGATGATGGAGTGCTCTTGGTGCTCCACCCTTAGTTGTCCCATGTTGGAACTTAATTCTCCTAGGGAAGTGTTGATTTGCTCCCAATACTTTTGTGGAGGAAAGTGCATCCCCTGAGGTATCTCAGAGATTTCATGCTGAGGAATTTCCTCATGGTCTTGTTGAGGTCCATGATCTCTTGTTTGCTCCATCCTCTTCTTAATGATGGGCTTGTCCTCTTCAATGAGGATGTCTCCCTCTATGTCAATTCCAGCCGAATTGCAGAGGTGACAAATGAGGTGAGGAAAGGCTAACCTTGCCAAAGTAGAGGACTTGTCAGCCACCTTATAGAGTTCTTGAGGTATAATCTCATGAACTTTCACTTTCTCCCCAATCATGATACTATGGATCATGATGGCCCGGTCTATAGTAACTTCAGACCGGTTGCTAGTAGGAATGATTGAGCGTTGAATAAACTCCAACCATCCTCTACCTACAGGCTTAAGGTCCAGTCTTCTCAATTGAACCGACTTGCCTCTTGAGTCAACTTTCCATTGAGCTCCTTCCACACATATATCCAAGTACTATTCAATATGAGTCAACTCGGTGAACAACTTATTTATCCTATTTCTGATAGCCCCTGGGTGAGCCCTGTCCAAGTTGTCCCCAAAAAAGGAGGCATGACAGTGGTTCATAATGAAAAAAATAAACTGGTTCCTACTGATGACAAGTCATCTTAGCCTAGTTTTACTAGTCTTTTTCTTTGTTTTTATTAGAATTTATGCACTTTCTTGCATTGTAAGTAAGCAATTTGGAATGAAAATGCATGGTTTCCTTGAATCAATCAACCACCATTTAATTGATACTAAATTATGAGGTTGAAGCTAAATTTAATTGATTTTTATTGATTTATAAACCTTGTGAATTTAGGGATACTTTGATTGGTTGTTTTGATTACTTGTAGGTGAAGAAAAGAAGAAAATAAGAAAGCGTAGCCTAAGAAGCGTGACCCAAGGAGGAGAAGAGTGTGGCAAAGAAAACAATAAAGCATGGCATCGGCTTGAGAGCATTATCGTGCTAAGAAACAAAGGAAAGAAACAAAGGAAAGAAGAATGATGCTCCGCTCCCCTTGAGAGCATTATCGGGCTTCACTCAAGAATAAATCCAAGGAAATAGTTTGCCAATGTTTACTCCAAGGATCGAACCCATGAGCAAGGGGGAGTGGGGAGCGCTACTCACAAGGGAAAATGAGCCACGCTTGGCCAAAATGCCACCTCCAAGGATCGAACACAGCACCTTAAGGAAGCAAGGAGCAAGGCGCTACAAGAAACCAAGGAAATTTGCACCAGCGCATGCTTCCCCAAGGTTTCGAACTTGGGACCTCAACCAAGCAAGAGGAATGCTACGCTCTTGCTGAGAGCAGAGCGCTACTCCTTGGTGCAACATGCACAACTTAACACGGCCAGGAGACTTGGAGCGCGCATCATGACACGGCCAGGAGCTTGGAGCGCGCAAGACATGGCCAAGGCAGCATGATGCTGCGCTCTCCCCAAGAGCGGAGCGCTATCCTGATGCACCCAAGCTTGGCACGCAACAAAGAGCCAAGGACATGAGCCACAACGCTACGCTCTCACTAGGAGCTGAGCATTGCCCTGGGAGCATGATGAGCGGATATTTTATACGCTTTTTGGGGATAATTTCATATAGTTTAGAGTATGTTTTAGTTAGTTTTTAGTCTATTTCTAGTAGTTTTTAGGAAAAATTCATATTTCTGGAGTTTGGCTAGAACATTAATTTGATTGGGTTAGAAACTTTTATACTCTTTTCAAAACCTTCTTTTTCAAAAATATTTTTTTTATTAAATCTTGTGCCAAACTTTAAGTTTGGTGTTTTCTTGTTGATTCCCCTTTGATTTTCGAAAATTTTGGGGAAGGTGATTGCACCAAGACAACCTTATGCGATCTTGGGGCAAGCATCAACCTAATACCTGCATCCACTATCAGGAAACTTGGCTTAACTGAAGAAGTTAAACGTGATCATGCCATTGGTGCAGTATTGGGACAGAGGCATGACAAGCTTCTGCATGTCATTTATTGTGCTAGTCGCGTTTTAAATGATGCCCAGAAAAATTACACAACCATAGAAAAGGAATTACTTGCAGTGGTTTACGCCATTGACAAGTTCAGATCATACTTAGTAGGATCAAAAGTGATTGTGTATACTGACCATGCTGCTCTTAAATATCTACTCACCAAGCAGGATTCAAAACCCAGGCTCATCAGATGGGTATTGCTTCTGCAAGAGTTTGATATAGAAATAAGAGACAGAAAAGGGACAGAGAACCAAGTGGCTGATCATCTGTCCCGCATAGAGCCAGTGAAAGGGACGTCCCTCCCCTTTCTTGAGATCTCTGAGACGTTCCCTGATGAGCATCTATTTGCCATTCAGGAAGCACCATGGTTTGCCGATATTGCAAACTATAAAGCTGCAAGGTTCATACCCAAGGAGTAGAATAGAATACAAAAAAAGAAACTAATCACTGATGCAAAGTACTACTTGTGGGATGAGCCCTATCTCTTTAAGAGATGTGCAGACAGAATTATCCGTAGGTGTGTCCCCAGAGAGGAAGCACAGAGAATCCTATAGCATTGCCATGGATCTCAATATGGAGGCCATTTCGGAGGTGAGCGAACAGCCACCAAGGTCCTCCAATGTGGCTTCTATTGGCCCACACTCTATAAAGATTCCCGAGAGTTTGTACGTAAGACTCCTGAAGGCTGGGCGTTAGTAACAGATGCAAAAGGATAGTAAATCCTATTCCAACCGGATCGAGAACCAACTGGTGATTAGCCGTGCTGTGACAGAGCGCGTGAGCGTAGTTTTCACTGGAAGGATGGAAGGTAGCCATTGACAACGGTGATCCACCAACACACAGCTTGCCATAGGGGGACGTGCGTGCGTGAACAAGAAGACAGAGGAAAGCAGAGATTCAGAAGACAAAGCATCTCCAAAACTCCAACATATTCTCCATTACTGCACAACAAGTAACTTTTAATTTATGCTCTATTAGTTATTCACAATTCAACTGATAAACATAATTGACTTCCTGACTAAGATTTACAAGATAACCATAGATTGCTTCGAACCAACAATCTCCGTGGGATTCGACCCTTACTCACGTAAGGTATTACTTGGACGACCCAGTGCACTTGCTGGTTAGTGGTACGCGTTGTGAAAAGTGTGATTCGCAATTTGTGCTACCAGAGCAACACCCATGGGCCAAAAATTCAATAAAAATTTCATTTTAATTCAATTCTTCATCAATTGAACCAAGGCCATCCAGATCCACTCTTCCTCAAATCCAAAGCAAGCTAAGCCCATTATCATCACTCAAAGGCACAAGGATTAGTTAGCTTAGGAATTTATTTTAATTGTAATTTGTTTAGAATTTCAATTTCATTTTCATTTTCACTTTATAAAGCCTATATAAATGCAACAATTCCATCTCATTAGGGGAGGCCAGCTCTACTAGAGAGCACTAAGGGGAATTGGGAAGGAGAATTGATCTCTCTTCCTCCTTGTTCTTGTTTCTACACTTTTTACTCTTTGTTTTGGATCTTGGGTGGAGAATTGAAGAAATTCTGTTTCAATCTCACCTTGAGGTCTCTTTCAGTTTATTTGTCTGCATAATTCAAGGAATTGTGGTTTGGAATTAAATTTTTTCTACTGTTTTCATCTTTACTTCTTCTGCAATTTGTTCTTCTACTTCTTTTGCACTTGTTCTTGGTTGGATCAAGGAAGGACTTGAGATCTAGACTTGTTTTCTAGTATCATCCAACCCCTGAGATCTTCAACTGTCCTTTAGCTATTGCAATTGAGCTGCATTTTACTTTCTGTTTCATTCCTATTCAATTTTATTTCTGTTTTGATCTTGAGAGCAAGTGAGTTCTTGGCTTCCTTTCTATTTTTACTATTTCATTGAAATTGTTAGTTTCTCTTTGAGAATTAAAAATTGAACTAAGTCTTCTTGCTAATTTCCTCTTCTGCTACGTTTACTTTTTTGCAATTTCCTTTCCTGCATTCTACACTTTCACATTTCTGTTCACATTGAGCTTGATTTAATTTTCTACACATTTACATTTCCTGCAATTTAAATTTCCAGTTGCTTGATCTATTGCTTTCTTTAATTTCTAGCACCCAATCCCCTTTACATTTCATGCAATTTACATTTCTTGTCATTTAAGTTTTTGCAAGTTACATTTCTTGCACTTTAAGTTTCTGCACATTTACATTCTGTAGCTTTAAATTTATTGCAATTTACTTTCTGTTGGCTACATTTCACACAATTCACTCAATGTTAGCTTGACTAAACTAATCACCCACTAAAGTTACTTGATCCATCAATCCCTGTGGGATCGACCTCACTCTAAGTGAGTTTTACTACTTGATGCGACCCGGTACACTTGCCAGTTAGATTTGTGTGCTTGGAATTCGTTTTCCAAAATATACCATCACCTACAAGAACAATTACAGGGTGGCACATGTGTATTGACTACAGAAGGCTCAATACAACCACCAGAAAGGATCATTTTCCTTTACCATTCATAGACCAGATGCTGGAAAGACTAGCAGGTCATGATTATTATTGCTTTTTGGATGGCTATTCACGCTACAACCAAATTGTAGTAGATCCCCAGGATCAAGAGAAAATAGCATTCACATGTCCATCTGGAGTATTTGCCTACAGAAGGATACCATTTGGGCTGTGTAATGTACCTGCAACATTTCAGAGATACATGCTTTCTATTTTCTCTGATATGGTGGAAAAATTTCTGGAAGCTTCATGGATGACTTCTCAGTATATGGAGACTCATTCAACTCCTGTCTTGATCACCTAACACTGGTTCTGAAAAGATGCCAAGAGACTAACCTGGTTTTAAACTGGAAAAAATGTCACTTTATGGTGACTGAAGGGATTGTCCTTGGGCATAAAATTTCGAACAAGGGAATAGAGATGGATCAAGCTAAGGTAGAGGTAATTGAAAAATTACCACCACCTGCCAATGTTAAGGCAATCTAAAGCTTTCTGGGGCATGCAGGATTCTATAGGAGGTTTATAAAGGACTTTTCAAAAATTGCAAAACCTCTAAGCAACTTGCTAGCTGCTGACACACCATTTGTGTTCGACACAGAGTGTCTGCAGGCGTTTGAAACTCTGAAAGCTAAGCTGGTCACAGCACCAGTCATTTCTGCACCAGACTAGATATTACTATTCGAACTAATGTGTGATGCCAGTGAACATGCCATTAATGCAGTATTGGGGCAGAGGCATGACAAGCTTCTGCATGTCATTTATTATGCTAGCCGTGTTTTAAATGATGCCCAGAAAAATTACATAACCATAGAAAAAGAATTGCTTGCAGTGGTTTATGCCATTGACAAGTTTAGATCATACTTGGTAGTATCAAAAGTGATTGTGTACACTGACCATGCTGCTCTTAAATATCTACTTACAAAGCAGGATTCAAAACCCAGGCTCAAAAGATGGGTGTTGCTTTTGCAAGAGTTTGATATAGAAATAAGAGACATAAAAGGGACAGAAAACCAAGTGGCTGATCATTTGTCCCGGATAGAGCCAGTAGAAGGGGCGTCCTTTTCCTCTATTGAGATCTCTGAAACCTTTTCGGATGAGCATTTGTTTGCCATTCAGGAAACACCCTGGATGAACAAAGTGCTTAGGACCACGGCCAAGACTCATAAAGTAGCTATGTTCAAGAATCAACATACTAAACTAGGAGAATCAATAATACTATCTGAATTCTGAGTTCCTATGGATGCCAATCATTCTGAATTTCAAAGGATAAAGTGAGATGCCAAAACTGTTCGGAAGCAAAAAGCTACTAGTCCCGCTCATCTAATTAATATCTGAGCTTCACTTAAAACTCTGAGATATTATTGCTTCTTGATTTCTTTTTATCCTATTTTATCTGTCTAGTTGCTTAGGGACAAGCAACAGTTTAAGTTTGGGGTTGTGATGAGCGGATATTTTATATGCTTTTTTGGGTTAATTTCATGTAGTTTCTAGTATATTTTAGTTAGTTTTTAGTATATTTTTATTAGTTTCTTGGCAAAATTCATATTTCTGGATTTTTCTATGAGTTCGTGTGTTTTTCTATAATTTCAGGTATTTTCTGGGTGAAATTGAGGGAGCTGAGCAAAAATCTGATTCAGGCTGAAAAAGGACTACTGATGCTGTTAGATTCTGACCTCTCTGCACTCGGAATGGATTGTTTTGAGCTACAGAAGTCCAATTAGCGCGCTCTCAATTGCGTTGGAAAGTAGACATCCAGGGCTTTCCAGAAATATATAATAGTCCATACTTTGTTCGAGGATAGACGACGTAAACTGGCGTCCAACGCCAGTTCCGTGTTGCATTCTAGCATTAAACGCCAGAAACAGGTTACAAGTTGGAGTTAAACGCCAGAAATAGGTTACAACCTGGAGTTTAACTCTAGAAACAGCCTAGGCACGTGTAAAGCTCAAGTCTCAGCCCCAGCACACACCAAGTGGGCCTCAGAAGTGGATTTCTGCACTATCTATCTTAGTTTACTCATTTTCTGTAAACCTAGGTTACTAGTTTAGTATTTAAACAACTTTTAGAGATTTATTTTGTATGTCATGACATTTTTAGATCTAAAATTTGTACTCTTTCATGGCATGAGTCTCTAAACTCCATTGTTAGGGGTGAGGAGCTCTGCTGTGTCTCGATGAATTAATGCAATTATTTCTGTTTTCTATTCAAACACGCTTGTTTCTATCTAAGATGTTCATTCGCACTTCAATATGATGGATGGGATGATCCGTGACATTCATCACCATTCCCAAACTATGAAACCATGACTGACAACCACCTCCGTTCTACCTTCGATTGAATGAGTATCTCTTGGATTCCTTAATCGGAATCTTTGTGGTATAAGCTAGAATCCATTGGCAGCATTCTTCAGAATCCGGAAAGTCTAAACCTTGCCTGGGGTATTCCAAGTAGGATTCAAGGATTGGATGACTGTGACGAGCTTCAAACTCAATGGATCCTATTCCAACATGAGTGAGAACCGACAGATGATTAGCCGTGCGGTGACAGCGCACCTGGACCATTTTCACTGAGAGGACGGATGGTAGCCTTTGACAACGGTGATCCACCAACACACAGCTTGCCATAGGAGGAACCTTGTGTGTGTGAAGAAGAAGACAGCGGGAAAGCAGAGATTCAGAAGACAAAGCATCTCCAAAACTCCAACATATTCTCCACTACTGCATAACAAGTATTTAATTCATGCTCTTTTATTTTTCGCAATCCAAACTAATAAAATCCCTCTTCTTTCCTTTCTTTTGCTTGAGGACAAGCAAACCTCTATGTTTCGTGTGTCTATCCGTGATCACTAAGCCAATACCCACTAAGATAATGGCTCCTAAGGGAAAACAAACCAACTCAAGAGGTAAGAAAGAGAATATTCAAAAACCACTTTGGAATCAAGGAAAGTTCTTAACCAAAGAACATTCAGACCATTACTACAAAATAATGGGTCTAAGGTCAGTGATCCCAGAAGTAAAATTCGATCTAAAAAAAGACGAATATCCGGAGATCCAAGAGCAAATTCAAAACAGAAGCTGGGAAGTCCTAGCTAATCCTGAAACAAAGGTGGGAAGAAACATGGTTCAGGAATTCTTTGCAAATCTGTGGTAGACGGACAGGCAGAGAATAGCGGGAACCGCATTCTATGACTATAGAACTCTGGTCAGAGGGAAGATTGTTCACACCCACCCTGACAAAATAAGGGAGATCTTCAAGCTGCCTCAACTGTAAGATGATCCAGACTCCTTTAATAGGAGAATGATGAGACCAAACCTGAGCTTGGACAAAATCCTACAGGACATATGCCTCCCTAGAGCCAAATGGACAACCAACACAAAGGGTGCCCCAAACCAACTCAAAAGAGGAAATCTCAAACCAGTCGCCAGAGGCTGGCTGGACTTCATTGGGCGCTCTATACTGCCCACTAGCAACCGCTCTGAGGTCACCATTAGAAGAGCAGTGATGATTCATTGCATTATACTTGAAAAAAAAGTGGAAGTTCATCAGCTGATTTCTTGTGAGCTTTATAAAATTGCAAACAAGAACTCCAAAGATGCCAGATTGGCTTATCTTAGCTTGGTTTCTCTGTTATGTAAAGATGCTGGGGTAAAAATGGGAGTAGATGAGTATATCCCAGTTGAGCAACCAATCACCAAAAAGTCTATGGAAGGACAACAAGTACAGGACGACCCCATCAAGAGGAGAGCACAGGAGTTCCTCCCGGAAATCCTTCAATTTGAATACTGGGAGCGCCTAGAAGCATCTGTCACCAAGTTGCAAGAAGCTGTGGATCAACTGAAGGAAGAACAGCAAAATCAAAACAGCATGCTCTGCAAACTGCTTAGAGAACAAGAAGGGCAAGGGCGTGAACTGAAGGAACTGAAGCGCCTGAAGCTATCTCTTGAAGGGCCAAGCACTCCACAGACTAAAGAGGCATCCACCTCCCAAATTTGAGGTTGTTGAGTTCTAATCTTAGCCTTAACTCTGTGATAATTATTTTTATTAGAAATTTACCATAGAAGTCATATATGAGTAGTAGTAATTAGTATCTCTATTTTGATTTTATCTCCAATTAAGTTATAATTTATATTTCTCATCATCATCAAACATGAATAAAATAGCAGATTTTTAGAATAAGGAGGCAATATTTTTTCGAGTTTTTAATAAGGAAAATTCTAATTATTTATATGTGGTGGCAATGCTTTTTGCCTTCTGAATGAATGCCTGAATAGTGCATGTTTTTTATATTGAATTTTATGAATGTTAAAATTGTTGGCTCCTGAAAGAATGATGAACAAGAGAAATGTTATTGATAATCTGAAAAATCATAAAATTGATTCTTGAAGCAAGAAAAAGCAGTGAATACAAAAGCTTGCAAAAAAAAAAAACCAAGCAGAAAAAAGCCAATAGCCCTTAAAACCAGAAGGCAAGGGTAATAAAAAAGGATCCAAGGCTTTCGACATCAGTGGATAGGAGGGCCTAAAGGAATAAAATCCTGGCCTAAGCGGCTGAACCAAGCTGTCCCTAACCATGTGCATATGGCATGCAGGTCCAAGTGAAAAGCTTGAGACTGAGTGGTTAAAGTCATGATCCAAAGCAAAAGAGTGTGCTTAAGAACTCTGGACACCTCTAATTGGGGACTTTAGCAAAGCTAGGTCACAATCTGAAAAGGTTCACCCAGTTATGTGTTTGTGGCATTGATGTATCCGGTGGTAATACTGGAAAACAAAGTGCTTAGGGCCACGGCCAAGACACATAAAGTAGCTGTGTTCAAGAATCAACATACTAAACTAGGAGAATCAATAATACTATCTGAATTCTGAGTTCCTATGGATGCCAATCATTCTGAATTTCAAAGGATAAAGTGAGATGCCAAAACTGTTCGGAAGCAAAAAGCTACTAGTCCCGCTCATCTAATTAGAATTTGAGCTTCACTTAAAACTCTGAGATATTATTGCTTCTTGATTTCTTTTTATCTTATTTTATCTGTCTAGTTGCTTGGGGACAAGCAACAGTTTAAGTTTGGTGTTGTGATGAGCGGATATTTTATACGCTTTTTGGGGTTAATTTCATGTAGTTTCTAGTATGTTTTAGTTAGTTTTTAGTATATTTTTATTAGTTTCTAGGCAAAATTCATATTTCTGGACTTTACTATGAGTTCGTGTGTTTTTTTGTAATTTCAGGTATTTTCTAGCTGAAATTGAGGGAAATGAGCAAAAATCTGATTTAGGCTGAAAAAGGACTGTTGATGCTGTTGGATTTTGACCTCCCTGCGCTCTCAATTGCGTTGGAAAGTAGACATCCAGGGCTTTCAAGCAATATATAATAGTCCATACTTTGTTCGAGGATAGATGACGTAAACTGGCGTTCAACGCCAGTTCCATGTTGCATTCTGGTGTTAAACGCCAAAAACAGGTTACAAGTTGGAGTAAAACGCCAGAAACCGGTTACAACCTGGCGTTTAACTCTAGAAATAGCCTAGGCACATGTAAAGCTTAAGTCTCAGCCTCAGCACACACCAAGTGGGCCCCAGAAGTGGATTTCTACACTATCTATCTTAGTTTACTCATTTTCTGTAAACCTAGGTTACTAGTTTAGTATTTAAACAACTTTTAGAGATTTATTTTGTACCTCATGACATTTTAGATCCACACTTTGTACTCTTTGATGGCATGAGTCTCTAAACTCCATTGTTGGGGGTGAGGAGCTCTACTGTGTCCCGATGAATTAATGCAATTATTACTGTTTTCTATTCAAACACGCTTGTTTCTATCTGAGATCAAAAACATGGTGCACGAATTGTAAATCACACTTTTCACAACCCGTACCACTAACCAGCAAGTTTTTGGCGCCGTTGCCGGGGATTGTTCGAGTTTGGACAACTGACGGTTTATTTTGTTGCTTAGATTAGGAGAAATTTTTCTTTTTGGTCTACAGTCTTCTATTATTGTTTTTGGTTGAAATTTCTTTTTTTAAATCCTTATTTTCTCTTTTTAAATTTTTCAAAAATTTTATAAACTGATTATTGAGTTTTTCTGTTTGAGTTTAGTTTCATATCTTAAGTTTGGTGTCAATTGCATGTTTCTTTTTCTTTTAAATTTTCGAATTTGTGTTCATTGTTCTTTATTAATCTTCAAATTGTTCTTGTTTATTTCCCTTGTTTGATCTTTAGTTTTCCTTGTTTTTTTTATTTTTCTTGTTTCTCTTGTGCATTTTTGAATTATTAGTATCCAAAAAAAATAAAATTTATAGCTCAATTGGCTAGAGTGTTGTGCTTATGTTCTTGGTGTTTTCTTGTTAGTTCTTATTTAATTTTCGAAAATTTATTTTTGGTTTTCTAAAAATTTTAAGTTTGGTGTTCTTGAGTCTTTCTTGTGTTTTCATTTTAAAATTTTTAAGTTTGGTGTTCCTTGGTGTTTTTCCTCCAAATTTTCGAAAATAAGGAGTATTAGATCTAAAAATTTTAAGTCTTGTGTCATTTTATTATTTTTCTCTTTCCTTATTAAATTCAAAAAATATCTTTTCCCTTTTCAATTAATTTTCGAAATTTCCCTTTAAAAATTCAGATTTTTATTTTAAAAACTTTCTATTTTATCTTATCTTAGTTTTAAAAATTCAAAATTCAAATCTTTTCAAAAATCATATTAAAAAATTTTCAAATCTTTTCAATTAATTAGTCAATTCAACATTCAAATTTCTTTTTATTCAAATTTATATTTTATTTTCTAATTATTTTACTTTATTTTATTTCATTTTTTTCGGTTATTTTTAATTAAATAAAACAAAAAAAAATAAAAATACATTTTACTTGCAATTCACATCATCTCCCTTTCTCCGTCATGGATCTAAGTAGAAATGAACAGTCCAAAAGGACTCTGGGGTCATATGCTAACCCCACTTCTGCTGCATATGGGAGTAGTATCTGTATACCCTCCATCAAAGCAAGCAGTTTTGAGCTAAATCCTCAGCTCATTGTCATGGTGCAGCAAAACTGCCAGTATTCTGGTCTTCCACAGTAAGAACCTACTGAGTTTCTGGCACAATTCTTGCAAATTGCTGACACAGTACGTGACAAGGAGGTAGATCAGGATGTATACAGGCTGTTACTATTTCCGTTTGCTGTAAAAGATCAAGCTAAAAGGTGGTTAAATAACCAACCCACAGCAAGCATAAGATCATGGAAACAGTTATCAGACAAATTTCTGAATCAATATTTCCCTCCAAAAAGGATGACACAGCTAAGGCTGGACATCCAAGGCTTTAAACAAGAGGAAGATGAATCCCCTTATAATGCCTGGGAGAGGTATAGAGGGATGCTAAGGAAATGCCCCTCTGAAATGTTTTCAGAGTGGGTGCAATTAGACATCTTCTACTATGGGCTTACAGAAAGAGCTCAGATATCTCTGGACGTTTAGTTCTTAGATCATGGGGGCTGGCCATTCCGCCATGCCTAGACCTTGTTCTTATGTATTTTCAACGATAGAGTTTCTACACACCATAGATTAAGGTATGGAGCTCTGCTGTTCCTCATGAATTAATGCAATGTACTATTGTTTTTCTATTCAACTCAAGCCTATTTCTTATCTAAGATATACACTTGTTCTTCAACCTGAGGAAGATGATGATCCGTGACACTCATCATCATTCTCACCTATGAACGCGTGCATGACAACCACATCCATTCTACTTGCAATAGCTTAAGTGCATATCTCTTAGCCTCCTGGTTCATGATGCATGGTTGCCTCGCCTGACAACCGAGCCTTCCATTCCATGAGATAAGAGTCTTCGTGGTATAGGCTAGAATTATTGGTGCCATTCTTGAGATCCGGAAAGTCTAAACCTTGTCTGTGGTATTCCAAGTAGGATCCGGGAAGGGATGGCTATGAAGAGCTTCAAACTCGCGAGTGCTGGGCGTAGTGATAGACACAAAAGGATTACGGAATCCTATTCCAGTATGATCTAGAACCGACAGATGAATAGCCGTGCGGTGACAGCGCATTTTGGACCATTTTCACTGAGAGGATGGGATGTAGCCATTGACGACGGTGATGCCCTACATAAGCTTGCCATGGAAAGGAGTAGGAATGATTGGATGAAGACAGCAGGAAAGCAGAGGTTCAGGAGGAACAAAAGCATCTCTATACGCTTATTTGAAACTCTCACCAATGAATTACATAAGTATCTCTATCATATTTTATATTTTAAATTATATTTTAATTATCAATTCACCATAATCATTTGAATCCGCCTGATTGAGATTTACAAGGTGACCATAGCTTGCTTCAAGCCGATAATCTCTGTGGGATCGACCCTTACTCACGTAAGGTTTATTACTTGGACGACCTAGTGCACTTGCTGGTTAGTTGTGCAAAGTTGTGACAAAGAACTAAGATTATGAATGTGCATATTAAGTTTTCAGCGCCGTTACCAAGGAATGAACCATCACGATTTCTGCGCACCAAGTTTTTGTTATTAATTTGTTGTTTTTTCTCTTTTTTTTTCTGCAAGCCTTTGTATTCACTGCTTTTTCTTGCTTCAAGAATCAATTTTATGATTTTTCAGATCATCAAATAACATTTCTCCTTTTTCCTTATTCTTTCAAGAGCCAACATATTTAACATTCATAAACAACAAATTCAAAAGACATATGCACTGTTCAAGCATTCATTCAGAAAACAAAAAGTATTGTCACCACATCAAAATAATTAAACTAGTTTCAAGGATGAATTCGAAACCATGTACTTCTTGTTCGTTTGTTTTTAGAATAGTTTTCATTTAAGAAAGGTGATGGATTCATAGGACATTCATAGCTTTAAGACATAGACATTTAAACACTAATGATCATGTAATAAGACACAAACATAAATAAAACATAAAGCATAGTAAACGAAAAACAGGAAAATAAGAACAAGGAGATTAAGGAACGGGTCCACCTTAGTGAGGGTGGCGTCTACCTCTTCTTGAAGAACCAATGGTGCTCTTGAGCTCCTCTATGTCTCTTCCTTGCCTTTGTTGCTCCTCCCTCATAGCTCTTTGATCTTCTCTAATCTCATGGAAGATGATGGAGTGCTCTTGGTGCTCCACCCTTAGTTGTCCCATGTTGGAACTTAATTCTCCTAGGGAAGTGTTGATTTGCTCCCAATAGTTTTGTGGAGGAAAGTGCATCCCCTGAGGTATCTTAGGGATTTCATGATGAGGAATTTTCTCATGCTCTTGTTGAGGTCCATGATCTTTTATTTGCTCCATCCTCTTCTTAGTGATGGGCTTGTCCTCTTCAATGAGGATGTCTCCCTCTATGTCAGTTCCAGCCGAATTGCAGAGGTGACAGATGAGGTGAGGAAAGGCTAACCTTGCCAAAGTAGAGGACTTGACAGCCACCTTGTAGAGTTCTTGAGGTATAATCTCATGAACTTCAACTTCCTCCCCAATCATGATACTATGGATCATGATGGCCCGGTCTATAGTAACTTCAGACCGGTTGCTAGTAGGAATGATTGAGCGTTGAATAAACTCCAACCATTCTCTAGCTACAGGCTTAAGGTCCAGTCTTCTCAATTGAACCGACTTGCCTCTCCTTCCATACATATATCCATGAGGACTTGGTCCAACCTTTGATCAAAGTTGACCCTTCTAGTGTAGGGACGTGCGTTTTCTTCCATCATTAGCAAGTTGAATGCCAGCCTTACATTTTCCAGACTGAAATCTAAGTATTTTCCTCGAGCCATGGTAAGCCAATGCTTTGGATTCAGGTTCACACTTTGGTCATGGTTCCTAGTGATCCATGCGTTTGCATAGAACTCTTGAACTATTAAGATCCCGACTTGTTGAATGGGGTTGGTGAGAACTTCCTAACCGCTTTTTTGTATCTCATGTCGGATCTCCAGATACTCATTTTTTTGAGCTTGAAAGGAACCTCAGGGATCACTTTCTTCTTGGCCACAACTTCATAGAAGTGGTCTTGATGGACCTTTGAGATGAATCTCTCCATCTCCCATGACTCAGAGGTGGAAGCAATTGCCTTCCCTTTCCTCTTTCTAGAGGTTTCTCTGGTGCTTGTTTCTGGCGTTTAACGCCTACTTGATGCTTCTGTCTGGCGTTAAACGCCAGTTTGATGCTTCTTACTGGCGTTTAAATGCCAGTAAGTTCTTCCTCCAGGGTGAGCTGTTTTTAAAGCTATTTTCATTCTGTTTTTGATTTCTCAGTAGTTTTCGTGACTCCACATGAAGGATTATGAAATCAGTAGGGATGTAAAGGCCTTCAACCTTTACTAGCACGTCCTCTACTAGTCCATAAGCATGTTTTCTTAAGTTGTCTGCCATCTCTAATAAGATTCTGGCAGCTTGCACCTCAAAAATCCCAAGTTTCTCAATTACAGAGAGTGGCATTAAGTTTATTCCTGACCCCAGGTCACACAGAGCCTTCTCAAAGGTCATGGTGCCTATGTTACAGGGAATTAGGAATTTACCAGGATCCTATTTTTTTGAGGTATTTTTTGCCTATCCAATGCATTTAGTTCATTGGTGAGCAAGGGAGGTTCATCTTCTCAAGTCTCATTACCAAATAATTTGGCATTCAGCTTCATGATTGCACCAAGGTACTTAGCAACTTGCTCTTCAGTAATGTCTTCATCCTCTTTAGAGGATGAATACTCATCAGAGCTTATGAAGGGCAGAAGGAGGTTCAATGGAATCTCTATGGGCTTTAGATGAGCCTCAGATTCCTTTGGTTCCTCAAAGGGAAACTCTTTATTGGTCACTGAACGTCCCAGGAGGTCTTCCTCACTAGGATTCACGTCGTCCTCCTCCTCTTTGGGTTCGGCCACACCAAGTAAGGTAATGGCCTTGCACTCTCTCTTTGGATTCTTTTCTGTATTGCTTGGGAGAGTACTAGGAGGGGTTTTAGTGACTCTTTTACTCAGCTGGCCCACTTGTGCCTTCAAATTTCTAATGGAGGACCTTGTTTCATTCATGAAACTTAAAGTGGCCATAGATAGATCAGAGACTATATTTGCTAAGCTAGATGGATTCTGCTCAGAATTTTCTGTCTGTTGCTGAGTGGATGATGGAAAAGGCTTGCTATTGCTAAACCTATTTCTTCCACCATTATTAAGGCCTTGTTGAGGCTTTTGTTGATCCTTCCATGAGAAATTTGGATGATTTTTCCATGAGAGATTATAGGTGTTTCCATAGGGTTCACCCATGTAATTCACCTCTGCTATTGCAGGGTTCTCAGGATCATAAGCTTCTTCTTCAGAAGATGCCTCTTGAGTACTGTTGGATGCAGCTTGCAATCCATTTAGAATCTGAGAAATGATATTGACTTGCTGAGTCAATATTTTGTTCTGAGCCAATATGGCATTCAGAGTATCAATTTCAAGAACTTCCTTCCTTTGAGACGTCCCATTACTCACAGGATTCCTTTCAGAAGTGTACATGAACTGGTTATTTGCAACCATGTGAATGAGTTCTTGAGCTTCTGCAGGCGTTTTCTTTAGGTGAATGGATCCACCTGCAGAATGGTCCAATGACATCTTTGATAATTCAGACAGACTATCATAGAATATATCCAGGATGGTTCATTTTGAAAGCATGTCAGAAGGACACTTTTTGGTCAGTTGCTTATATCTCTCCCAAGCTTCATAGAGGGATTCACCTTCTTTCTGTCTGAAGGTTTGAACATCCACTCTAAGCTTACTAAGCTTTTGAGGAGGAAAGAACTTGGCTAAGAAAGCCGTGACCAGCTTATCCCAAGAGTTCAGGCTATCTTTAGGTTAAAAATCCAACCATATTCTAGCTCTGTCTCTTACAGCAAACGGGAAAAGCATAAGCCTGTAGACCTCGGGATCAACCCCATTGGTCTTAACAGTATCACAGATCTGCAACAAATTCAGTTAAGAACTGAAAAGAATCTTCTGATGGAAGTCCATGAAACTTGTAATTCTGTTGCATCAGAGAAACTAATTGAGGCTTTAGCTCAAAATTGTTTGCTCCAATGGCAGGGATTGAGATGCTTCTTCCATGTAAATTGGAATTTGGTGCAGTAAAGTCACCAAGCATCTTCCTTGCATTGTTATCATTTTCGGCCATGCCTCCTTCTTTTTCGAAAATTTCTGTCAGATTTTCTCCAGAGAGTTGTGCTTTAGCTTCCCTTAGCTTCCTCTTCAGAGTCCTTTCAGGTTCAGGATCAGCTTCAACTAGAATGTTCTTATCCTTGTTCCTGCTCATATGAAAAAGAAGAAAATAGAAAAGAAAATATGGAATCCTCTATGTCACAGTATAGAGATTCCTTTATGTGAGTAGAAGAGAGAGAATTCGAACACAGAAAAAGGGAGATGGTTCGAATTTTTAAGAAGAGAAGTGTTAGTAGATAAATAAAATAATTAGAAAGACATNTATCCTTGTTATGAAAAAGAAGAAAATAGAAAAGAAAATATGGAATCCTCTATGTCACAGTATAGAGATTCCTTTATGTGAGTAGAAGAGAGAGAATTCGAACACAGAAAAAGGGAGATGGTTCGAATTTTTAAGAAGAGTAAGAAGAGAAGTTTTAAAATCAAGTCAAAAGATTTAAAAATCAATTTTTGAAAAGATAAGAAGTTAGAAAAGAAGTTAGGAAAGATTTTGAAATTGATTTTTGATTTTGAGTGATTGAAACTTATTTTGAAAAAGATTTGAGAAAGAAATTTAAAAAGATTTGATTTTGAAAGTTAAAGTTGATTACTTGACTAACAAGAAACAAAAAGATATGATTTCAAAATTTAAAGATTGAACCTTTCTTAATAGGCAAGTAACACACTTAAAAAACTTTTGAATCAATCACATTAATTGTTAGTAAAGATTTTGAAATTATGAACAAGTTAAGAAAAAGATTTTTGAAAATCAATTTGAAATTTTTGAAAATCATAAAAGAAAAATGAAAAAGATTTGATTTTTGAAAAAGATTTGAAAAAGATAGAATTTTTAAATTGAAAATTTGACCTGATTAACAAGAAACAACTAAATTTTAAAATTTTATGACTAATTCAATTCAAATTTTCGAAATTGTATGAGAGAAAAAGGGAAAGATATTTTTCTGATTTTTGAATTTTTAATGAAGAAAGAGAAAAACAACAAAAAAACTCAAAACATGAAAATTATGAATCAAAACAACTAATACATGCAAGAACACTTTGAATGTCAAGATGAACACCAAGAACTTATATTTTGAACATTTTTAAGAAAAGAAAAACATGCAAGACACCAAACTTAGAAATTTTCAACTTTAGACACTAACAAATTGAAAATGCATATGAAAAACATGAAAAGACACAAAACATAAAAATGCAAAGATCAAACAAGGAAATTCATCAAGAACAACTTGAAGATTATGAAGAACATATGATGAATTTTCGAA
>NC_029785.2:103714535-103720359 GCF_000816755.2 Arachis ipaensis | reverse complement strand
AGGAAGGTGATTTTCGAAAATTAGAGAGGGAAAATTAGTTAGGTGGTTTTCAAAAAGATATGATTGAAATAGTAAACTTTTAAAATCAAACAAAAAGTCAAAAGATTTAAAAATCAATTTTTGAAAAGATAAGAAGTTAGAAAAGAAGTTAGGAAAGATTTTGAAATTGATTTTGAAAATGATGTGATTGAAACTTATTTTGAAAAAGATTTGAGAAAGAAATTTAAAAAGATTTGATTTTGAAAGTTAAAGTTGATTACTTGACTAACAAGAAACAAAAAGATATGATTTCAAAATTTAAAGATTGAACCTTTCTTAATAGGCAAGTAACAAACTTAAAAATTTTTGAATCAATCACATTAATTGTTAGCATTAATTTCGAAAATATGAAATGGAAATAAGAAAAAGATTTTGAAAATCAAAATTTAAAATTTTCGAAAATATGAAAGAAAAAATGAAAAAGATTTGAAAAAGATAGAATTTTTAAATTGAAAATTTGATTTGACTCATAAGAAACAACTAGATTTTAAAAACTTTTGACTAGATCAAATCAAATTTTCGAAAATTTATGAGAAAATAAGGGAAAGATTTTTTTTTTTTGATTTTTGAATTTTTTATGAAGAAAGAGAAAAACAACAAAAAGACTCAATGCATGAGAATTTTGGATCAAAACAAACAATGCATGCAAGAACACTTTGAATGTCAAGATGAACACCAAGAACACTTTGAATGTCAAGATGAACACCAAAAACTTATTTTTGAAAATTTTTAAGAAAAGAAAAACATGCAAGACACCAAACTTAGAAATTTTCAATGTTGAGACATTAATAATTCAAAAATGCATATGAGAAACAAGAAAAGACACCAAAAGAGAAATTTTAAAGATCAAACAAGAAGACTTACCAAGAACAACTTGAAGATCTTGAAGAATGCAATGCATGGATTTTCGAAAAATGCAAGAAAGAGATAAACATGCAATTGACACCAAACTTAAAAATTGACAATATACTCAAACAAGAAACACAAAATATTTTTGGTTTTTATGATTTGATTAATTTTTTGGATTTTTTTTTCGAAAATTACTTGGAGAAGAGAAATAAGGATTTCAAAATTTTTAATGAGAATTCCAGGTATCATGCAATGTTAGTCTAAAGCTCCAGTCCAGGAATTAGACATGGCTTACTAGCCAGCCAAGCTTTCAGTGAAAGCTTCGGTCCAAAACACTAGACATGGCCATTGGCCAGCCAAGCTTTAGCAGAACATTACATACAACAGCTAATTTGCTGGAAAAGACAAAGAAGCTCTTCTCTTGAGATAGTTGAAACCTCGGTCCAAAAGATTAGACATGGCTTAAAATCCAGTCAGGATTCAACATATCTCTTGAAACTCTAGAATTCATTCTTAAAAATTTTGAAGAACATAGAATAATTTAAATTTTTTATATTATTTATTTATTTTTTTTCAAAAATAAAATTAATAAAAACAAAAAGCTTAAAATTAAAATAAAATTACCTAATCTGAGAAACAAGATGAACCGTCAGTTGTCCAAACTTGAACAATTCCCGGTAACGGCGCCAAAAACTTGGTGCACGAAATTGTGATCCTTAACAACGGTGCCAAAAACTTGGTGCTCGGAACGTAATTCACACACTTTGTCACAACTTTGCACAACTAACCAGCAAGTGCACTGGTTTGTCCAAGTAATAAACCTTACGTGAGTAAGGGTCGATCCCACAGAGATTGTCGGCTTGAAGCAAGCTATGGTCACCTTGTAAATCACAGTCAGGCGGATTCAAATGGTTATGGTGACTTGATAATTAAAATATAATTTAAAATATAAAATAGGATAGAGATACATATGTAATTCATTGGTGAGAGTTTCAGATAAGCGTATAGAGATGCTTTTGTTCCTTCTAAACCTCTGCTTTCCTGCTGTCTTCATCCAATCATTCCTCCTCCTTTCCATGGCAAGCTTATGTAGGGAATCACCGTCGTCAATGGCTACATCCCATCCTCTCAGTGAAAATGGTTCAAAATGCGCTGTCACTGTACGACTATTCATCTGTCGGTTCTCGATCATACTGGAATAGGATTCCGTAATCCTTTTGCGTCTGTCACTACGCCCAGCACTCGCGAGTTTGAAGCTCGTCACAGCCATCCCTTCCCAGATCCTACTCGGAATACCACAGACAAGATTTAGACCTTCCGGATCTTAAGAATGGCCGCCAATAATTCTAGCCTATACTACGAAGACTCTGATCTCATGGAATGGAAGGCTCGGTTGTCAGGCGAGGCAACCATGCATCATGAACCAGGAGGCTAAGAGATATGCACTTAAGCTATTGCAAGTACAACGGACGTGGTTGTCAGGCACGTGCTCATAGGTGAGAATGATGATGAGTGTCACGGATCATCATCATCCTCAGGTTGAAGAACAAGTGTATATCATAGATAAGAAATAGGCTTGAGTTGAATAGAAAAACAATAGTACTTTGCATTAATTCATGAGGAACAGCAGAGCTCCATACTTTAATCTATGGTGTGTAGAAAATACATAAGTGATGAAGGTCCAGGCATGGCCGAACGGCCAGCCCCCCTAAAGGTCTAAGATAGCATAAAACTAATCAAAAGAACTCCCTAACATGATAGTAAAACGCTAGAAACAGGTTGCAAACCAGAGTTAAACGCCAGAAACAGGCTACAACCTGTTGTTTAACTCCAATAGAAGCCTCTACACGTGTAAAGCTCAATGCTCAGCCCAAGCACATATCAAGTGGGCTCCGGAAGTAGATTTCTGCACTATCTGTACTTAGTTACTTATTTTCTGTAACCCTAGCTACTAGCTTAGTATAAAAACAACTTTTAGAGACTTACTATGTACCTCATGATATTTTACACATTTCATATTGTATTTTCTGATGGCATGAGTCTCTAAACCCCATGGTTGGGGGTGAGGAGCTCTTCTGTGTCTCGATGAATTAATGCAATTACTTCTGTTTTCTATTCAATCATGCTTGTTTCTATTCTAAGATACTCGCTTGTACTTAACCGTGATGAATGTTATGATCCGTGACACTCATCATCATTCTCAACCTATGAACGCATGTCTGACAACCACTTCCGTTCTACCTTAGATTGAGTGTGTATCTCTTAGCCTCTTGGTTCATGATCAGAGTCTTCGTGGTATAAGCTAGGATTATTGGCAGCCATTCCTGAGATCCGGAAAGTCTAAACCTTGTTTGTGGTATTCTGAATTTAGAGCCATTAAATTAGAGTCTTTTATTTTCTCTTCAAAAATCTTTCAAAAAAAATTTTATTTTTCTTTATTAATTTTTAATTTTTCTTTGAGTCTTCTGTTTGAGTTTAGATTCATATTTTAAGTTTGGTGTCAATTGCATGTTTTTATTTTCCTTTAAATTTTCGAATTTGTGTTCATAGTTCTTTCTTGATCATTAAGTTGTTCTTGCTATTTTTCTTGTTTGATCTTTAGTTTTTCCTATTCTGTGTCTTTTCTTGTTTTTCTTGTGCGTTTTCAAATGATCAGTATTCAAAAAAGTTATATACATTAATTACCTTTTTTTAAAAAAACACGTTAAATTTATAGCTCAGTTGGCTAGAGCGTTGTGCTTATGTTCTTGGTAATTGGGTATCTTCCTTTTAAAACTTTTTCATAAATAATTTTTCTTTGATTAAATCTTGTGTCAAACTTTTAAATTTGGTGTTCTCTTGTTATTTTTCTTTAATTTTTGAAAATTTATTTTTAGTTTTCTAAAAGTTTTAAGTTTGGTGTTCTTTTTATGTTCTTGAGTCTTTGAATTTTATTCTTGTTGTTCTTGTGAGTCTTCAAGGTGTTCTTGAGTCTTCTTTGTATTTTGATCATAAAAATTTTAAGTTTGGTGTTCCTTGGTGTTTTCCCTCCAAAATTTTCGAAAAACAAGGAGCATTAGATCTAAAAGTTTTAAGTCTTGTGTCTTTTGTGTATTCTTCTCTTTCCTCATAAAATTCAAAAAAAAAATATCCTTTCCTTTAATTGCTCATAATTTTCGAATTCATTAGGTTGATTTGGTCAAAATTTTTAAAATCATATCTTTTTCAAAATATTATCTTATCTTTTCCAATCTCAAATTTTAAAATCATACATTTTCAAATCTTTTTAATTAATTACTTATTTTAATTTTCAATTTCCTTTTTATCTATTTTTCTAATTTTCGAAATTATAGTTAATTTTTTTATTATTTTATTTTATTTTATTTTCCTTTTAATTTTTGGTATTCAAAAAAAAAAATTTGTAAAAAAATTTTTTTTGTAAAATTTTTTTTTTTATATTTTACAATCCATATCATCTCCCTTTCTCCATCATGGATCCAAGTGGAAATGAACAGTCCAAAAGGACTCTGGGGTCATATGCTAATCCCACTACTGCTGCATATGGGAGTAGTATCTGTATACCTCCATCAAAGCAGGCAGTTTTGAGCTAAATCCTCAGCTCATTGTCATGGTGCAGCAAAACTGCCAGTATTCTGGTCTTCCACAGGAAGAACCTACTGAGTTTCTGGCACAGCTCTTGCAAATTGCTGACACAGGACTTGACAAAGAAGTAGATCAGGATGTCTACAGATTGTTACTATTTTCATTTGCTGTGAAAGATCAAGCTAAGAGGTGGTTAAATAACCAACCTACAGCAAGCTTAAGAACATGGAAACAGTTATCAGACAAATTCCTGAATCAATATTTCCCTCCAAAAAGGATGACACAGCTAAGGCTGGACATCCAAGGCTTTAAACAAGAGGATGATGAATCCCTTTATAATGCCTGGGAGAGGTACAGAGGGATGCTAAGAAAATACCCCTCTGAAATATTTTCAGAGTGGGTGCAGTTAGACATCTTCTACTATGGGCTTACAGAAAAAGCTCAGATATCTCTAGACCACTCAGCTGGTGGATCTATAAACATGAGAAAGACTATTGAAGAGGCTCAAGAGCTTATCGATATAGTTGCTAGAAATCAGCATCTGTACATAAGTAATGAGTCCTCTATGAAAGAAGAAGCCAAGGCAGTATTAACTGACTTTAGTCCTCAGGAACAAGTTGCTGAACTCAATCAGCAACTATCTTCTATAACAAAGCAGTTAGCAGAAGTTAAGGAGATGCTATAAGAAACCAAAAATGCTAACAAGGATATGGAATCACAATTGAATCAGACAAAACAGCAGTTATCAAAACAGATAACAGAGGAGTGACAAGCAGTTCAATTAAGAAGTAGAAAAACATTAAATACCTCAACTCAAAGTAGCAGAAAGCCAAGAAAAGAACAGCTGACAGAGGATGAGCAACCTGCTACCCAAAATCCCTCTAAGGACAGTAAAAGCCCAGAGAGGAATAAGTCTGGCGTTCAAACGCCAAAAAAGGGTGAAAAACTGGCGTTAAAAGCCCAATCCGTGTTCAGTTCTGGCGTTCAAATGCCAGTGAGAGATTGATGCCAGGGCATTTTGGCCAGTTTCACTGACCTTTTCTTTACTATTTTTAGGGTAGTTTCATGCATTTCCTTAGGAAATAAGCTAGTTTTGGGTAAATATTCACTTACATCTTGATTCAAGCATACATTGTGGGGGAAGCCAACGTTAGTGACATTCAACTTTGTCACTAACGTTGGCCAAGTCACAATAAGCCACGTTAAGTTCCACGTTAACCTAGTTAACGTGGAAGCAAACGTGAGGAGACAAAGTGGTCGAGAACGTTAGTGACACCAAACATTGTCACTAACGTTGGAAGGAACCCACACAAGCCCCAATAAGCCACGTTAACTTAGTTAACGTGGAAGTTAA
>NC_029785.2:103704860-103713834 GCF_000816755.2 Arachis ipaensis | reverse complement strand
TTAACTTAGTTAACGTGGCCTCTAACGTTAAGAAGTAAAGGGGAAGCCAATGTTAGTGACATTCAACTTTATCACTAACGTTGGCCAAGTCATAATAAGCCACGTTAACTCCCATGTTAACTTAGTTAACGTGGAAGTTAATGTGAAGAAGGAAGGTGATCGCCAACGTTAGTGACACCCAACATTGTCACTAACGTTGGAATTAGCCCACATAAGCCACTATGAGCCACGTTAACTCCCACGTTAACTTAGTTAATGTGGAAGCTAACGTGGATAAGGGAATGATGAGCCAACGTTAGTGACACTCAACTTTGTCACTAACGTTGGAGATGGCTAGCATGGCCACGTTAGAAGCCACGTTAACCTAGTTAACGTGGACTCTAACGTGAGAAATAGGGGCACATTGGAACGTTAGTGACAATGGTAAGTGTCACTAACGTTCTCGAAGGTTGGCAAGCCTACGTTAAAAGAGCCACGTTAACTAAGTTAAACGTGGACTCTAACGTAGGGAAGGGGGAGACTTCTCAACGTTACTGGGAAAGGTAAATCCCAGTAACGTGTACAAAGGGCATAAAGGCAACGTTAGTGGCAACGTTTGTGCCACTAACGTTGAAGTTAACGTGGCTCTTACTTTGGTAAGGAACGTTAGTGAAAAAGGTGATTGTCACTAACATTCTCGAACCCATATTTTCACTGAACGTTAACACCACTAACGTCCTGAGCTAAAGTCTCTGCCCACTTCAAACTTTCTCTCTGCAAGTAAAGCCAAGCCCAATGAAGAAGAGAACTGCTTCAAACTCAAGATCCAAAGGTCCATACCCAAGACTTGAAGAGCTAACTAGAAGAACAGAAGAGTAGTATATATAGGAGTAGCTTTGAATTAAATTGGGAGTTGGAAATTATAGGGAGCCTCTTGGCATAAAACTACTCTCTGTAGTTTACTTTCTCTGCACTTCTAGTTTCATAATGTATTCTCCATCCTTGTTTTCATTTTCCAAAGCTATGAACAACTAAACCCCTTTCATTGGGTTAGGGAGCTCTGTTGTAATTTGATGGATCAATACTAGTTTTCATTATTCTTCTTCCATCTTTTCTCTTGATTTTACTTGAAAGCTTTCGATCTTCATCCAATTGGGTAGTTATCTTGGAAAAGAAGCTATTCATACTTGGATCTCTTCTGAACCTTGAAAGAGGAATGAAGAGATCATGCTAGAAATGCTTTCTCATGCTGGACCAAATTGGGTTTGGATGGATATGTGACTATAATCCTCTCAACACTTGATTTGGGAAATGCATGTGGTATAATCAGTGACCATACTTCTTCTCTTCTCATGAGCAATTGACCAAGGAATTGGCTATTGATAAAGATTTGAGAGATTGAATTACAAGAAATTGTGATTCGATCACTTAAGATTTCCAAGGAGATCAATGAGTGCATTGATTGAGGAAGAGATGAAAATGAAATTGATATGGATAATGCAACATCTCCTGAGCCCAATGAACTCCCCATTTCTGATCTTACCCATTCTCTTTAATTTCTGTCATTTACTTTTATGACCGATTTCCCCATTCCCATTTAAGATTCTTCAATTTACTTTCCGTCATCTACATTCAGCTCTTTATTTCTAGCATTTACTTTTCTGTTATTTACTTTCCCGCCATTTAATTTTTTGCAATTCTCAACTCAAATTTTGATTCTCTCAACTAGAACATTCTTCTAATTAAAGTTGCTTGATCAATCAATCCCTGTGGGATTCGACCTCACTCTATTGCGAGTTTTTACTTGACGACAAATTCGGTACACTTGCCGAAGGAAATTTGTTATGAGACAAGTTTTTCGTGCATCAAGTTTATGGCGTCGTTGTCGGGGATTGATTGTGCATCAACAATGATTAAATTGGAAGATAACTAGGTTGAGCATTATTGTTTTATTTGATTTAATTTTCTGTTTGAGTAATTTACTTTCTGTTTTAGTTAATTTCTTCCCTTTCCCCTACTTTTTCTTTGTTATTTACAATTCATTTCACTAACCCACTAACTGTTTGATATATTACATCACTCACATTAACAGTAATTCTGATAGAAATACTTTCTGCATCTATTTTCCTTGCTTGTACTTGTTGGTTGTATGACAGGGAGAAGAAGCGGGGCTTCAACTTCCTTTGATTCTGAACCTGAGAGGACCTTCTTGAGATTAAGAAGGGAAGCAAGAGGAAAAAGAGTAGTTGGTGCTGAGGAAGAGGAGGAATACTTTGAACCAAACATGGAAGAAAACATGGAAAACCATCATGAAGAAGAGACTCACAACCAAGGCGGAGGAGGTCGAGCAAATCATGCTGGGGAGGATAGAAGAGTTTTAGGCTCTTACATCAATCCGAACCCCAGAAACTGCGGAAGTAGCATTCAAAAGCCAACCATCCATGCCAATAATTATGAACTAAAACCACAGCTCATCACCCTTGTTCAAAACAACTGTTCGTTCGGAGGGAGTGTCCAAGAAGACCCCAATCAATATTTAACCACCTTCCTGAGAATATGTGACACAGTGAAGTCTAATGGTGTTCATCCTGACGCCTATAGACTGCTCTTATTTCCATTCTCACTCAAGGATAAGGCAGCCAAGTGGCTGGAGTCTTTCCCAAAGGAGAGCTTGACAACCTGGGAGGATGTGGTGAACAAATTCTTAGCAAGATTTTACCCTCCTCAACGAATCAATAGGCTGAGAGCTGAGGTCCAAACTTTCAGGCAACAAGATGGTGAGACTCTTTATGAAGCATGGGAGAGGTTTAAGGACTTAACAAGGAGGTTCCCACCAGATATGTTCAACGAATGGGTGCAGCTGCACATTTTCTATGAAGGCCTGTCATATGAATCAAAGAAGGCAGTAGACCATTCATCCAGAGGATCTTTGAACAAGAAGAAGACCATTGAGGAAGCTATAGATGTCATTGAAACTGTAGCAGAGAATGACTACTTCTATGCTTCCAAAAGAGGGAACACGAGAGGAGTAATGGAGCTAAACAATGTAGATGCTCTGCTGGCCCAAAACAAGCTCATTACCCAGCAGCTAGCTGACCTCACCAAGAAGATGGAGAGGAACCAAGTAGCAGCAATCACCACTTCATCAACAACCCAAGAAGGAGTGAATGAAGAAGCAGAGGGAAGTCAGGAGCAAGTCAACTACATTGGAAATTCACCTAGGCAAAACCATGATCCATACTCTAAGACCTACAACCCTGGATGGAAGAATCACCCAAACTTTGGGTGGGGAAATCAACAAGACCAAAGCCTTGATCAAAGACGCCCAAATCCCAACAATGCAGCTCACCAACATTTCACATCTAGGCCATATCAACACTCCCATAACAACACCTCTCCACATCCACATCAAAACCAAAATAACTTACCTCATCCTTCCACCTCTAATCACGATCTACAATCATTTGATGACAGACTCTCAAGGATTGAGAATCTACTTGAAGGCATAGGCAAGGAGATTCAAGACAACAAGGTGTTCAAGGAGGAAGTGCGAGCCAGTTTCAAGAACCAGGGAGACACAATCAAGAGGTTGGAATTTCAAGTGGGGTATCTCTCTGAGAAAATTCCCAAACCCACAGATGGATTTTCAAGTGACACAGAGAAGAATCCGAGAGGTGAAACAAAGAAAGTAAGATGGGAAGATTGCAAGATGGTCACTATAAGTGATAAGGAGACTGAGGACAAGCCAAGCAAGCTGTCAGAACAACCTGAAGATACCTCAGTAGAGAAGAAGGAAAAAGATCATCAAGAACTAGAAATCTCACAACAGGAGCTGCTGAGACTCTATTCACCTTTTCCCCAACTGCTCAATGGTGCTGTGGAGAAGAGAATATACTCAAGGTTTCTAGATTTGTTTGCATCTCTGCATGTCAACATACCATTCATCAAAACTATTCAACAAATGCCTGCATACATCAAGTATATGAAGGAGCTGCTTCCCAGGAAAAGCTCACTCAAGGGAGGCCAAACTATAGTGATGAACAAGGAGTGCAGTGCCCTCATTCAACCATAGTTGCCTACAAAAAGAAAAGATCCGGGGAGTTTTCATGTCCCCTGTGCCATAGGAGAAACAATATTTGATAAAGCACTCTGCGATTTGGGAGCCAACATCAACTTAATGCCCTTATCCCTGGTGAAGAGGCTGAAGATCACTGAGATAATGCCCACAGAGGTAGTCATAAAGCTGGTAGACAAAACTCAAAAACAAGCAATAGGAGTGGTGGAAAATGTATTGGTAAAGGTTGGGAAGTACTTTCTTCCCACAGACTTTGTCATCTTGGATATGGAAGAGAGTCACACTCATCCAATCATATTGGGAAGACCATTCCTAGCTACAGCCAGAGCACTCATAGATGTGGAGTCTGGGGAGCTAATATTGAGGATCCATGATGAACGACTCAGCTTTAATGTCTTCAAACTCTCATAAGAAGCAGACCAAGAAAACAAAGAACCAAGCAAAGATCATAATGAGATGCTGATAGAGGAAGCAAGCATTGAAGCACAACCAGCCCATCTGGGAAAGCCCTTGGTTGATGAACAAGAAAATAAGCAGTTGTCACAACTCAAGGAAAAGCTGGAGGAACCTAAACCACCAGAGACATGTGAAGACAACAACAAAATTCCCTTAGAAGAAGAAGTCACCAAGAGCAAGGCAACATCAAAAGGGACAAGGAAGAAGGTACCAAGGGGGTCGAGGAACAAGAAGATCCCTACGGAAGACTTCTCTCCAGGGGATAAAGTGATCTCAGCTTACTTCCCAGATATCCCCCCTAATCTCCCCACTGTACCATCTCAGTTACCTAAGGTCTTCACTATTAACAGAGTTCTCTCCTTGGAACATGTAGAGATCATTGATACAACCAATGGATATAAGTCCAAGGCAAGAGGGGAGGACTTGAAGCATTATCAACCTCCCTGATGAAGGAGAAACGTCAAGGTAGTGACACTAAAGAAGCGCTTCATGGGAGGCAACCCATGTTTTATGAGCTTTTACTAGTGAATAAGTCAATATTCATAAATTCCAACCCAAACTTGACAAACACTTGGTGAAATCCTTAATAGGCAATATATAGTGAAGAACAAGTTTGGTGTTCAAAGCATGCCAAGAAAGCATGAATGCAACTGAGAGCATGCTAGTCTTGGAGTTTTGAACAGAACTTTTCATCACAGTGCTCCATACTAAGTTTGGTGTCACCCCATGGTGCCACCAATGTGCATATAAGGATACACAGTTAGTTAGTTAGTTGGAGTTCATGAACAAACAAAATATTTTCTTCTTTTTATTATTCTAGCCGTAAAATTTAAATTGATCTTTTTTTTATGATATTAATTCTTACTTTTCTTCTTTTATCTTTTTTAGGAAAAGGAAAGGAGCATTGAAGGGGATTGATTGGACAATTAAATGAGAAGGGTTCGGCCACTTCATGAAGAGGGTACTACACACGTACCTCAAGGGGGAATGCATTGGGAATGGTTGCCATGCAACATTGGAAGAAGAACAAACTTGGAAACTGAACCAACCCCATCATAAAGTCTGTAATCCTCGTGCTTATTCCATACAAAATCCCATCCGTTCATCATACACCAACCCCATCAATTTACACCTTTCATCTCTTCCTCACCTCCCTATATAAGTGAATCCTAGTCAGTACTCCCCCTCACACCCAAAGTGCTACTTCTCACACTTCACACCTCATCCCAACCAACCTAATTCTTCATCTATCCGTACCTTTCAATCTCCTCACACAGGAACTCAAATTCATGGCAGCATCAAGCTCCAAGAGGCAAAAGAGGAAGGAACCAATGGTGAGCATTCCTTTTGATGAGAAGAGGTTCAAAACTGCCTTCCATGAACAAGAGTTTGAGCGAATAAAGCTCAAAAAGATACTGCCTGAATTAACCTTCCAAATCAATGAAGACGAGTGCCCACAGATTCGGGAGAAAATTGAACAAAGAGGGTGGCAAGGGCTCACGAATTCAGAGGGGAAGATCAATGCAAATCTCATCAAAGAGTTCTATGCGAATGTGGTTAGAGAAGACAAAACCAAGGCCCCAACCTTCAAAAGCTATGTAAGAGGAAAGGAGGTGGACTTCAGCCCAAATGCTATAACAAGAACTCTTCACCTAAATTCACCACATTTTGATGAGCTTAGTTATCAAGCAAGAGTAAGTAAGAGCCCTGATGATGATGAACTCGAACAAATTGTGAACGACATATGTGTTATAGGAGCTGACTGGGAAAGATATGCGGATAAGAGACCCAGGTTCATCAAGAGAGGAGACCTCCGCCCTGAAGCCAAGGGATGGTTTGAACTTGTGAGGAGATCTATCCTACCAGCAGCCAACAATTCTGAGGTCAATGTCAATCGGGCTACTATGGTACATTGCTTAGTACAAGGTGGAGATATAAATGTGCACGAGCTTATAGCAGAAGGGATTCAAGATTCAGCTGAGAAGATTGATTCGGGTGCCAGGCTTTGGTACCCCAGCACCATCCTCAGATTGTGCACGAAGGCCAAGGTTATCTTCGAGGATAGCAATGCAGATTGGTTAAATCCGGGAAGGCTGATGACCTTTCAGCGGCTAACTTATGTGACACCAGCCCAACAACAAAGAAGACCTCACATAGGAAAGCCAAAACCAAAAGGAGGAGTCTCATCAGGAAGAATATCAACAAGAAGAGCATCATGATCCAGCCGACTTAAATATGAATCACCTTCTAAGAGCTATTGAAGATTTGGGGATGAGACATATGGAAGGACAAGAACAAATACTGCTGCCTCAATCCAAATGGATGAGCCAACAAGAGGAGTGGCAGAAGCAACAGATGATGGGGTAGCAAGAGGAGTCACTCTCAAGATGGATGACTCAACAAGGGGAGTGGCAAAAGCAAATGATGGATCAACAACTGAGTCAAAGACAACAATGGAGTGAAACATTCCACAGGATGGAACAAAGGCAAAATGAGCAACAAAAATCCATCCAGAGGCTAATCAACATCCAAGCACATCAAGGTGCACATATACACGAGATGCATCGAAGACAAATAGAACAGGCAGAACTATTGGACGAGAAAAGGGCATTCGCAGAAGGAGTTTACCTGAGCGAGACTGGGCATCATATAAATACTCAAGCTAGGCTCGGTTACTTGGTAGGACAGCTGCCTATATTGCATCTAGGAATCACAAGGTATGAAGAAATGAGGGATGAATTAGCACGAGAAGAAAGACAAAAGGTGGAAGAGAGTCATGAATCAGTGAGGAAGGCACTTGAGGATTAGAAGCAAGCAAGATTGGCACGGATGCGAGGGAATGCAAGAGGACACAAAGAAGACAAACAAGGAGGAAAGCATGGGCATCCACAAGGGTAAAAGGTGGTGGAGTTCCTTCTTTGGTCCATCTTTTTCTATGCTTTTAATAAGGAAGATCTTGTATGAAATAGAACATGCTTCCATAATAGTTTGAACCTTTTTAAATTCTGTCTTTTAAGTTTTTTTTGTGTTGAAAAGGTCTATGCTTGCTGTTCTTTATGTCACTGCATCCTTACTTTGCTTACTTATATGCTTGTCCCTTTGAATCAAATGAAAAAGAGAATGAGTGTTTCAAAGGACCAGAGAGGAATTCATACTATGGAGTAAGTTTATAAGTTTATGGTATAGTCATAAGTTAGCTAAGTTGGTTCAACCATAAGGTGGGAAGACAACTATCTGTCCTGAATCATATGCTTTGAATACACCCCATGAGACTAGCTAAATAAGAAGATCCTAATAAGAAAAAGGGAAAGAACAATAAAGATTGGAAAATAAAAGAAAAAAGTAAGCAATAAGGCTAGGCACCAATGGTTTTAATCTTGAGACATGTGTCTGTGGTGCTCCTGTGTGAGGGATCTACTTGGATGAATAAGCTCTTAGGGGTGCTTTATCACTTGGTAACTTGGGTTAACTAACTCGGGATTATCAGCTGAAAGTCCACTATCAAGAGTAACCCTCACTACAGAGCATTTAGTAACCCAAAGAGGTGCTGGACACCAAGGTCTCAAGAAAAGAAAATAAATAAACTATATGCCTGTGGTGTGTATGTATGGGGGAGAGACTTGAGCAAGTAAGTCCTTAGGGGTGCTTCAACACTTAGCACCTTGAACCAACTGGTTCGGGAGTGTTAGCTGAAAGCTTATTTTAAAGAGTTGCCCCCTTACAGAGCACTTAGCCTAAGAACAAAAATAAGCCCTGAAATGACAACAAAAGGATCAATGAATAAAAGTCTCATGGGATGCAATCATAGTGAGTATTCTAGGACATGATAAAGGTCTAAAAGCCAGGAATGAACCTAAGTTGCTATGCATGAAACCACCATAAAACCAAGGACATGACTTCCACAAGAATGACTCATTTNCACTGACCTTTTCTTTACTGTTTTTAGGGTAGTTTCATGCATTTCCTTAGGAAATAAGCTAGTTTTGGGTAGATATTCACCAACATCTTGATTCAAGCATACATTGTGCACTTTACATGATTTCATGAGGATTTTGCATGAGTTTAATGACAAATTGGACGTTGCATTTCCCATGAGTTGGACTAGAACTTTGATGTACTTTATTGCTTGACTTCAGGACAAAGGAAGCAAAGAAGAACCACATTAGTGGGTATATTAGTTACACTAACGTTAACAATAACGTGGAATGGGAGTAACTTGCAAAGTTAATGAGAAAAGTAATTTCCAATAACTCTCTCGAAGCTATCATTGCCCACGTTAAGAGTCACGTTAACTAAGTTAACGTGAACCCTAACGTGGAAGAAAGGAAATGGAGCCAACGTTAGTGACACTTAACATTATCACTAACGTTGGACCAAGCTCAGAAGTGGCCACGTTAGTTGCCACGTTAACTTAGTTAACGTGGCCTCTAACGTTAAGAAGTAAAGGGGAAGCCAACGTTAGTG
>NC_029785.2:103625822-103703554 GCF_000816755.2 Arachis ipaensis | reverse complement strand
AAGATTGCCAAGGAGATCAATGAGTGCATTGATTGAGGAAGAGATGAAAATGAAATTGATCCGAAGAATGCAACATCTCTTGAGCCCAATGAACCCCCCATTTCTGATCTTACCCATTCTCTTTAATTTCTGTCATTTACTTTTATGAGCAATTACCCCATTCCCATTTAAGATTCTGCAATTTACTTTCTGTCATCTACATTTAGCTCTTTATTTCTAGCATTTACTTTTCTGTTATTTACTTTTCTGCCATTTAATTTTCTGCAATTCTCAACCTAAATTCTGATTCGCTCAACTAGAACATTCCTCTAATTAAAGTTGCTTGATCAATCCATCCCTGTGGGATTCGACCTCACTCTATTGTGAGTTTTTACTTGACGACAAATTCTGTACACTTGCCGAAGGAAATTTGTTACGAAACAAGTTTTCCGTGCATCAAGTTTATGGCGCCGTTGCCGGGGATTGATTGTGCATCAACAATGATTAAATTAGAGGATAACTAGATTGAGCATTTTATTTTTGTTTGATTTAATTTTCTGTCTGAGTCATTTACTTTCTGTTTTAGTTAATTTTTTCCCATCCCCCTACTTTTTCTTTGTTATTTACCATTCATTTCACTAACCCACTAACTGTTTGATATATTGCATCACTTACACTAACAGTAATTCTGACAGATATACTTTCTGCACTTATTCTCTTTGCTTGTACTTGTTGGTTGTATGACAGGGAGAAGAAGCGGGGCTTCAACCTCCTTTGATTCTGAACCTGAGAGAACCTTCCTTAGACTATGGAGGGAGGCAAGAGAAAAACGTGTAGTTGGTGCTGAAGAAGAGGAGGAACACTTTGAGGAATACTTTGAACCAAACATAGAAGAAAACATGGAAAACCATCGTGAAGAAGAAGCTCACAACCATGGCGAAAGAGGATTTTCATTTAATTTGTTTTTCATTTCAATTTCATTTTATTTTGTAAAAAGCCTATATAAAGGCATCACTCTCATTTTCAAAAAGGGGAGCTCCATTAGAAAGTATTGGGGGTTAGCTCCACTAGGGAGTAGTAGGATTAAAGAACTCTCTCTGGAATTTTCATTTCTATTTTAAATTTTGGATCAAGAATTGAAGGAATTCTGTTTCACTTGATCTGAAATCTCCTTGTTCCTCTTCTGCATAAAATCTGAGTTTCCTTTATTGCTTTCATCTTTTTCTTCTTCTGCAATTTAATTTTCCACTTTCATTTTGCAATTGCTCTTGTTGGATCAAGGAAGGATTTGAGATCTAGACTTGTTTTCTAGTCTCTTCCACTCCTGAAATCTTCAACACTCTTTTAAATTGCTGCAAATTAAGCACTGCTTTTCTGTTTTGAATTCTTCAAGCAATTTCCCTTTTCTGTTTAGATCTGTTGCATGATTTTGCACCTTTTACTTCTCTGTTTGATTGCTATTTACACTTTCTTGTTAAATTTTAATTTCCAGCACCCACTCCCCTTTATATTTCATGCAATTTACATTTCTTGTCATTTAAGATTCTTGCAATTTATATTTCTTGCTCTTTAAGTTTCTGCACATTTACTTTCTGCAATTTACAATTCCTTGTCATTTACATTCTGTTGCTTCAAGTCTCACCCAATTTCACTTAAATGTTAGCTTGACTAAACTAATCACCCACTAAAGTTGCTTGATCCATCAATCCCTGTGGGATCGACCTCACTCTAAGTGAGTTTTACTACTTGATGCGACCCGGTACACTTGCCGGTTAGTTTCTGGTGTTTTGGAAATTCCTTTTTCCACAAAAATTACCATCAACAACCATGGCGGAAGAGGACGAGCAAATCATGCTAGGGAGGATAGAAGAGTTTTAGGCTCTTACATCAATCCAAACCCAGGAAACTGTAGAAGTAGCATTCAAAAGCCAACCATCCACGCCAACAATTTTGAACTAAAACCACAGCTCATCACCCTTGTGCAGAACAACTGTTCGTTCGGAGGAAGTGTCCAAGAAGACCCCAATCAACATCTAACCACCTTCTTGAGAATATGTGACACAATGAAGTCTAATGGTGTTCATCCTGATGCCTATAGACTGTTCTTATTTCAATTCTCACTCAAGGATAAGGTAGCCAAGTGGCTGGAGTCTTTCCCAAAGGAGAGCTTGACAACTTGGGAAGATGTGATGAACAAATTCTTAGCAAGATTTTACCCCCCTCAACGAATCAATAGGCTGAGAGCTGAGGTTCAAACTTTCAGGCAACAAGATGGTAAGACTCTATATGAAGCATGGGAGAGGTTTAAAGACCTAACAAGGAGGTGCCCACCAGATATGTTCAATGAATGGGTGCAGCTGCACATTTTCTATGAAGGGCTCTCTTATGAGTCAAAGAAGGCCGTAGACCATTCATCCGGAGGATCTTTGAACAAGAAGAAGACCATTGAGGAGGCCATAGATGTCATTGAAACTGTAGCAGAGAATGGCTACTTCTATGCTTCCGAAAGAGGGAACACAAGAGGAGTAATGGAGCTAAACAATGTAGATGCTCTGCTGGCCCAAAACAAGCTCATTACCCAGCAGCTGGTTGACCTCACGAAGAAGATGGAGAGGAACAAGTAGCAGCAATTGCCACTTCATCAACAACCCAAGAAGGAGTGAATGAAGAAGCAGAGGGTAGTCAGGAGCAAGCCAACTACATTGGGAATTCACCTAGGCAAAACCATGATCCATACTCTAAGACCTACAACCCTGGATGGAGGAATCACCCAAACTTTGGGTGGAGAAATCAACAAGACCAAAGCCTTGATCAAAGACGCCCAAATCCCAACAATGCAAGCCACCAACATTTCACATCTAGACCATATCAACACCCCAATAACAACAACTCTCCACATCCACATCAAAACCAAATTAACTTACCTCATCTTTCCACCTCTAATCACGATCTACAATCATTTGATGACAGACTCTCAAGGATTGATAATCTACTTGAAGGCATAGGCAAGGAGATTCAAGACAACAAGGTGTTCAAGGAGGAAGTGCGAGCCAGTTTCAAGAACCAGGGAGACACAATCAAGAGGTTGGAATCTCAAGTGGGGTATCTCTCTGAGAAAATTCCCAAACCCACAGATGGAATCCCAAGTGACACAGAGAAGAATCCGAGAGGAAAAATAAAGAAAGTAAGATGGGAAGATTGCAAGATGGTCACTATAAGTGATAAGGATACTGAGGACAAGCCAAGCAAGCTGTCAGAACAACCTGAAGATACCTCAGTAGAGAAGAAGGAAAAAGATTATCAAGAACTAGAAATCTCACAACAGGAGCTGCTGAGACTCTATGCACCTTTTCCCCAACTGCTCAATGGTGCTGTGGAGAAGAGAATATACTCAAGGTTTCTAGATTTGTTTTCATCTCTGCATGTCAACATACCATTCATCAAGACTATTCAACAAATGCCCGCATATATCAAGTATATGAAGGAGTTGCTTCCCAGGAAAAGCTCACTCAAGGGAGGCCAAACTATAGTGATGAACAAGGAGTGCAGTGCCCTCATTCAACCACATTTGTCTACGAAAAGAAAAGATCCAGGGAGTTTTCATGTCCCCTGTGCCATAGGGGAAACAATGTTTGATAGAGCATGATGAGAGAACTTTTGCGTGGTCTAGAAAATTGCGGATAAATCCTCGTTGCAAGTATAGTTTCTAAACCTTCAAAAGTCCTTTCATACAAACGTGTTGGGTGTCACAGGTAACAAACCCCTTTAAAAATTGTTAACCGAGTATTCAAACCTCGGGTCGTCTTCTCAAGGAACTATGAGGAAGTATGTTCTTATTATTGGCTATAAAGGTTGTAATCGGGGTTTAGAAGGTGAGAAGCAAGTAATTTAAATGACGAGTGAATTAAATGGCAATTAAGAATAAATAATAACTGTAAAGCAACTTTTAGCAAGGTAGGGAAATTAGAGGTCCAACTTAGTTATCTCTCTCAACAATAATGAAAGTTGAATCTGAACTCCACTTGGTCAACCTTCACCAGGGTAAAGGAAAGTTAAGGGACTAATTAAATTAACTTTCGAATCCTAATTATTTCCTCAGAAAAGGTTGGGATTATTTAAGTTCAGCTCAATTAGCAAGATAATGATTATTAATTATGTTGAGTTTAATAACTGTTGAGTTACTAAATTCTTAACCAGAACCAAAAGGGGAAAAGTAAAATTGCTGGAATGATAAAGAGGTCCTTAGATGGGAAGCAATGGTAACTTAAATCAAAGAGAACAATCATAAACTAAAAATACCTCAATTATCATTAATTCAAATAACAGTCTGTAACATGAGAGAATTCATAAATCAAATTATAATAATCAATTCAAATGTTGAATAAATAAATAGAAGTAACACTAAAAGAACATTAAACCTGGGATGCAGAGTTACTGTTAAAACAAGAAGAAATCCTAAATCCTAAAAGAGAGAGAGGAGATCTCCCTCTCAACTAAATCTAAATCATTGAAAGGTAAAAATATGCGAGCTCCCTTTGAATGGAAGCATTCCCACACTTTATAATCTTTGGTCTATATTGTCTGTACTTGGATCTGGGCCAAAAAGGGCTTCAGAATTCGCTGGGGGTGTATTCTGTAATTTTTGGTGCGTGGCCTCTGTCACGCGTCCGCGTGGGTCACACGGTCGCGTCTTTCGGAGCTTTTCCTTGCCACGCGGTCGCGTCAGTCATGCGACCGCGTCAGATGCGTTCTGCTTAAGGCGCGCGGTCGCGTCAGTCATGCGGCCACGTTGCTGCTGATTCGTGCTTGGCACGCGATCGCGTCATCCATGCGATCGCATGGATACCAGTTTCCTTAAAGCTCCGTTTTGCTCTCTCCTTCCATTCTAGTATGTTTCCTTTTTCATCCTTTAAGTCATTCTGCCTTAGAAAATCTGAAACTACTCAATACACTAATCACGGCATCGAATGGAAATAAAGGTAATTAAAATAATTAATTCTAAAGCTTAGAAAACATATTTTTCATTATATGACATAATAAAGAAGGGAAAGTAAAACCATGCAATTAATGTGAATAAGTAGGTGAAGAGTTGAATAAATCACTCTAATTAAGCACAAAAGAACTCATGAAATATGGGTTTATTAGAGCACTCTACGATTTGGGAGCAAGCATCAACTTAATGCCCTTATCCCTGGTGAAGAGGCTGCAGATCAATGAGATATTGCCCACAGATGTGGTCATCAGGCTGGCTGACAAAACTCAAAAACAAGCAATAGGGGTGGTGGAAAATGTGTTGTTAAAGGTTGGGAAATATTTTCTTCCCACAGACTTTGTCATCTTGGACATGGAAGAGAGTCACACTCACCCAATCATATTGGGAAGACCATTCCTAGCTACAGCCAGAGCACTCATAGATGTGGAGCGAGGGGAGCTAATATTGAGGATCCATGATGAACGACTCAGCTTTAATGTCTTCAAACTCTCACAAGAAGCAGAACAATAAAATAAAGAACCAAGGAAAGATCATAATGAGATACTGACAGAGGAAGCAAGCACTGAAGCACAACCAGCCCATCTGGGAAAGCCCTTGGTTGATGAACAAGGATTTAAGTAGTTGTCACAACTCAAGGAAAAGCTGGAGGAACCTAAACCACCAGAGACATGTGAAGACAACAACAAAATTCCCTTAGAAGAAGAAGTCACCAAGATCAAGGCAACATCAAAAGGGACAAAGAAGAAGGTACCAAGGGGGTGGAAGAACAAGAAGATCCCTACGGAAGACTTCTCTCCAGGAGATAAAGTGATCTCAGCTTACTTCCCAGATATCCCCCCTAATCTCCCAACTGTACTATCTCAGTTACCTAAGGTCTTCACTATCAACAGAGTTCTCTCCTTGGAACATGTAGAGATCATTGATACAACCAATGGATATAAGTCCAAGGCAAGAGGGGAGGACTTGAAGCATGATGAAGGAGAAACGTCAAGCTAGTGACGCTAAAGAAGCGCTTCATGGGAGGCAACCCATGTTTTATGAGCTTTTACTAGTGAATAAGTCAATATTCATGAATTCCAACCCAAACTTGACAAACACTTGGTGAAATCCTTATATTGCAGTATATAGTGAAGAACAAGTTTGGTGTTCAAAGCGTGCCAAGAAAGCATGAATGCAACTGAGAGCATGCTAGTCTTGGAGCTTTGAACAGAACTTCTCATCACAGTGCTCCAAACTAAGTTTGGTGTCACCCCATGGTGCCACCAATGTGTATATAAGGATACACATTTAGTTAGTTAGTTGGAGTTCATGAATAAACAATCTAATCTTTTCTTCTCTTTATTATTCTAGCCGTAAAATTTAAATTGATCTTTTATGATATTAATTCTTACTTTTCTTATTTGATCTTTATAGGGAAAAAGAGAGGAGCATTGAAGGAGATTGATTGGATAATTAAATGAGAAAGGCTCAGCCACTTCATGAGGAGGAACTACACACTTGTCTCAAGAAGGAATGCATTGGAAAATGTTGCCATGCAACATTGAAGAAAGGAGACTCTTGAAGACCGAACCAATAACCCTTACAAAATGATGATCCTTGTCCTTTCTCCATGCACAACCCGAACCATCTATCAAGCAACCATTCCATCAATCCACACCCTCCATTCACTCACAATCTCCCTATATAAGTGATTCCTAGTGCATACTTACCCCTCACACTCAAATTCCCACTCTCCACACTCCACACTTTCGACGTCCAAAACCTCTTCATCACACCTCATCCTAACAAACCAAATTCTTCATCCATCCTTACCTTCAAATCCCCTCACACAGCAACTCAAATTCATGGCATCATCAAGCTCCAAGAGGCAAAAAAAGAAAGGAACCAATGGAGAGCATTCCTGTTGATGAGAAGAGATTCAAAACTGCCTTCCATGAACGAGAATTTGAGCGGATCAAGCTCAAAATGATATTGCCCGAGTTAACCTTCCAATTCAATGAAGACGAATGCCCCCAGATTCGGGAGAAAATTGAAAAAAGAGGGTGGCAAAGGCTCACTAATCCAGAGGGGAAGATCAATGAAAACCTCATCAAAGAGTTCTACGCAAATGTGGTGAGAGAAGACAAAACCAGGGCTCCAACCTTCAAAAATTATGTAAGAGGAAAAGAGGTAGACTTCAGCCCAAATGCTATAACAAGAGCTCTTCACCTGAAATCACCACATTTTGATGAGCCCAGTTATCATGCAAGGATAAGTAAAAGCCAAGACAATGATGAGCTCACTGAGATCGTGACTGACATCTGTGTTATAGCAGCTGACTGGGAGAGGTATGGAGATGGGAGACCCCGGTTCATCAAAAGGGGAGACCTTAGCCCGGAAGCCAAGGGGTGGTTTAAACTCGTGAGGAGGTCTATCCTCCCGGCTGCAAATAATTCAGAGGTCAATATTAATCGAGCAACTATGGTACATTGCCTACTACAAGGTGGAGAAATCAATGTGCATGAACTTATAGCTGAAGGAATTCAAGATTCAGCTGAGAAGCTTGAATCAGGTGCAAGACTTTGGTACCCCAGCACCATTTTCAGATTATGCAAAAAGGCCAAGGTGGTCTTTGAGGATAGCAATCCAAACTGGGTGAACCTTGTCTAGTAATATGCATCATCTACACTATGCCATCCCTACATATGATGAGGTCCAAAAAGATTTTGTAGAACAAGAAGAGAGGAAGGAGAAACAGTAGAAGGAAACACTCAAGAAGAAAATGGAAGATGGTGGTTTCTGGATGAAGCTGATTGGAAAAAGCAAAGGGAGTGGGAGTACGAGCAATCAAGAAGGACACAAGGAGGACAAGCAAGGAGGAGAGCATGGGTAACCACATGAGTAAAAGGTGGTGGAGTTCCTTCTTTGGTCCATCTTTTTCTATGCTTTGAATAAGGAAGATCTTGTATGAAATAGAACATGCTTCCATAATAGTTTGAACCTTTTTAAATTCTGTCTTTTAAGTTTTTTGTGTTGAAGAGGTCTATGTTCACTAGTCTTTATGTCACTGCATCCTTACTTAGCTTACTTGTATGTTTGTCCCTTTGAATCAAATGAAAAGAGAATGAGTGTTTTTAAAGACCAGAGAGGAGTTCATACTATGGAGTAAGTTCATGAGTTTATGGTATAGTCATAAGTTAGCTAAGTTGGTCCAACCATAAAGTGGGAAGACAACTATCTGTCCTGAATCATATGCTTTGAATACACCCCATGAGACTAGCTAAATAAGAAGATCCTAATAAGAAAAAGGGAAAGAATAATAAAGGTTGGAAAATAAAAGAAAAAGAGTAAGCAATAAGGCTAGGCACCAATGGTTTTAATCTTGAGGCATGTGTCTGTGGTGCTCCTGTGTGAGGGATCTACTTGGACGAATAAGCTCTTAGGGGTGCCTTATCACTTGGTAACTTGGGTTAACTAACTCGGGATTATCAGCTGAAAATCCACTATCAAGAGTAACCCTCACTATAGAGCATTTAGTAACCCAAAGAGGTGCTGGACACTAAGGTCTCAAGAAAAGAAAATAAATAAACTATATGCCTGTGGTGTGTATGTATGGGGGAGAGACTTGAGCAAGTAAGTCCTTAGGGGTGCTTCAACACTTAGCACCTTGAACCAACTGGTTCGGGAGTGTTGGCTGAAAGCTTATTTTAAAAGGAAGGTGATCGCCAACGTTAGTGACACCCAACATTGTCACTAACGTTGGAATTAGCCCACATAAGCCACTATGAGCCACGTTAACTCCCACGTTAACTTACTTAACGTGGAAGCTAACATGGATAAGGGAATGATGAGCCAACGTTGGTGACACTCAACTTTGTCACTAACGTTGGAGATGGCTAGCATGGCCACGTTAGAAGCCACGTTAACCTAGTTAACATGGACTCTAACGTGAGAAATAGGGGCACATTGGAACGTTAGTGACAATGGTAAGTGTCACTAACGTTCTCGAAGGTTGGCAAGCCTACGTTAAAAGAGCCACGTTAACTAAGTTAAACGTGGACTCTAACATAGGGAAGGGGGAGACTTCTCAACGTTACTGGGAAAGGTAAGTCCCAGTAACGTGTGCGAAGGGCATAGAGGCAACGTTAGTGGCAACGTTTGTGCCACTAGTTGAAGTTAACGTGGCTCTTACTTTGGTAAGGAACGTTAGTGAAAAAGGTGATTGTCACTAACGTTCTCGAACCTATATTTTCACTGAACGTTAACACCACTAACGTCCTGAGCTAAAGTCTCTGCCCACTTCAAACTTTCTCTCTGCAAGTAAAGCCAAGCCCAATGAAGAAGAGAACTGCTTCAAACTCAAGATCCAAAGGCCCATACCCAAGACTTGAAGAACCAACTAGAAGAACAGAAGAGTAGTATATATAGGAGTAGCTTTGAATTAAATAGGGAGTTGGAAATTATAGGGAGCCTCTTGGCATAGAACTACTCTCTGTATTTTACTTTCTCTGCACTTCTAGTTTCATCATGTATTCTCCATCTTTGTTTTCAATTTCCAGAGCTATGAACAACCAAACCCCTTTTATTGGGTTAGGGAGCTCTGTTGTAATTTGATGGATCAATACTAGTTTTCATTATTCTTCTTCTATTATTTCTCTTGATTTTACTTGAAAGCTTTCGATCTTCATCCAATTGGGTAGTTATCTTGGAAAAGAAGCTATTCAAACTTGGATCTCTTCTGAACCTTGAAAGAGGAATGAAGAGATCATGCTAGAAATGCTTTCTCATGCTGGACCAAATTGGGTTTTGATGGATATGTGACTATAATCCTCTCAACACTTGATTTGGGAAATGCATGTGGTATAATCAGTGACCATACTTCATCTCTTCTCATGAGCAATTGACCAAGGAATTGGCTATTAATCAAGATTTGAGAGATTGAATTACAAGAAATTATAATTCGATCACTTAAGATTGCCAAGGAGATCAATGAGTGCATTGATTGAGGAAGAGATGAAAATGAAATTGATTCGGAGAATGCAACATCTCCTGAACCCAATGAACCCGCCATTTCTGATCTTACCCATTCTCTTTAATTTCTGTCATTTACTTTTATGATCAATTACCCCATTCCCATTTAAGATTCTGCAATTTACTTTCCGTCATCTACATTTAGCTCTTTATTTCTAGCATTTACTTTTATGTTATTTACTTTCCCGCCATTTAATTTTCTGCAATTCTCAACCCAAATTCTGATTCGCTCAACTAGAACATTCCTCTAATTAAAGTTGCTTGATCAATCAATCCTTATGGGATTCAACCTCACTCTATTGTGAGTTTTTACTTGACGACAAATTCAGTACACTTGCCGAAGGAAATTTGTTACGAAACAAGTTTTTCGTGCATCAGGGATCAGACACCTGCAAGTGCTGATAATAACTCCCTCAAGAAGGCTTCTCAACCTGCCTCTGTAGGAAATAAATCTGCAGCAACTAAGGTTGAAGAATATAAAGCGAAAATGCCTTATCCTTAGAAACTCCGCCAAGTTGAACAGGATAAACAATTTGCCCACTTTGCAGACTATCTCAGGACTCTTGAAAAAAAGATTCCGTTTGCAGAGGCACTTGAGCAAATACCCTCTTATCCTAAGTTCATGAAAGAGATCTTAAGTCATAAGAAGGATTGGAGAGAAACAGAAAAAGTTTTTCTCACTGAAGAATGCAGTGCAGTCATTCTAACAAGCTTACCAGAAAAGCTTAAGGATCCCGGAAGCTTTATGATACCATGCACATTAGAGGGTGCTTGTACCAAGACAGCTCTATGTGATCTTGGGGCAAGCATCAACCTAATCCATGCAACCACTATCAGAAAGCTTGGCTTGACTGAAGAGGTCAAACCAACCTGGATCTGTCTTCAACTTGCTGATGGCTCCATTAAATACCCATCATGCATAATTGAGGACATGATTGTCAAGGTTGGGCCATTTGCCTTCCCTACTGACTTTGTAGTGCTGGAAATGGAGGAGCACAAGAGTGCAACTCTCATTCTAGGAAGACCATTCCTAGCAACATTAGAAGGGGATAACCCTGAGAGTCAATGAGGATAAGTTTAAGTTGAATGTTGTCAAAGCTATGTAGCATCCAGACACATTAGAAGACTGCCTGAGCATTAATATTATTGACTCCCTGGTGGAAGAGGTCAATATGACTGAGAGTCTCGAATCAGATCTAGAGGACATTTTTAAAGATGTTCAGCCTGATCTAGAGGAACCAGAGGAAATAAAAGAACCTCTGAAAACTCCTCAGGAAGAGGAAAAACCTCCTAAACCCGAGCTCAAACCACTACCACCATCCCTGAAATATGCATTTCTGGGAGAAGGTGACACTTTTCCTGTAATCATAAGCTCTGCTTTAGAGCCACGGAAAGAGAAAGCACTAATTCGGGTGCTAAGGACACACAAGACAGCTCTTGGGTGGTCCATAAGTGATCTTAAGGGCATTAGCCCAGCCAAATACATGAACAAGATCCTATTGGAGGATGATGCTAAGCCAGTGGTTCAACCACAGAGGCAGCTAAGTTAGTAGAGGCTGGGATTATTTATCCTATTTCTGATAGCCCCTGGGTGAGCCCTGTCCATGTTGTCCCTAAGAAGGGAGGTATGACAGTGGTTCATAATGAAAAAAATGAACTGGTTCCTACAAGAATAGTTACAGGGTGGCGTATGTGTATTGACTACAGAAGGCTCAATACAGCCACCAGGAAGGATCACTTCCCTTTACCATTCATAGACCAGATGCTAGAAAGACTAGCAGGTCATGAATACTACTGCTTTTTGGATGGCTATACAGGTTACAACCAAATTGTAGTAGATCCTCAGGACCAAGAGAAAACAGCATTCACATGTCCATTTGGAGTATTTGCATACAGAAGAATGCCTTTTGGTCTGTGTAATGCACCTGCAACCTTTCAGAGGTGCATGCTCTCTATCTTCTCTGATATGGTAGAGAAATTTCTGGAAGTCTTCATGGATGACTTCTCAGTATTTGGAGACTCATTTAGCTCCTGTCTCAACCATCTAGCACTTGTTCTGAAAAGATGCCAATAGACAAACCTGGTTTTAAATTGGGAAAAATGTCACTTTATGGTGACCGAAGAAATTGTCATTGGGCATAAAATTTTGAACAAGGGAATAGAGGTGGATCAAGCTAAGGTAGAGGTAATTGAAAAATTACCACTACCCACGAATGTTAAGGCAATCAGAAGCTTTCTAGGGCATGCAGGATTCTATAGGAGGTTTATAAAGGATTTTTCAGAAATCGCAAAACCTCTGAGCAATCTGCTAGCTGCTGACACGCCATTTGTGTTTGACACAGTGTGTCTGCAGGCATTTGAAACTTTGAAAGCTAAGCTGGTCACAGTACCAATTATTTCTGCACCAGATTGGACATTACTATTCGAACTAATGTGTGATGCCAGTGACCATGCCATTGGTGCAGTATTGGGACAGAGGCATAACAAGCTTCTGCATGTCATTTATTATGCTAGCCGTGTTTTAAATGATGCACAAAAAAATTACACAACCACAGAAAAAGAGCTGCTTGCAGTGGTTTATGCCATTGACAAGTTTAGTTCATACTTAGTAGGATCAAAAGTGATTGTGTACATTGACCATGCTGCTCTTAAATATCTACTCACAAAGCAGGATTCAAAGCCCAGGCTCATATGATGGGTGTTGCTTCTGTAAGAGTTTGATATAGAAATAAGAGACAAAAAAGGGACAGAGAATCAAGTAGCTGATCATCTGTCCCGGATAGAACCAGTAGCAGGAGCATCCCTCCCTCCTACTGGGATCTCTGAAACCTTTCTGTATGAGCAATTGTTTGCTATTCAGGAAGCTCCGTGGTTTGCAGACATTGCAAACTATAAGACTCAAGGTTCTCCTTCTGTAACCATGGAGAGGAAGCATGAAAAGCTTCTCTCAATACAGAGTCAAACAAAACCCCCACATTCAAACTCTAAGTTTGATGTTGGGTGGCCACAACCAAACTCTAAGTTTGGTGTTGGGAGGCCCCAACCCTGCTCTGATTATCTGTGAGGCTCCATGAGAGCTCACTGTCAAGATATTGACATTAAAGAAGCGCTTGTTGGGAGGCAACCCATTGTTATTTAATTATATCTATTTATTTTCCATTGCTATTTTATGTTTTCTTTAGGTTGATGATCATGTGAAATCACAAAAACAAATGAAAAATCAAAAACAGAATGAAAAATAGCATTAAAAATAGCTCACCCTAGAGGAAGAGCTTATTGGCATTTAAACGCCAGTAAGAAGCATCAGACTGGCGTTTAACGCCAGAAAGAAGCATCAAGCTGGCGTTAAACGCCAGAAACAAGCACCAGACTGGCGTTTAATGCCAGAACAGAGCATCAAGTTGGCATTTAATGCCAAGAAAGGGAGAAAAGCTGGCGTTTAACGCCAGAAACAAGCAGCAGTCTGGCGTTAAACGCCAGGATTGCACACTAAGGGCATTTTTGCATGCCTCAATGGAGAAGAGATATTAAGTCCTTAACCCCTCAGGATCTATGGACCCCACAGGATCCGCACCTGCCACACCTTTTCATACACACTTCTCCCACCCTTGGCCGAACCCACCACACACCTCCTTCTCCCCCTTTCCTCCTTGTTTTGCTCGAGGACGAGCAAACATTTTAAGTTTGGTATGGAAAAAGCATTGCTTTTTTGTTTTTCCATAACCACTAATGCCTCAAGGGATGCACTTTCCTCCACAAAACTATTGGAAGCAGATTAACACCTCCCTAAGAGAATTAAGTTCCAACATCGGACAACTAAGGGTGGAGCACCAAGAGCATTCCATCCTCCTCCATGAAATTAGAGAAGATCAAAGAGCTATGAGGGAGGAGCAACAAAGGCAAGGAAGAGACATAGAGGAGCTCAAGAGCACCATTGGTTCTTCAAGAGGAAGAAGATGCCACCCTTACTAAAGTGGACCTGTTCCTTAATATCCTTGTCTATTTATTTTTTCTGTTTTCATTCTATATGCTTTATGTTTATTTATGTTTGTGTCTTTCTTACATGATCATTAGTGTATAGTGTCTATACCTTAAAGCTATGAATATCCTATGAATCCATCACCTTTCTTAAATGAATAATGTTTTTAATCATAAAAGAACAAGAAGTACATGATTTCGAATTCATCCTTGAAATTAGTTTAATTATTTTAATGTGGTGACAATACTTTTTGTTTCTCTGAATGAATGCTTGAACAGTGCATATTTTTGAATTTGTTGTTTATGAATGTTAAAATTGTTGGCTCTTGAAAGAATGATGAAAAAGGAGAAATGTTATTTGATAATCTGAAAAATCATAAAATTGATTCTTGAAGCAAGAAAAAGTAGTGAAAAGCAAAAGCTTGCAAAAAAAAATGGTGAGAAAAAAAAAAGAAGAAAGAAAAAGAAAAAGCAAGAAGAAAAAGCCAAGAGCTCTTTAAACCAAAAGGCAAGAGCAAAAAGCCAGTAACCCTTTAAACCAAAAAGCAAGGGTAAAATAAAAAGGATTCAAGGCTTTGAGCATTAATGGATAGGAGGGCCCAAAGGAATAAAATCCTGGCCTAAGCTGCTAAACCAAGCTGTCCCTAACCATGTGCTTGTGGCGTGAAGGTGTCAAGTGAAAAGCTTGAGACTGAGCGGTTAAAGTCGTGATCAAAAGCAAAAAGACTGTGCTTAAGAACTCTAGACAACTCTAATTGGGGACTTTAGCAAAGCTGAGTCACAATCTGAAAAGGTTCACCCAGCTATGTGTTTGTGGCATTTATGTATCCGGTGGTAATACTGGAAAACAAAGTGCTTAGGGCCACGGCCAAGACTCATAAAGTAGCTGTATTCAAGAATCAACATACTGAACTAGGAGAATCAATAACACTATCTAAATTTTGAGTTCCTACAGATGCCAGTCATTCTGAGCTTCAAAGGATAAAGTGAGATGCCAAAACTGTTCAGAGGCAAAATACTACTAGTCCCGCTCATTTAATTGGAACTAAGTTTCATTGATATTTTGGAACTTATAGTATATTCTCTTTTTTTATCCTATTTGATTTTCAGTTGCTTGTGGACAAGCAACAATTTAAGTTTGGTGTTGTGATGAGCGGATAATTTATACGCTTTTTGGCATTGTTTTTAAGTAGTTTTTCAGCATGTTTTAATTACTTTTTAGTATATTTTTATTAGTTTTTATTCAAAATTGACATTTCTGGACTTTACTATGAGTTTTGTGTTTTTCTGTGATTTCAGGTATTTTCTGGCTGAAATTGAGGGACCTGAGCAAAAATCTGATTCAGTGGCCGAAAAAGGACTGCAGATGTTGTTAGATTCTGACCTCCCTGCACTCAAAATAATTTTTCTGGAGCTACAGAAGACCAATTGGCACGCTCTCAATTGCGTTGGAAAGTAGACATCCAGGGCTTTCCAGCAATATATAATATTTCATACTTTGCCCAAGTTTTGACGACACAAATTGGCGTTTAACGCCAAGTCTTTACCCTATTCTGGCGTTAAATGCCAAAAACAGGTTGCAAACCAGAGTTAAACGCCAGAAACAGGCTACAACCTGGTGTTTAACTCCAAGAGAAGCCTCTACACATGTAAAGCTCAATGCTCAGCCCAAGCACACACCAAGTGGGCTCCGGAAGTGGATTTCTGCACTATCTGCACTTAGTTACTTATTTTCTATAACCCTAGCTACTAGTTTAGTATAAAAACAACTTTTAGAGACTTACTATGTACCTCATGACATTTTACACATTTCATATTGTATTTCTGACGGCACGAGTCTCTAAACCCCATGGTTGGGGGTGAGGAGCTCTGCTGTGTCTCGATGAATTAATGCAATTACTTCTGTTTTCTATTCAATCACGCTTGTTTCTATTCTAAGATACTCGCTTGTACTTAACCGTGATGAATGTGATGATCCGTGACACTCATCATCATTCTCAACCTATGAACGCGTGCCTGACAACCACTTCCGTTCTACCTTAGATTGAGTGTGTATCTCTTAGCCTCTTGGTTCATGATCAGAGTCTTCGTGGTATAGGCTATGATTATTGGCGGCCATTCCTGAGATCCAGAAAGTCTAAACCTTGTCTGTGGTATTCCGAGTAGGATCTGAGATGGGATGACTGTGACGATCTTCAAACTCACAAGTGCTGGGCGTAGTGACAAAAACAAAAGGATCAATGGATCCTATTCCAACATGAGTGAGACCGACAAATGATTAGCCGTGCGGTGACAGCACATTTGGACCATTTTCAATGAGAGGACGGATGGTAGCCATTGACAACGGTGATCCACCAACATACAGCTTGCCATGGAAGGAGACCTGCGTGCGTGAAGAAGAAGAGAGTAGGAAAGCAGAGATTCAGAAGTCAGAGCATCTCCAAAACCTCAATCTGTTCTCCATTACTACATAACAAGTACTATTTAATTTATGCTTTTTACTCTTCATAAATATAATCACTCTTATCATTGATTTCCTGACTAAGAATTACAAAATAACCATAGCTTGCTTCAAGCCGACAATCTCTGTGGGATCGACCCTTACTCACGTAAGGTATTACTTGGACGACCCAGTGCACTTGCTGGTTAGTGGTACGAGTTGTTAAAAGTGTGATTTACAATTCATGCACCATGGAGGTTTCAAGATGAGTACAAGCATAAGCCACCATAACAGGGAGCCTTCCAAATGTCCAACTCAAGGACTTAAACTAAAAGTGCTAGGTGGGAGACACCCCACCATGGTAAACTCTTTCCATTATCTTGTAAATATAATCAATGGATGAATTGAGTTGCCATTATTAGGTAGTTTTCATTTTTGCATACTCTTCTTTTAATATTTTGGTTGTTGGTTTGTTTGATTAGATTTGTGCCTTAAGTTGTAGCTTAGTTGTAGTTGAGTAGTGTTTTGCTTGTAGTATAAGTTTTGTTTTTAGTGTATTTGAAAATTTTTCAAAAACCAAAAAAAAAATTTTTTGTTAAATTTGATTTTTGATTGTTTTAGAATGCTTGTAGATTAGGAGAGTGCCCTGTTTAAAAAAAAAGCGGGCATCGGCGCGCAAGCGCGCTGTGCGCGCGCACGTCGGCGTGGTTTCACAACTCCTAGTACTAAAACCCGATAATAGTGCCCACTTTATGCCTACTTTGTGTCGACGATCCGCGCGTAAGCACGCATGGCGCGTATACGTGGATTGTCCCTGCCGCATCTGCGCGTAAGCCCACATGGTGCGTGCGCGTCCTTCTGCCAATCTGCGCATCGGCGCGTGGGCGTGCATGACGCGTCGGCATCGCAAAAAAAAGTTTTTTTTTTCTCATCTTCCATTTTCTTTTGTCCATTGCATTCGTATACTTTTATTCTTTGCATTTTCATTTTGTTTTTATAGCTTGTTTTTACCTTCTTTTTTTTTGAGCTTCTTATTTTAATAATGGTGTTGAATTTTCTTACTTAATTGTTGAGAATTTCTTGATTAATCTTGGTGCTTCTCGACTTGTTCGATATTGTTGGGTGATGAAACTTTTAAATCAATGCTTAATCATATATGACTCTTATATTCTTTGTGCGTTGATATGAACTTGCATGCCTTTCATGACCCACTCTTTCTATTTGAACTTGATGGTTTTGATTGCTCTTCATGCCTTGACTTTACTCTTGCATCAAGTGTTAGTTAATATGCCTTGGCTTATATTGTTTTCTCACTCACATGTTGTAGCTACCATGTAGTGAGAACCTTACTCTTATTTGGCATTAGCCCTCGCCTATGTTCTATTTGCTTTGATATCTTTGTTGTAGGTTTAATTTTCTTTCTTTTTCTTTCCTTTTAGGTTGGCCACCGAAGGAAAGAAATAGAAAAGCTTTTAAATGGGGCAACAAACAAGTTCACCCGCACAACCTTTTGAAGAAGCTCATCAATTGTAGCAACCCATCCACATTGCTCTTCTTTGAGTGTGGGGAGGTCGTCCGACCGATCTCCATGGGTAACAACCTTTTTCAACACCAAATTTTAATTTTTGTCTTTGTTAGATTAGTTGTTGTATTGCATGATAGATTGCATGTCAGTTAGAATTTGTACATATTTTTACCACTTCCTTTTATGTTAGGACTACTTGGTTAGGGTGATGTTCTTTTTTCCAAGAAACTATTTTTAGGGTACCCTACCAATTTGAAAAAATTTTTTTTTTGTTATACTTGTTTGAAGAATTTATTTTGGAACATGGTTTTCGAGCTAAGAACACAAGCATGTGAGTTTTGAGCCTTATGGCATGGTTACATCACATAACCACTTATTTTCATTCTTGTGTGCATTATTCTCTTTCTATGATTGTAATCTTTGATTTGTTTGATTCTTTATGTCCATTATTCCATGTATACATGCATTTATATGATTGAGGCCATCATTTTATTTGGCTCACTTACCCAAATAGCCTACCTTTTCATCAACCATTGTTAGCCAAATTTGAGCGTATTTTTAATCCCTTTTGTTCTTAATCTTAGCACATCACTACCCCTAAGTGAAAAATAATAAATATCCTTAATTTGGATCTTTGATTAGCTTAGGCTAGTGAGGGTGTGTATCATTTAGGAATGGGGAACTTGGGAACATTGGTTTAGGTAAAAGTGTGCTTTGTACTTTTATTGAGAATATTGGGAATTGGGTACATATTCATGCACTATATGTAAAACAATATACATTGATATGTTTGTATATACTTTAGAAAAAAATGATAAAGAAAAAGAAAAAGAACACACACACACACACACACACACATATATATATATATATATATATATGTATATATATATATATATATATATATAAAAGAAAAAAAAGAGATATATATAAAAAAAGAGAAAAAGAAATAAAAAAGGGACAAAAATTCCCCAAGGTAAAGTTCAATAAAAATCAATGCATATGTGTGGTGAATTAAAAAGAATGCATGAGTATGTGAAAAAGTGGGAATCATGGGTAGCTAGGTTGTGTATTAGAATTGTATAGGTTATTATATGTGTTAGGTGAGAGCTTAGGCTAATCAAAGATACAAATTTCAAGCTCACTTGACCATATGCATCCTTACCTTTACCCTAGCCCAATTACAACCTATGAATAAGTCCTCATGATGAATGTATGCATGAATTGAATAATTGTTGATTGTTAGAAGAAAAACAAATCTTGGAAAGCATGATTAGAGACAAATTGAGTGAATCGACCCTATACACTTGAGCGACTAGAGCGGACACACTTCCGGTGAGGGTTCGATGCTCAATTCCTTGTTCCCGGCTTTCACGAGCTTTTCTTCTTCCAAGTCTATTTGTACTTCTTTTGATATTTGATTTGGTAGATTTTGTGAGTCGTCATATGACCTTTACTCTACTTGCTTATATATGTTATTGGGGTTTGATTTACTTTTAACCAAGTAGGTAGAATCATATTGCATTTAGTTGCATGCATGTAGATGGTTTATATAGTTTCTTTGCATTGAATAAATCTTCATACCCTTTTTCTTGTCCTTCTTTATTCTTAGCATGAGGACATGCTTGGTTTAACTGTGGGGAGATTTGATAAACCCCGATTTTGTGGTTTATCTTGTGCTTAATTTGGGTGGTTTTATCAACTTTTCTCATAGTTATTCAATGAAATAGCATGGTTTTGTAATTCTCCTTAAATTTGTGCTTAAGTGTGAAAACATGCTTTTTAGGCTTTAAATTTACCAATTTTAACTCACTTTAATTCCATTCGATGCCTTGATGTGTTTGTTGAGTGATTTCAGGTTCATAAGGCAAGTATTGGATGGAAGAAGTGAGGAGAGAAGCATGCAAAGTGGGAGAACTCATGAAGAAATGAAGAAATCGTAAAGTTGTCAAGCCTGACCTCTTCGCACTCAATCGATCATAACTTGAGGCAGAGAGGTCAAAATTAGGCGGTTCCAGTTACGTTGGAAAGCTAGCATTCGGAGCTTCAAAATGATATAAAATTTGCCATTGTTTTATCGCGTTTAGAAATGTGTACACGCACTGTACACGTGCACACCGATGGAGCAGCATGGGTCCATTTTGGACAACTCGTTGGGGGAGATTTCTAGCTCATTTTGGGCCCAATCCAACTCATTTCTGATGCTATTGAACCCAAGGATTGAGGGGGGAATGAACTAAGTAGTTATAGTTTAGTTTTCATCATGTTTTAGGCTAGAATTCTAGAGAGAGAAGCTCTCTCTTCTCTCTAGAATTTAGGGTAGTTTAGGTTTAATTCACTCAAATTCATCTTTCAATTCTTGTTTTGATTTAGTTTTCTCTTTTAATTTCTTGTTGTTACACCTTTGTTCTTCTAGTTCTTGTTGTTAATTTCCCCATTTCACCATTTTTATGTATATGAACCATTGTTGAATCTTGATTTCTTTGAATGCAATTTCATGTTTCTATGTTTCTTTTATGTTACCTCCATTGTTATTGTTGATTTCTTGTTGATGATAGTTATGGATCTTGTCAATTTTTGCATTTGGTGATGTTTACTTTTCTTGCACTCTAAGTGTTTGATGAAATGTTTACACTAGTTTTTGAGTAGCTGTTCTTGACTCTTGGCCTAGGCTAAGGGAATTGAGTGACCTTGAGTCATTGGGTCTCAATGAATTGGTGATTTGAGAACCCTTGGTGGTCAATTTGATATCCATTAACACTAACCCACTACTAATCTAATTAGTAGATAGGTTGGGACTTATGGGTTGATGTGATCAAGCCTATTTGACGTACTTCAAGCTTAGGAGTAGATATTATGTACTTAAGGCTTTTATAAGTAGACTTAATAGGTTGGCCTCTCATAATTATCAATATGTGGTTTGTAGACAAGGATGGTGATCTCAATTACCTATGTCTAGCCAAGAGTTCTTTTCCCTTATTTTATTAGTTCTTGTTATATTACATTCTTGTCATTTATTTTCTCGCAAAAATATAAAATCAAACCCCTTTGTTCCTTCATAGCCAATAATCATTCATTTCATTGCAATTCCTTGTGAGACGACCCAGAGTTTAAATACTTCGGTTAATTTTCATTGGGGTTTGTACATGTGACAAAACCACAATTTTTTATTGAGAGGATTGTTTGTTGGTGTAGAACTATACTTGCAACGAGAATTCATTTGAGGAATTTCTATACCATCAAAGAATTCACTCATCAGCTGGATTTTGTTTAAGAACCCATATTATGTACTCATGTAGTGTGTGTGTGAGTGTGTTGTGTGGTGTGCGGTGCATGAGTGTAATGTCTAGGACTGGAGGCTGTCTAATCCACTTGACAAAAAAAAAAAAAAAAACCATTCGTGCGTCTACTAAGCCTATTTCAATTTCTTCTCCCTCTACTAATATTTGACCTTCCTAAACCCTCTGTCAATCTTTCTTCTCCCAAATCTTCACTTTTAACACCATTAGATCCACTATCACGACCTCTTGACATCAACACCACTTCCCCCAACTCCACCAATTTTCCTCTTCCTTAAAATCATGTCACACTGTATGGCAAATCCGATCCCAACTCAATTGGCTGACTACCTCTGCAATGTTTTTCTCATTTCACCCACATCAAGCTCTTCTTGATGTTGGTATCCCCTTTATTCTATTGTGCTACCATCAGGGTGCTTCATTACTTAAAGAACAGCCCAAGACGGGGTATTTTCTTTCTTAGAACTTTTGCTCTACAGTTATCTGGTTTTAGCGACTCCAATTGAGCTGGTTGTCCAAACACAAGAAGCTCATTAACTGGTTTCTTTTTTTTTTGAGTGATTTCTTAATTTTCTGGAAAACTAAAAAGCAATCAACAGTAGCTCGTTCATCAATTGATGTCGAATATTATGCACTCACCAACACAACTTGTGAACTCTAATGGATCTTAAATCTACTTAAGGTTTTGAATGTATCATGCTGCCAAATCCCGTGCTATATTGTGACAATCAAAGTGCACTCCACATTTTTGTGATTCTCGTTTTCCATAAACAAACCAATCACCATGAATTTGATTGTCACCTAGTCCATCAAAAGGCTCAAGACGGTGTCATGAAACTTCTTCCCATCTCTTAATCTAATTAACTCGCCGATATTTTCACTAAATCTCTCTCTTCTCAGTCGTTCCAGAAAAACTTGTTCAAGCTGGGTATTCTCAACATATATCAGTCTCTAACTTGCAAGGATATATTGAATCAGTATAATTACTCATTCATCTTTCATTCTGTTATTTTTGTCTGTCTCCTTAGTACTAGTATCCTTTTAGAAGATGATGAATCATCAATTTGTTAGTTACTTTGATTCTTCTAGGATCTATAAATATATTTATGAGCTTGTTTGGAAATTATTTAACATGAAAAAAGAATTCTATTTCCTGTAAAAAAAGAATTCATTTCTGTTTGAAACTTAATTCCATGATTTGGAATGACTATAATATTTTAATAGAATAGAATTCGAATTGGAAGAGTGTGTGAGTAGATTTGAAAATCAGACCCCTTTTAGTCTGATTTATAAATGAAGGAAAATAAAAATTGGAATTCTCGAAGGAATTCAAATCATTCATTTTTTAATTTTTCAAAACGAGAAAAAGGATTCAACTCTTGAGTGAATTCTAATTCCTAACATTCCAAACAAGCTCTATAAAGATTTGATGAGTTGTGGCCTCTGTGTAGTGTATATATGTGTAACCATTCCTTCCCGTTTTTACTATATTATGTTCCGGTTTTCTACTATTTTGCTTTGTTTGTTGCATGATTCTTTATTAGTTAGAATCCTAGGTCTAGTTTAGTTTTCTCTTAATTGCTTTAATTCCAAAAAGATGTCTCGTATATTACTCACTGAGCTTGAATTCAAATAAAAAATACAGAAGCAATGTATTGCATGAGAAAGTGAGTTTATATTGAAGAATAGTCTTATTTACTTAGATATGGTGGTATTTTCAGTGATTCTGAATGCATGACATGAATAATGCATATTTAAATTTGAATCAAAGAATGTTAATGTACAAGGAACAGGGATTTAGAGAATTATTATGATTTCTCTGAAAGAAACAAAAATTTAATCCTTGAAGCAAAAGAAATAGCAAAAAAAAAGAGCAAGGTCCAAAGCTCTGAGCATTAATGACTAGGGAGATCAGACATGATTAAAAGCTCAAAGAGTTATTTCCCAAGTTATATGCTTGTGGTGTTCTTGTGTCAAGTAATACTTGAGACAAAACATTTAGAGTCGAGATCAATGGCAATTAGCAGAGTATGCCAAAGGCTTTGAGCACCACTGTCTGGGAGTAGCTGAAAAAAAAATCAGAACTTCAAAAGAGTTCCCCAGATAAGTGCTTGTGGTGTTTCTGTGTCAAGTAAAACTTGAGACAAAACATTTAAAGTCACGGCTAGGCTCAAGGTGCAAAGCACCAAAGAAAATAAAAATAGCTGTGTTCAAGGGTTAAATTGAGTTACAAAAGATCAGAGAATTCATAATATTATCCGGATTCTAATTCCGAATGACAGTAACATTCTTTTGATTCAAAGGAAGAGTGAGATGCCAAAACTATTTAGGATTACAATTTTAAACCCCGCTATAAGCAGAGACATGAGCTTAATCAAACTCTCAATCTCATGCAAATTCACATTCTAAACCTATATTATTTTGGTTGCTTGAGGACAAGAAACAATTCAAGTTTGGTGTTGTGATGCATGAGCATCTTTCCTATCTTTTCCTAGTGAATTTGCATTTAAATTGTTAAGTTTAATCAACAATTAATTATCTTTTAGCCACTATGAATGCTACTTTGAGTCTTGTGCAATTTTATTTATTTTAGGTAGCATTCGGATGGATTTGATAGAGTTTCTACCGAGAAAGAGAAGAAACCAAGGAGCTGACTAGTGAGGAGCGACGCGTGCGCGTGATTTGGAGCTATCCATGGCGACGTGTGTGCAAACATGATGCGTACGCGTGAAAAGTGAATCTGCTCAGCGACGCGTACGTGTACCTGACGCGTACGTGTACCTGACGCGTACGCGTGACTGACACGTATGCGTGACATGCGCGACATGCAGAAAACGTAGAAAATGCTGAGGGCGATTTCAGGCCGAGTTTTAACCCAGTTTTCAGCCCAAAAAATACATATTAGAAGCTGCAGAATGGACGAAACAAGTGGTCCCCATCCATCAATTGAAGACTTGATTATTTAATTAATTCTGATTTAAATTTAAATCTTATTAGATGAAAAGATATTATTTTTAATTTTAGAAGATAGAATTTAAATTAATTAGGATTAGATATAAAAAGAGATTCCAACAGGGTGTTTGATGGTGTGCAGAAATTGGCAAATTAAAAATTGTTCAAACATTTATGTTGTAAGTATAGTTCTTTACTTGCCAGAAATCTGCTCCTCAATTTAGAAAGGTATCACAGAAAATTGAATTTAAAATACTGGGAGTATGAATCCCAGGTCGTCTCCCAACGAGTCGCAGAAAAGTATGCTATTTTATTAATCAGAGGTTTTCAAAAAAGGTTTGAATTGGGCAAACAAGAAATTAAATTGGTAAATTTGAATAATGTAAATAAAAGCCTTGACTGGGAATTGATTAGTTAGAATCCCTATTATTGTTGGAATGAATTTTAGGATTAATTGACAATTAAAGGTTATCCTGTTTAGTTATCCTTCGCTAGGTGAAGGAAAGTCAAACAAGTTGGAATGCTATGTCCGTTCACAAGTTGCAATCCACTTAAAAAAAAGGGATTGGTGTTAGTGATTAGGAGGAAATCCAACCATAAACCCAATTGCAATTTTTCTTTCAAGCCTTCCAACTCAAAGGTTCCTTTCAATTAATTCCCCATCAAGTTAGGGAACTACTCGCTCATTGTGAATGTAAAATTCATAGCATATAAAAAGGAATTAAAGAAAGACATTGTAAATAAAGTTAAAATAGTCAATTAAAAATAAAAGTGATCCTTGTATTAAATAATCCTAAGAATATTCCAATGGTAAAATTAAACAAAGCAAGGAACACGGAAGATTAAACCAAGTAAAGAAAACGAACTAGAATGACGAAGTCTTGATGAGGTAATAACTCTTCTCAGTGTCCCAATGCCAAAAAAGTAAGAGAAAACTAAAATCCTAAGAACTATGAATGTGTAGAGAGAAAACCTAGAGGAGGAGCAAAAATAGATCTAAAACTAAAAATTGTATAGAATGAATGTTGTCTTTGGTTTCTGCATGTTCTCTGGCTCTAGTCTGCTGTTTCGAGCCAAAAACTGGGTCAAAATAGGGACTGAAATCGCCCCCAGCGAATCTGTAAATTATGCAGATCGCGCAGGTCAAGCGATCGCGTCGCTCATGCGGACGCGTCATTCGCGTTTCTGCTTTGCCACGCGGACGCGTTGTCCACGCCTCCGCATCGCTCGTACTTTTCCATTTCACGCGGTTGCGTCATCCATGTGGCCGCGTCACTGCGATTTGATCTTCTCCGCGCGGTCGCATCGCCCATGCGACCGCGTCACTTCTCGCTGGTCATCTCCTCAATTTCTTGTGTTCCTTCCGTTTTTGCTAGCTTCCTTTCCAATCTCCAACTCATTCTTGCCCTATAAAGTCTGAAATGCTTAACACACAGATTACGGCATCGAATGGAATAAAGGAGAAGTAAAATGTACAATTAAAAGTCTCTAGGAAGCAGTTTTCACTCATGTAATAATTTCAGGAAGGAAATATAATTGCATGCTATTTTAATGAATAAGTGGGTCAGGATCATGATAAAACCACACAATTAAACACAATATAAACCATAAAATAGTGGTTTATCAACCTCCCCACACTTAAACATTAGCATGTCCTCATGCTTAATTGAAGGAGATAAAGTAAACAAGTATAAAATCATCCATAAAACCTCCATAAAAACCTCCATAAAAACCTCCATACAGTCCTCAATAAGATCAGAGAAAAGACTCATCATGCACCTTTGGAAAGTAGCTGGTGCATTGCACAAGCCAAAGGGCATTCCCTTGTAAGCATAAGTCCCAAAAGGACATGTAAAAGTGGTCTTTTGCTGATCCTCAGGAGCTATATGAATCTAGAAATAACCTATGTAACCATCTAAAAAGCAATAATGTGATTTACCTGACAGGCGATCCAGCATTTGATCAATGAATGGAAGTGGGTAGTGATCCTTACGGGTAGCTTGGTTGAGATGCCTGTAATCAATGCAGACTCTCCAAGCATTTTGAACTCTAGTTGCTATGAGCTCTCCATGCTCATTCTTCACTGTAGTGACTCCAGACTTCTTGGGCACCACTCGTACTGGGCTAACCCATTCACTGTCTGAAATGGGATAGATGATACCTGCTTCCAATAGTCTAGTCACTTCCTTTTTGACAACTTCCAAGATAGTGGGATTCAATCTCCTTTGGGGTTGACGGACAGGTCTTGCTCCCTCTTCTAAAAATATTCTATGCTCGCATACTTGAGGGTTGATGTCTACTATGTCTGCCAAACTCCACCCAATTGCCTTCTTGTGCTTCCTCAGTACATTAAGTAACTGCTCTTCTTATTGAGAAGTAAGTTCCCTTGCAATGATAACCGGAAACTTCTGCTCATCTTTAAGATAAGCATATTTGAGAAGTGGAGGGAGGGGTTTCAACTCTAACTTCTGATCATGGGCAGGCTCTGGATTATCTGGAGCTTGTGAAAATGGCGAACTGCCCTCATTGTCAGTTATGAGGGTCCCCACACTTGGACCTTATCCAGTGTGCCTCTCTTCTAATTCTTCCTTGTGAACTGCAGCTACAGTTTCATCTATGACATCACACTGGAAGATAGAATGATCTTCTGGAGGGTTGTTTATGACTCCATTCAGATCGAAGATTACTGTGCGGCCATCTATTTCAAAAGAGTATGTTCCTGAAAAAGCATCCAATTTGAATTTTGATGTCTTCAGGAATGGTCTTCCAAGTAGGATTGATGATGGCTTATCCGAGTCATTATGGGGCATTTCCAATATATAAAAATCAGTGGGAAATGTAAGTCCTTTAATGTTCACTAAAACATCTTCAGCAACTCCAGCCACTGTAATAATGCTTTTATCTGCTAACACAAAACGAGCTGCTGACCTTTTTAAGGGAGGGAGCCTCAAAATATCATATATGGACAAAAGCATTATACTGACACATGCTCCTAAATCACACATGCAATCATAAATTACTACTCCACCAATAGTACAACTAACTATACAAGGACCTGGGTCACTACACTTTTCAGGTAATCCTCCCATTAAAGCAGATATGGAACTACCTAAAGGAATAGTTTCTAATTCATTAATTTTGTCTTTATGTATACATAAATCTTTTAGAAACTTTGCATATTTAGGTACTTCTTGAATAACATCAAAAAGAGGAACGGTTACCTCAACTTTTTTGAATATTTCAACCATTTTGGGATCGGGTTCCAGCTGCTTCCTGGGCTTCCTTGCAAGTTGTGAAAATGGAATAGGAGTAGTGTTTTCTGCAGTGTCTGTGCCACTCGGTGCTTCCTCCTGTGGTTGGACTTCTTCTTTTTCAGCTATGTCCTATATGTCTTCTTCCTCTTCAATATCTTCTATTTCTACTACCTCTTCAGCTGAGGCGTGTTCTGGTGAGCTTGGCTCCTCCTGATTCCTCTCCTGCAGTGTGGTTCCGGACCTCAGAGTGATGGCATTAATGCCTCCCTTTGGATTGCGTAATGGTTGAGAGGGGATTCCAGTGGAGCTTGAAGGTTGGTTACTGGAATTTTGCATTGATCCAATCTGTGAAACAAGAGCTTGCAAAGTAGAGGTCAGACCATTTAGACTGGCATTAAGGTTATTCATAATGTTATTTTCCATGGTCTGTTGCCTTCGCTCAAAAGATTGTAGTAACTCTTCATTAGGAGATAAAGAAGAATGAGTAAATTGAGAGGTTTGCTGTTGGGTATTCTGTGGTCCTTGGGATTGCCTCAGGTGAGGTGCTCTATAAGGTTGGTTCTGCTGCCTGTTGTTATTATTATTCCACCTATGATTTCCCTGATTATCTCTGCCTCCTCTGTTATTATTGTCCCTCCAATTCTGGTTAGAATTGTCCTGCCATCCATGGCTGTAGTTGCCACCTTAATTGTACCCTTGGTTGGGGCAGTCGTAGAAATTATGAGTGGCTGCCACGGTGTTATCTTCCTGCTGGAGCTGCGGACACTCATCAGTATAATGGCTATAATCTGCACAGATTCCACAGACTCTCTGTGGGACTAACTGTTGGCCTTGCTGCGGTGAAGGAGGTTGAGCTTACTGAACTTGTTGTTGATTCAATTGCATTTGCTTCAGGAAGTTTGTCATTTCACAGATACTCTGAGTTAGAGCAGCAGTCTCTCTGCTAGAGGATACTTCTGCAACGACTTTTGAACGGCCTTGCTTCTGTCTGTGGTTCCTAGTAGATTCAGCTAAGTCGTTGATCAATTGCCATGCCTCATCAGTGGTCTTGTACTTCTTCATAGACCCATTGCTAGCACTTTTCAATGTGGTCTTATCTTGGGGCCTCATACCATGTGTGATGTAGTTGAGCAACATTATCTTGTCAATCATGTGGTGGGGGCATGCTTCCAGAAGATTATTGAAGCGCTCCCAATATTCAAAGAGAGTCTCGTTGTCATCTTGAACAATTGTGGAAATGTCTTTCCTCAGTTTATCAGTAACTTCAGATGGAAAGAATTTCTCCAAAAACTCTTTTCTGAGCGTATCCCAGTTGCATACATTTGCTAGGGGTTGAGTGTAGTACCACTCTCTTGCCTTTCCCTCAAGAGAAAACGGGAAAGCTTTCAGCAGAATTGAAGTTTCATCTGTACCATCTCGCCTGATAGTAGAACAGGCTGCCTGGAAATCTCTCAGGTGCTTGATGGGCTCTTGAGCAGGTAAGCCATGAAACTTGGGCATCAAATTGATCAGTGCGGTCTTTATTTCAAAATCTGTAGCCACCGCTGGGTGATGCACTTGAAATGGTTGCATTGTAAAATCAGGGGCTCCTTCCTCCTGGATGGTAACTCTCCTAGCTGCCATGTCGTCTGCACGTGAATCAACCGAATCAGTTGAACGGGAGCTGGTTTCTTCCTCAAGTTCACTTTCAGATCTGCCCTCAGAGTGGACTAACCGACGCCGAGCTCGCCTTATTTGTGAAATAGTCCTTTCAATTTCAGGATCGAATATTAGCAAGCGCGGATCAGGAAGTGAACGCGTCATTTGACGAAAGAAACAGGTAGCTCATAGTAGCAAAATAAAATAAAATGCAAATAAATAAATTCTAATTAATAACTTTAGCACTCTATTGCAACTCCCGGGCAACGGCGCCAAAAATTGATGGTGTGCAGAAATTGGCAAATTAAAAATTGTTAAAATATTTACGTTGTAAGTATAGTTCTTAACTTGCCAGAAATCTGCTCCTCAATTTAGAAAGGTGTCACAGAAAATTGAATTTAAAATACTGGGAGTATGAATCCCAGGTCAAAATTGTGCTATTTTATTAATCAGAGGTTTTCAAAAAAGGTTTGAATTGGGCAAACAGGAAATTAAATTGGTAAATTTGAATAATGTAAATAAAAGCCTTGACTGGGATTTGATTAGTTGGAAACCCTATTATTGTTGGAATGAATTTCAGGATTAATTGACAATTAAAGGTTATCCTGTTTAGTTATCCTTCGCTAGGTGAAGGAAAGTCAAACAAGTTGGAATGCTATGTCCGTTCACAAGTTACAATCCACTAAATAAAAAGGGATTGCTGTTAGTGATTAGGAGGCAATCCAACCTTAAACCCAATTGCAATTTTTCTTTCAAGACTTCCAACTCATGGGTTCCTTTCAATCAATTCCCCATCAAGTTAGGGAACTACTCGCTCATTATGAATGTAAAATTCATAGCATATAAAAAGGAATTAAAGAAAGACATTGTAAATAAAGTTAAAATAGTCAATTAAAAATAAAAGTGATCCTTGTATTAAACAATCCTAAGAATATTCCAATGGTAAAATTAAACAAAGCAAGGAACATGGAAGATTAAACCAAGTAAAGAAAACGAACTAGAATGACGAAGTCTTGATGAGGTAATAACTCTTCTCAGTGTCCCAATGCCAAAAAGTAAGAGAAAACTAAAATCCTAAGAACTATGAATGTGTAGAGAGAAAACCTAGAGGAGGAGAAAAACTAGATCTAAAACTAAAAACTGTGTAGAATGAATGTTGTCTTTGGTTTCTGCATGTTCTCTGGCTCTAGTCTGCTGTTTCGGGTCGAAAACTGGGTCAAAATAGGGCCCGAAATTGCCCCCAACGAATCTGTAAATTATGCAGATCGCGCAGGTCACGCGATCGCGTCGCTCATGCGGACGTGTCATTCGCGTTTCTGCTTTGCCACGCGAACGCGTCGTCCACGCCTCTGCGTTGCTCATACCTTACCATTTCGCGCGGTTGCGTCATTCATGCGGCCGCGTCACTGCGATTTGATCTTCTCCGCGCGGTCGCGTCGCCCATGCGGCCGCGTCGCTTCTCGCTGGTCATCTCCTCAATTTCTTGTGTTCCTTCCATTTTTGCTAGCTTCCTTTCCAATCTCCAACTCATTCTTGCCCTATAAAGCCTGAAACGCTTAACACACATATCACGGCATCGAATGGAATAAAAGAGAAGTAAAATGTACAATTAAAAGTCTCTAGGAAGTAGTTTTCACTCATGTAATAATTTCAGGAAGGAAATATAATTGCATGCTATTTTAATGAATAAGTGGGTCAGGATCATGATAAAACCACACAATTAAACACAATATAAACCATAAAATAGTGGTTTATCAGGGTTCCAGAACAACATTTTTTGAACATTATTCCACTCCAATTTACAATCCTTATTCTGAACCATGAGCAACTAAACCTCCACTGTTAAGGTTAGGAGCTCTGTCGTATGGATTGATTTTATTGCTTTTTCTATTTTAATTCATGTATGGATTTAAATTTAAGAATTGTTTTCGCTCTTTATCTTATGAATTTTGGTGGAACGGAAGTATGACCCTCTTTCTACTTGAGTTCTTGTATAACTTCGAAAAGCTCTTTACTTGAACAATAGCTTGAAAACATATTCTCCTAAATTTTAATTATCTAGATTTAACGGGATACGTGACATATAATCCTTTTATTTTTGGGTAATTAGAGGAGACTAGAAAGGTCTAAGGAATTAGGGTTTAGTCATATATAGTTTGCCATAAATTAAATCCTACATGATTAAAATAGTTAGTAAGAAAAGTTAATCCAGAAAAATAGATAACTCTGAAACCTTAACTACCTTCTCCATACTTTACTCCCAACCCATTTACTTTACTATTTTACTTTCTGTAATATTGTTTAATGCTCTTTGAATATTCAAACACTCTTTTCTGTTTGTCTAACTAAGCCAATCAATCAATCATTGTTGCTTAGTCCTTCAATCCTCGTGGGATCGACCCTCACTCACCTGAGGTATTACTTGGTACGACCCGGTGCACTTGCCGGTTAGTTTGTGGACTCTGAATACCGCACCAGATGCGGGGGCTTAGGTTGTGTGGAAACCACCAAGTCTAATGTATACTCGGCATCTCCTTCCTCGGGGTCCTCCTCCTCTCCCGACTCCTTGCCTTTATGTCTCATCCACGAAAACAATGAATAAAGTATAATTAGGAATCATAGGGCAAGTAGCACAAAAAGGTAAAGGAGGCAGTAAATAAGCATCTAATTGAAGATTTTTGCATAGTGGTGTGGTATGATAGAAAGATAAGCCATGTGTGTATTCTAATTATGCGCACGGTTAGAATACACACAACGGCCGGTTAAAATGGCATCCACACAATCAAAAAGTAAGCATGAGTTCCTCAACTAAATGGCCTAAGATGCAAGTGATGAATGAGCATCAATTAAACACAAGCAAACTTAGGCAACTACAACAAGAGTGAATTGAATGTAGGAATTATTAGATATTGAAGTTATGCAAGTGAAAGTGCAAAATTGATATAAAATAGCATAACAAACAATCCAATGCAATGAAGAAAAGAAAATTACTTATTCATCCTTAGGAATAATCAAATAATCACATGGTTAAGGTGTTTCTTACAAAAAGTGACAAGTCTTGATAGGAATCAATTCAAGTCAACTCAAATAAATGCAAGACATTAACAAGAAACAAGGACCTTGTGATGTGATTATATTGACTTAAAAACCATGATGAATAAGCAATTTAATTCAATTCACTAAATTCAATATGTACTTGTTAAAAATTTCACCAAAAAGAAGTTAAATGTCAATGTTCATATCAATTTGGTGCTAGCCACTCAAAGCATTAAACAACAAGCACATCATTGAAATTCCAATCCAAAATAATATTATACTCATTTAAAAGTGCCAATTTTTTATTAGAATGCCAAACAAGGATATAGTCTAACACATATGGTCATGGCCACAAATGCATTAAACTCAAGATTCATTTAGGCAATATGTCAAACACATGGAGTGCAGTGCACATATTCAACAAATTCAGGCCAAAAATTTAAACATCAACAACCCATAAGTCAAAATTGAACACTTGCAAAGCAACAAACAAATAATTAAGCAAACATAAGCTAAATAACAAAAGTTAAATCAAGAAAATAGAAATTAAGCAAGCAAGAAACTAAACATAGCAAAGAAGATTAAAACAAGAAAATTGAAAAGATGAAGGATAGAAAAGAGAGGGATAGGCAACATTGGCACTTGTGTTAGCCACAGCGAGGCTCATGGTGGCGGAACTTATCTGGAGAAGAGAAGAAAGAAAGAAGAAAAAGAAGAAAGAAAGAAGAGAGAAGAAGAAAGAAGAAGAAAAGAGAAGAGGGAGAGACGGTAGTGGTGGTGGTTCTGGCGCCGGTGGCGGCGGTCGGACGGCGACGGTGGTGGTCACTGGAAGAAGGGGGTGGCTGGGTTGGGCGAACAGTAGCAGCAAGGAGAAAAGAGATGAAGACTGTTGGCTGAACAGGGAACCCTTTCTTATTAACGCTCTGAATGCAATCTCTGCGTACGCACAGGCAAGTGTGCGTACGCACACCAGCAAAAATTGAGGGCGTTCATACGCACAGGGCTGTGCACACGACAGAGCATTTTTTTTAAAGGATAGAAGGACCATGTGTGCGTGCGCATAGAGGTTCGTGCGCACGCACAGAATGAAAATGTGGTGGGGTGCGCATGCATAGAGGGTGCGAGCGCTGCAAACAGAGCGTGTGACAATGGGTGTGCGTACGCACACTGCTTTGCGCATGCACAGATTGGGAAAAATAGGGGAAGTGTGCGTACGCACAAGGCTGTGCGCACGCACCGAACTCTGTTTCTGCACATTTTTAAAGCCTCTAAGGCACCAACCATGATATCAATCAAAGTTTTTCAAGCCCAAAACATATCATTCTTCAAAAACACAAGATCAAACATAAAGTACAACTAATTTAAACCTAGAATGCAATAAAACTATGCTAATCAAAGAGACAAAATTCAATAAACAAAAGCTAAAAGAAAGAAGGATTGAAAGGATATTACCATGGTGGGGTGTCTCCCACCTAGCACTTTGGTTTAAAGTCCTCAAGTTGGACATTTGATTGGAGCTCACATTAAGGCGGCTTGTGCTTCCATCCATCCTTGAGTTGCCAACCATGCTTGCTCTTCAAAAATCCTCCAGGATCCTACACAAAGTACATCAAGCTCTCAAGCAACCTCAAGCAAGCAATTGGGATCCAAAATTGTTGGTTGTAAAGATGTATGCCTGGATCCCACACTTTGGTTTCCCTATCATCCTCTTGTTGACTTTCACTTGTACCCTTGGATGAACAACCTTCCCAAGCACCTTTAAAGCACCTACTTGAATCTTGGAATCCTCCCAAGTGGACTTTGCACCATTTATACATTGAATTCCTTTGGTAACCACTACATATTCCTTCACCATTCAATACTCCAAGAAGCATCTTAAGTTGGTAGTCCGTTTCCAAGAGAGCATATTGGTATGGGCCTATGAAGCTCATGGAAGAAATTGTTACCATTCAGATTGCCCTCGATTTGGAGTCACTCTCTTGGATTCTTGCATGAATGCTTCCATTTCTTGGATGTCTACCTCTTCCTCACCACTCTTTTCTAGCTCTTCCCTTTCTCTCTCAAACTCAAGAGTGGAAGGTTCCTCAAGATCATTGAGGGGGTTGACCAAGGTGGAGAAAAAATCATTGATGATACAATCCACTTCTTGATCAAACTCCCACAACTCTCCATTTACCTCTTCCGGTTTACTAGCTCTACCTTCCTCCTCGTGTTGTAATTCTTGTCCTAGCTCTTTTTCTTTTGCTTGAGGCTCCATGTTTTCCTCCTCTCTACACTCCTTCGTTGCTCCTCCACATTCCTCAAGGGGAATGTCTTGATTGCTTGAGCGTAGTGAGGCTAAGCGGTTCACTGCTTCGGCTATGGTAGCCATGAACTCCCCGTGCTTCTTTCGGAACCCTTCTTTCTCTTGGAAGAATGCTTGAAGGTCTTGTTGTTCTTGGGGAAAGGGTTGGAGAACTTCACAATTTGATGGATGAGAAGGTTTAAAGGTTGGGAGAAAGGTTATAAAGTTGGAAGGTGCATCATGTGGGTAAGGGTCTTGAGGTGGTGTATAATGTGGTGATGGTTCATATGGTTGGTAACAAGGTGCATATACATGTTGATTCCACAGAGGTGGAAGGTGTGGTACTTGAAAGTTTGGTGGTTGAGGGTTGTGTATAGGGTGTCTCTCATATCTTTGGATTTGGTATTCACATGGGGGAGGATTTGGCTCGTTGTAGTATGAGGGAGGTGTTTGCCATGAGTGTTTCTCATACGCAATTGGTTCCTCCCTAAATTGGTTCTCCCACTGTATGAAGCAATTCCAATTTGAATTCATCATACCCTACAAAATACTTACAACAAAGCTCCAAGCAACAAGGGTGATATCTCATAGGGAAAAGAGAAAATAAAAACCAAAGACATCAATAAACAAGAAAAATAAACACCCAAATATTAACAAAAACAACCAAATACCCAAAAAGTAAGATATTTACACTATCAACATATTTACAACAACCAAAAACACAACACCAATTGCATCCCCGGCAACGGCGCCAAAAACTTGATGAGGAAACTTATTGTCAATCTAGAATTTCATAAAATAGAATATGTTCGTTGCAAGTGTAGCCTAGACCAACAAATAATCCTCTCAATCAAAGTTTACTAGTTTCAAATTCAAAACATGTAAACCGAGATGAAGAGTACTTCAACCTCGGGTCATTCTCCCTAGGATGCAATTGGAAGTGTTACACTCTTGGTTGTAGAGGACAAAAAGGTTTTGTAATCAAAGAACAAAAGATTAAAGGAACTAAGCAATAAAAGAACTAAGAGATTATCAAAATTGGAATTAATGCAAGTAAAGAGAAAACAAGATCAAAACTAGTGAAAATGCTATAAATGCATAGAAAGAGCCTTGAATTGGGAATGAGAGTCCAAGGAATCCTATCATCGCCATAACCACAACTATGATAATTATGATGAGTTAATCTCGCCTAGTTAACCCCTAACATCGAGGAGTAAGTCAAGCAAGCATAATTGACCTTAATCCATAAGTCCTAGCTAACTTACCAAATTAGTTGATAAAAAGCTAGCGTCAATAGAAAAAAGAGTCAACTAACTACCCAAGAATTATCACTAAATGTCGGACATTATGACTCTAGTATCCTAGGAACTCAAATCCCAAGCCAAGGTGTGAAAATCTACTCAAATTCTAAAGTTGGCATTTTCACAAACGCCTTTTGTGCATAAAAGTAAAATATGGAAAATTGCAAGGAAAAATGGAGAACTATAACTAACTATCAACAATCTCAACAATTAACATTCAATTAAACATAAAGGAAGCATAAGACATGAAATTCATTAATCAAAACTTCAAGGACTCAAAATTGCATATATAAACAAAGTACTTGAACCATAAGAAAACAAAGGCAAAAATAGTGAAATTAAAGAGAAGACTAAGAGTACTTACAATAAACATGAGCAAAATCAAATATCAAAGCTTGCTATAAAATGCTACAATTGAAATTGATAAACCCTAATTAAAATCCTAAGAGAGCTCTCTACTTAAAACTACTCCTACTCCTACTACTATGCTAAAAAATGTAAAAATGTGGCCTTCTACTCTAATGCCTTCATATATGTTGATATCCCCTTCATATAGCACTTCAATTTAGCATTGGAGCTTCCAAAATTGGGCCAAAAGCCCTGAGAAATTACGTAGCACGTTGTCATTAATGAAACCACGTGCAGGGTCCTGTGCGTACTCATAGATGTGTGCGTACGCAAACTTTGCTGTTTTGGCTCTTGCGCGTATGCACAGGTACTTGTGCGCACGCACACATGCATATTTCTTCTTGTGCGCACGCACGCAAGCTTGTGCGCACGCACACTTGTCTGTGTGTGCTTTTCCTTGTTTTCTTCATGTGTTCTCCCTTCTACATGCCTTTTTCCATTTTTGCATAGCCAATCTTGCCAAAATAACCTAAAATCACTCACAAAACATATCACGGCATCGAATGGCATAAAAGTGGAATTAAATTACTCGATTTAAGCACAAAAATGCATGTTTTCATATTTAGCCACAAATTGGGGAGAAATCACAAAAGTATGCTATTTGAGTGCTTAAGTGTGAGTTTATGTGATGGAATCCATCCAGATTGAGTCAAAATATATCATCAAATATGGACTCATCAAATAGTAATACTTTTATTAATTCATAGGACTCAGCAGGGCTCCTCCCTTCAAGCTATGAGGTTTAGAAACTCATGCTGAAGTGAAAACAATGATGAAATCGAAAATATGATCCAAAAGCTCCAGGTTACATAAAATAAATTCCTTAAATACCAAACAGATGACTAGTAAGGGTAAAACAGTCTATTTAGTGCTAAAATCCACTTGAGGCCCACTTGGTGAGTGTTTGGGCTGACCTTTGATGAGATCCAGGTGCTATGAGGTCACTTGGGCATGGAACACCAGCTAGGGGGTCCTCTTTAGGCGTTTGTACATTGGTCTCTGCTTTCTGGGCGCTGGGCACTTGGAAGGGGGCAAGAAGCTAGCGTTGGATGCCAGTTTTGGGCCTTCTAATCCGAAGCAAACTATAGACTATTATATATTTTGGAAAGCTCTGAAAGTCAGCTTTCCAAAGCCGTTGATAGCGCTCCATTTGGACTTCTGTAACTCTAGAAACACTCTTCTAAATGCAGGTAGGTTAGATCCAGACAACATCTGCAGTGTTTTCTCTATCTCTAAATCATACTTCTGCTCCAGCTCCTCAATTTCAGCCAGAAAATACCTAAAAATTGTCCAAAAACTCAAAAACTCATAGTAGAATCCAAAAATGTGAATTTAACACTAAAACCTATAAAAACTCAATAAAAACTAAATAAAAACTACTAAAAACTATATGAAAGTGATGTCAAAAAGATAATTGTATGCATGAATTGAATAATTGTTGATGGTTAGATGAAAAACAAATCTTGAAAGCATGATTAGGGGAGAATTGAGTGAATCAACCCTATACACTTGAGCGACTAGAGCGGATACACATCCGGTGAGGGTTCAATTGCTCAATTACATGTTTTCACCTAGAATCATATCTTTTCTTGCAAGTTTATAAATCTTTTCAATAACTCAAATTAATTGCAGATTTGACTTGGTTGTTAATACCTTTAGCCCTCTTGTTTATATATGTATTCTTGGAAGTTGATTTATTTTGACCAAGTAATTGTATGCATTTAGATTGGTTGCATTTAGGTAGTTTGCATTGAATAAATATTTATACCCTTTGTCTCTTTCTTGAGTTTATCATGAGGACATGTTTAGTTTAAGTTTAAGTGTGGGGAGGTTTGATAAACTCCAATTTTGTGGTTTATCTTGTGTTGAATTTAGGGGATTTTATCAACTTATCTCACATTTAGTCAATAAAATAGCATGGTTTTGTGAATCTCTCCTAATTTGTGCTAAGAGTGAAAACATGCTCTTTAGGCCTTTAAATTGCTAATTTCGATTCACTTTTATTCCACTCGATACCTTGATATGTTTGTTGAGTGATTTCAGGTTCATAAGGCAAGGAATGGATGGAAGAAGTGTAGAGAAAAGCATGCAAAGTAGAAAATTCATGAAGAAATGAGAATTTGGAGAACTCAAAACCACGCACATGCGTGAGAAGGACATTCATGGCCACGCGCACGCATCACCCACGCGTACGTGTCAGGAGAGAATTCGCCAGCGACGCGCACGCGTCGGCCACACGCACGCGCGACGTTGATCACGTGACCTCATTAAACTGAAGACGCTGGGGGCAATTTCTGAGCTTTCCAGGCCTAAATCCAACTCATTTATGAGGCTATTTGATGTAGAATTCAAGATTGGACAAAGAGAGAGCAATTAGATTAGCTAGGATGATGCTTTAGGTAGTTTTCTAGAGAGAGAAGCTCCCTCTTCTCTCTAGAAATTAGGGTTCTTAGTTTAGTTTTCTCTTAGATTTATGTTTAATTACTTGTTTTGATTTAGTTTCCTTTACTTTCTATTGTTGATTTGCTTTAATTTCCTTAGTTCCTCTTGTTAATTTCTCTTTTATGCCTCTTTTTAGTTTATGAACACTTTTGTTGATTTTAATTTCATTTAATGCAATTTAAGGTTTTATGTTATTTTCTTACTTGTTTGAATTGTTATTGTTAATTTCTTGCATTGGATAGTTGTAAATTTTGTTATTATTGCAATTTGTCATGCTTTCCTTTTATGCCTTCCAAGTGTTTGATAAAATGCTTGGTTGGATGTTAGAGTAGTTCTTGAGCATTCTTGGCTTGGAAAGAGAAATTAGGCAATCTTGAGTCATTAATAACCAACTAATGTTGGTGATCTGGAGTTGTTAGTTAATGTTGTTTCCATTGACTCTAATCTCTTGCTAATTCAATTAGTAAGTTGATTAGGACTTATGGATTGAGATTAACTGGTCTTATTTGACTTTCTCTCAATGTGAAGATAACATTATACCTTATTCCTATGTTGGAGATGACTTAACAGGATTAGCTATTGTTAATTAGTGTATGATGATTAATGACTAGGATAGAAAGCCTAGATTCTCAATCCTTGTCATGAATGCCTCTTTTTAGTAATTGCTTTCCTCAGTTGTTTTCTTTACTTTTATTGACATTTAAATTCTTGTTTCATTATCAACCCAACCCGTGAAACTCATAACCAATAATTGAGCACTCGATTGTAATTTCTAGGGAGAACGACCCGGGACTAATACTCTCGGTTATTTTTATTGGGTTGACCTTGTGACAACAAAAATTAAACTCTGATTGAGTGTTACTTGTCGGTTTGGAAATATACTTGCAACGGAGTTATTTTCTCTTATCGAGAAGAAATTCCTAACCGACGATAATACTCTTTCATTTGGTTACCCATTTTTTTTGCTTTTCTTATACTTATTCCATTTTGCATAATGTTTCTTCACACAACAAATTTTCTAATGCTTGGATTTTCGATTCTAGAGCAATTAACCACATCACTTTTGATTTTTCTCAATTTGTTTTCTATTCTCCAATTAATCCCATCTTGGTTCATATGCCAAATGCTTCCTAAGCCATCTCTCAATTTATTGAAATTGTGAAATTTTTAAATTCTTTAATCCTTACAAATATTGTTTATTTACCACAATTTCATTTCAATTTAATTTCTATTTCTAAACCATGTCGTTTATCTCATCAATAGAGTCCCTTTTTCTAGTGTAAATTTTAAAACACCATATGAAATTCTCTTCAACAAACCACAAAATTTTGACAATCTTAAAGTTTTTGGTTGTATTTGTTACATTTCCACATTCACTACCCAATGTTCAACATTTGATAAAAGAGAATACAAAAGGATTTTTCTTGGTTTCCAACTTAGTTACAAAGGATAATGAGTCACGCTTTTCCTTTTATAAAAATTACTCCCACCCCCTTTCCCTTAGCCCAAATCCAATTCTGCCCAAATTCAATCAGTGTCATCCATCTTCATCTAGTCCAAGCCTATTTAATTCTAACCAAGACCTCCAACCCGTTCTTCATGAGCCCAATACTTCACAAATTGATCCACCAAATCATCCACCTTCTTTACATGATTTAGTCCACTTTCCATCTACCTCTCCCTATTGAACCTAACCCCAAACCCATTGACCCATCACAGTGGAGGCCTAGCACAGATGGCATATCTAAATGCCTCTTGTAAGCTACACCCAGGTTCAAGTCCCAGCTAAGGCTGGTGATAAACTCCGATTTTGTGGTTTATCTTGTACTTAATTTGGGTGGTTTTATCAAATTTTCTCACATTTATTCAATGAAATAGCATGGTTTTGTAATTCTCCTTAAATTTGTGCTTAAGTGTGAAAACATGCTTTTTACGCCTTAAATTTGCCAATTTTAACTCACTTTAATTCCATTCGATGCCTTGATGTGTTTGTTGAGTGATTTCAGGTACATAAGGCAAGTATTGGATGGAAGAAGTGAGGAGAAAAGCATGCAAAGTGGGAGAACTCATGAAGAAATAAAGAAACTGTAAAGCTGTCAAGCCTGATCTCTTCACACTCAATCGATCATAAGTTGAGCCACAGAGGTCCAAATGAGGCAGTTTCAGTTGCGTTGGAAAGCTAAGATCCGGGGCTTCAAAATAATATAAAATTTGCCATAGTTGCTTCGTGTTTAGGGATGCGCACGCGCACTGTACGCGTGCGCACCAATGGAGCAGCGTGGGTCCACTTTGGGCAACTCGTTAGGGGCGATTTCTAGCTCATTTTGGGTCCAATCCATCTCATTTCTGATGCTATTGAACCCAAGAATTGAGGGGAGAATGAACCAAGTAGTCATAGTTTAGTTTTTATCATGTTTTAGGCTAGAATTCTAGAGAGAGAAGCTCTCTCTTCTCTCTAGAATTTAGGGTAGTTTTGGTTTAATTCTCTCAAATTCATCTTTCAATTCTTGTTTTGATTTAGTTTTCTCTTTTAATCTCTTGTTGTTACACCTTTGTTCTTCTAGTTCTTGTTGTTAATTTCCCCATTTTTCCATTTTTATGTTTATGATCCATTATTGAATCTTGATTTCTTTGAATGCAATTTCACGTTTCTATGTTTCTTTTATGTTACCTCTATTGTTATTGTTGATTTCTTGTTGATGATAGTTATGGATCTTGTCAATTTTTGCATTTGGTGATGTTTACTTTTCTTGCACTCTAAGTGTTTGATGAAATGTTTACACTAGTTTTTGAGTAGCTTTTCTTGACTCTTGGCCTAGGCTAAGGGAATTGAGTGACCTTGAGTCATTGGGTCTCAATGAATTGGTGATTTGATAACCCTTGGTGGTCAATTTGATATCCATTAACACTAACCCACTACTAATCTAATTAGTAGATAGGTTGGGACTTATTGGTTGATGTGATCAAGCCTATTTGACGTACTTCAAGCTTAGGAGTAGATATTACGTACTTAAGGCTTTTAGAAGTAGACTTAATAGGTTAGCCTCTCATAATTATCAATATGTGGTTTATAGACAAGGATGGTGATCTCAATTACCTATGTCTAGCCAAGAGTTCTTTTGCCTTATTTTATTAGTTCTTGTTATATTACTTTTTTGTCATTTATTTTCTTGCAAAAATATAAAATCAAACCCCTTTGTTCCTTCATAGCCAATAATAATTTCATTTCATTGCAATTCCTTGTGAGATGACCTGGAGTTTAAATACTTCGATTAATTTTCATTGGGGTTTGTACATCTGACAAAACCACAATTTTTGATTGGGAGGATTGTTTGTTGGTGTAGAACTATACTTGCAACGAGAATTCATTTGTGGAATTTCTATACCATCAAAGAATTCACTCATCAGCTGGATTTTGTTTAAGAACCCAAATTATGTACTCATGTAGTGTGTGTGTGAGTGTGTTGTGTGTGTGTGCGGTGAATGGGTGTAATGTCTAGGACTGGAGGCTGTCTAATCCACTTGACCAAAAAAAGAAAACCATTCGTGCGTCTACTAAGCCTATTTCAATTTCTTCTCCCACTACTAATATTTGACCTTCATAAACCCTCCGTCAATCTTTCTTCCAAATCTTCACTTTTAACACCATTAGATCCACGATCACCACCTCTTGACATCAACATCACTTCCCCCAACTCCACCAATTTTCCTCTTCCTTAAAATCCTGTCGCACTGTATGGCAAATCCGATCCCAACTCAATTAGCTGACTACCTCTGCAATGTTTTTCTCATTTCACCCACATCAAGCTCTTCTTGATGTTGGTATCCCCTTTATTCTATATTTTCCCGTTCATCTCTCTCTGAGTGCCGTCGCAAATTTATACCTAACAATTAAATCATTTTATAGCCTCTCCAGCTCACACTCACTATTGTGCTACCATCAGGGTGCTTCATTACTTAAAGAACAGCCCAAGACGGGGTATTTTCTTTCTTAGAACTTTTGCTCTACAGTTATCTGGTTTTAGCGACTCCAATTGAGCTGGTTGTCCAAACACAAGAAGCTTATTAACTAGTTTCTTTTTTTTTTGAGTGATTTCTTAATTTTCTGGAAAACTAAAAAGCAATCAACAGTAGCTCGTTCATCAATTGATGTCGAATATTATGCACTCGCCAACACAACTTGTGAACTCTAATGGATCTTAAATCTACTTAAGGTTTTGAATGTATCATGCTGCCAAACCCCGTGCTATATTGTGACAATTAAAGTGCACTCCACATTTCTGTGGTTCTCGTTTTCCATGAACAAACCAATCACAATGAATTTGATTGTCACCTAGTCCATCAAAAGGCTCAAGCCGGTGTCATGAAACTTCTTCACGTCTCTTAATCTAATTAACTTGCCGATATTTTCACTAAATCTCTCTCTTCTCAGTCGTTCCAGAAAAACTTATTCAAGCTGGGTATTCTCAACATATATCATCCTCTAACTTACAAGGATATATTGGAGCACAATGAAGAAAAAATCCAACACTCAAAGAAGAGAGAACAAAAAAGCCCAATCAGTATAATTACTCATTCATCTTTCATTCTGTTATTTTTGTCTTTCTCCTTAGTACTAGTATCCTTTTAGAAGATGATGACTCATCAATTTGTTAGTTACTTTGATTCTTCTAGGATCTATAAATATATTTATGAGCTTGTTTGGAAATTATTTAACATGAAAAAAGAATTCTATTTCCTATAAAAAAAAGAATTCATTTCTGTTTGAAACTTAATTCCATGATTTGGAATGAATATAATATATTAATAGAATAGAATTCGAATTGGAAGAGTGTGTGAGTAGATTTGAAAATCAGACCCCTTTTAGTCTAATTTAAAAATGAAGGAAAATGAGAATTGAAAATTCTCGAAGGATATCAAATCATTCATTTTTTATTTTTTCAAAACAAGAAAAAGGATTCAACTCTGGAGTGAATTCTAATTCCTAACATTCCAAACAAGCTCTATAAAGATTTGATGAGTTGTGGCCTCTGTGTAGTGTATATATGTGTAACCATTCCTTCCCACTTTTACTATATTATGTTCCGGTTTTCTACTATTTTGCTTTGTTTGTTGCATGATCCTTTATTAGTTAGAATCCTAGGTCAAGTTTAGTTTTCTCTTAATTGCTTTAATTCCAAAAAGATGTCTCATATATTACTCACTGAGCTTGAATTCAAATAAAAAATACAGAAGCAATGTATTGCATGAGAAAGTGAGTTTATATTGAAGAATAGTCTTATTTACTTAGATATGGTGGTATTTTTTGTGATTCTGAATGCATGACATGAACAATGCATATTTAAATTTGAATCAAAGAATGTTAATGTATAAGGAATAGGGATTTAGAGAATTATTATGATTTCTCTGAAATAAACAAAAATTTAATCCTTGAAGTAAAAGAAACAGCAAAAAAAAAAAAGAGCAAGGTCCAAGCCTCTGAGCATCAATGACTAGGGAGGTCAGACATGATTAAAAGCTCAAAGAGTTGTTTCCCTAGTTATATGCTTGTGGTGTTCTTGTGTCAAGTAATCCTTTAGAGTCGAGATCAATGGCAATTAACAGAGTATGCCAAAGGCTTTGAGCACCACTGTATGGGAGTAGCTGAAAGAAAAATTAGAACTTCAAAAGAGTTTCCCAGATAAGTGCTTGTGGTGTTTCTATGTCAAGTAAAACTTGAGACAAAACATTTAAATTCACGGCTAGGCTCAAGGTGCGAAGCACCAAAGAAAAGAAAAATAGCTGTGTTCAAGGGTTAAATTGAGTTACAAAAGATCAGAGAATTCATAATATTATCCGGATTCTAATTCCGAATGATAGTAACATTCTTCTGATTCAAAGGAGAGTTGATGTGTGGAAAACGATCCAACACGAAACTAACCGGCAAGTGCACCGGGTCGCATCAAGTAATAAAACTCACGGGAGTGAGGTCGATCCCACAGGGATTGAAGGATTGAGCAATTTTAGTTTAGTGGATGACTTAGTCTAGCGAATCAATAGTTGATTTGAGTGGTTTGTGTTTGACAGAAGCTAAATTGCATGAAATTTAAAAGGGAGAGGGACAATTGACAAGAAATTAAAGAGGGTAGAAAATAAAAGTGCTGAATCTTAAAGAACAAGAAATTAAATTGCAGAAACTTAGATTGCAAGAAATGTAAATTGCAGAATCTTAAGATGCAAGAAATTTAAATAACTTGAATCGTAAAGGGAATTGGGATTTGGATTTGCATGAATTAAACAAGAGAAAGTAAAATTTAACAAACAGAAATGTAACAGATGGACTCAATTAAACCAGATCTTGAATGAAAATGAAAATAAGCTTGGTGTAGCAACGAAACAAGAAAATTGAAATTGAAAGCTGTAGATCTCAGGACTCAAAAGACTAGATAGCCAAGTCTAGATCTCACTGCCTTCCTAGATCCTGCAAGAACAATTGCAAAGGAAATAAAGAAAAGTAAATTGCAGAAATAGTAGAAGAAGAAGCAATTAACAGAAATGAAAATTCAATTATGCAGAAAATTAAACAAGATCTCAAGGTGAGATTGAAACAGAAGTTCTTCAATTCTCCACCCAAGATCCAAAGCAAGAAAAGTAAAGAGTGCTGAGCAAGAACAAGGAAGAAGAGAGATCAATTCTCCTTCCTAATCTTCTTGAATTCTAAAAACAACAACTAAAATGTAAAGGTGAGCTCTCTCTCTATGTGTTCTAAGAATTCTAAAAGAAAAGCTCCCGGAAAACTTAAATCGTAAGCTATTTATACACTTTCTTCAAATAGTCTTCAAGCCTTGAATTGGGCCTTTGCTCTTGATGGAATTGGGTTGCTAAAAGCCTCTGTTGATTGCACTTGGAGTTGGAGAGAAACCCATTGTGAATCGGGACATAAAGCACAAAAGCTTGAGTCAAAGTTTGAGGTAAACTTTGGCTCAAGCTTTTTATACCAGCCACCCCCTTTTGCTGCTATCCACGTTTGAGCTAAAGTTTGAGGTCAAACTTTAAGCCAAACGTGGATCACCTTGTATGCATGTGTGGCGCCAACGTTTGCCAAAAAGCTTGAGGCAAATGTTGGCGCAAGCTTTTCTCCTCCAAGGTGTTGGTGTGTGGCGCCAACGTTTGCCAAAAAGCTTGAGGCAAATGTTGGCGCAAGCTTTTTCCTCCAGGGTGTTTGTTTTGTGGTGCCAACGTTTGCCAAAAAGCTTGAGGCAAACGTTGGCGCAAGCTTTTGCTCCATCCAGGGTGTTTTCAACTCTTCTAAAAGTTTGAGCTAAAGTTTGAGGCAAGCTTTTGCTCAAACTTTTTGTTCTCTCTTGCTCCTTGCCCTTTCTTCTTTCTTCAACCTTCTTCAAAGCTCTTTTCACCTATCATCAATCAATCAAACACATCAAAGCTATGCTCAAAATCATGAGTTTGTTATTCTTTCATAATATATGACAATTATAGCATAAAATATCATGAAATTGCATTAATTCATCCATGGTTGATTGAATCAAAGGAAATATGAAATTCTACCCAATTGGCTTACTTATGGTTCAAGAAAGTGCATAAAATCAATTGAAAACAAAAGAAAAGACTAGTGAAACTAGGCTAAGATGACTTGTCATCACAACGCCAAACTTAAAGCTTGCTTGTCCCCAAGCAAGATAGGAATTATTGAGAAGAAAGAATGAAAAGGAAGAGGATGTTTATGCTAGCAGAGTATTATTGGTAGCTCATGGGGTTTCATGTAGATATGTAAACACTCACTTCTTATTGATATTTAGGCCTAAAAAGTATCCTCCAAGCATCAAGTAACACACTGCTATGACCTCTCACTTATTACTTTGTCCTTGGTCATTGTTTCCCCCTTTTTTTTATAAGCGTTAGTTCAGTGTCATGTGTAACAAGCTCTTTTCTGCATTCATGCTTGACACATTATTCACTATAGACACTTGGCTCACATTCCTATTTAGACATTGATGCCCAGCACCTCTTTGGGTTACTAAATGCCTTGTAACTAGGTTGCTCTTGATAGTGGACTTTCAGTTGATAATCCCAGGTTAGTTAACCCAAGTTACCAAGTGTTGATGCACTCCAAAGAACTTAATAATCCAAGCAGATCCTAGTACAAAAACACCACAGGCATATATTCAAAGGTTCAAGCTATTGGTTTCTAGCTTTGTTTTCTTTCTTCTTTTGTCCTGCTGCCACCTTTGGCTTTTTCTTTTCTCTTTTTGTTCTTCTTTTTAGCCAAGGACTTTTATCTTGTTGAGATTCATAGACAGTGAGCTATTTTCTACTTAAAAGGAGACAGTCTAGTCCTTTTATTCCCTAAAAGTGAGCTATCATATAATCACACATACATACCACCACTCACTATTATTGTACTTCCCGCTAACAAAGAACTATCTTACTTCACATTCCAAACATTTTTTTATTGAATTACAGATGCAGGGGACAAAGCTTGCATTTAGTTAAGTGAAAGTAAACACACAAGCACACACTTAGACTAGCTTATTTATTTCAAAAAAAATTGATTCTACTTGTACTAGATGAACACTTTAGCAAGATATAAATCATAGCATCTCTCAACAGCTGAAGTTAAGTATAGATACAACCTATTGGTTTGCAGTTCTTTTGTCCTTCTTTCTGTTGGTCCCCTTTTGAGTCATGGTGCATAATGTCTTCAATTGGTGGTTAGTTCCCTGCATAATTCTCAAAAGTTGCTTGCTTCTCAAGCCCCTAGGTGACTGGTTAATATGCATGAATTGAGTGTGGCTTTTGGATTTAATTTGGTGTGGGAACACCAAACTTAATTCCTTGCCACTGTCTCTAATGCAACAGGTTGTTCACTTATGAATTCTTTTGGCCTTGCTAAAGGTTATAGAACCAAAACTAAAAAGCAATTAAATGGTTGAATAATTTGTCTGATTGCTTGGAGCTAGCATTATGCAGGAGGTGAGAGTATGCTTTTAAATTAGATTTTTGGTGGAACACCAAACTTAGAATCCTTCATTCTCCCTTAAATTTTTTTGGTGTGCAACACCAAACTTAGCTCTTTGCAATACATACTTAATTATTCAACATTTTTATTGAAAAAAACTATGAAAAGAAAACTACCTCAGGTTGGGTTGCCTCCCAACAAGCGCTTCTTTATTGTCATTAGCTTGACATTGATCCCCTTAGGGTGATTGATGACTGAAATGTCGCAGCTTATCCCCCCTTACTGTAAGCCTTCTTTGTGTGCCTTGATGCTTAATTTCAATGTGCTCGAGAGAGAGTACTTGGTTAACATTGTAGTGATCTTCAGTTCCCAGCTGTTGATATACTAATTGCACCTTGTCACCTTTGGAGAATCCTTCAGTTGGGATTTTTTTATTCTTCCACCCTTTGTGAGCCTTCTTCTTGTTTTTCTTCCTTTTTCTTGTTAACCTTTCTTCCTTGACAGTAGCTTTAGTTGTGGCACTTTCCTTCTTGTTTATCTTCCAAATTTCTTTTTGAGTACCTTCTTTTCCTTGCATATGTTCATTCTTCTGCTTTACTGAATTGTTGATTGCTTGCCTTGGGAAATAGTCATTGATTACTTGGCTTCTTTCTTCAGAATTTTGTTGTTCTGGAAACACTTTTAGAGTAATGCTTTCCTCATGCATCCTGAGAGTTAGTTCTCCTTACTCTACATCTATGATGGCTCTGGCGGTAGCTAAAAATGGCCTTCCCAAGATAATCGAATTGTTTTCTTCTTCTTCTGTTTCCAAGATTACAAAATCCGCAGGATAAATGAACTTGTCAACCTTAACTAAAAGGTTTTCGATCACTCCTTTGGGATGTACTACTGACTGGTCCACCAATTCCAATGACATCTGTATTGGTTTTACCTTCTCTATGCCAAGCTTTTTCACTAAAGAGGATGGAATCAGATTTATGCTTGCTCCTAAATCGCACATCCCCTTGTTGATAAATAGACTTCCAATGGTGCAAGGTAGGAAGAAACTTCCTGGATCTTCCAACTTGGGAGGGAGTCCTTTTCTGATGAGTGTACTGCATTCTTTAGTGAGAAGTACAGTCTCCCTCTCCAGCCAGCTTCTTTTCTTGTTGATGAGTTCCTTCAAGAACTTGGTATATAAGGGCATTTGTTCAAGTGCTTCAGCTAAGGGAATATTGATTTTCAGCTTCTTGAAAGTTTCAAGGAACTTATGAAAGTGTTGATCCTTAGTTTCTTTACTGAACCTCTGGGAGTATGGCAGTGGAGGTGTAATACTTTTTCCCACTTGCTGCTGTCCCTGAATCACTTCCTTTGAACTATGTGGCTGGTTGTCTTTCTCTTTGAGCTTCTCTGGGGCATTTCTTCTTGTTGTCCTGTCTTCATTGCTAGCTTCCCCTTTCTCTGATGGTTCTTTGTTGCTCTCCACTTGTTTCCTTGTAGTGTCATTGTTGCTCATCAATGTTCTCCCACTTCTTAACTGTATTGCCTTGTACTCTTCCTTAGGATTTCGAATTGTGTCACTTGGTAGTGAGCTTGAAGGTTTCTCAACAGAAATCTGCTTGGAGATTTGCCCAATCTGCCTCTCTAGGCTTTTCATGGAGGCTTCATGGTTCTTGGTTGTCATTTCTTGGTGTTTCCACATTTTGTCTATCAAGGTTTCTAGGTTAGTGATTCTCTGAGAGTCATGTGAAATTGGCTAGTTATGGGGTGTTGAGGGTTGGTGGTAAGTATTTTGGTTTGTGGGTTAGTTATTGGATGGATAATGGTTGGAGTTGGGGTGGTTGTTTTGGGGTTTTCTGTAAGGGTTTTGGGTGGTTTGCTGCTGGTTGTTGTTTTAGTTGTTTCTTGAAGTGTTTTGATTTGAATTTCTTTGCCATGGTTGTTGGTTTTGGTTATGGTTATCTCCCCACCTCAGGTTTGGATGGTTCTTCCATGAAGGGTTGTAAGTATCACCATAGACTTCATTTGACCCAGAATTTTGGTTGTGCATGTACTAGACTTGCTCCTGCTGTTGCTCCTCTTGAGTTTCTTCATTTGTTCCCCGTGTGGTTGATGGTTGATTGGTGCTTACTGCTGCAACTTGGAGGCTATCAATCCTCTTGGCCATTTGCTCAAATCGTTGTTGAATCTGCTGCTGCATCAATTTGTTTTGAGCTAGGATTGAGTCCACTCCTTCCAACTCCATCACTCCCTTCCTCTGTGATGGTTGGCGTTGCCTTTGGTGCGCGAAAAAATACTGGTTGTTAGCTACCATATCAATGAGATTTTGAGCTTCTTCTGCAGTTTTCATGAGTTGCAAAGAGCCTCCAGCTGAATGATCTAAGGCTTCTTGAGATTTCAATGTCAAGCCTTCATAGAAATTCTGCAATCTATCCCACTCATTGAACATTCTAGGGGGACACTTCCTGATCAGAGCCTTGTACCTTTCCCATGCCTCATATAATGGTTCAACCTCCATTTGGGTGAATGTTTGTACTTCAGTCTTCAATCTGATAACCCTTTGAGGTGGGTAAAATTTGGCAAGGAATTTGCTCACTAGATCATCCCAATTGTCAATGCTGTCTCTTGGGAAAGATTCCAACCATTGGATGGCTTTGTCTCTGAGAGAGAATGGAAATAGCAGTAGCTTATAGCTGTCAGGATGCACTCCATTGGTTTTAACAGTGTCACAAATCCTCAAGAAAGTGGACAAGTGTTGATTTGGATCTTCAAGTGGTCCTCCTCCATAAAAGCAATTATTTTGAACTAATGTGATGAGTTGTGGCTTTATTTCAAAGTTATTTGCATTAACATTTGGTGTATGAATGCTACTCCCACAATGTCTCGGATTTGCAAATGTGTAGGAAGCCAGAACTCTTCTCTGTGGTGGATTGTTGTTGTTATTAGCTGCTCCTCCTTGTGGATTAGTTGGAATTGTTGTATGTTCCTCCATATCTTGGAATTCTTCTTCTTCCGAATCCTCCAACAATGTTTTTCCCTGACATGCAAACAAGACATAAAAATCATACAAAACCAGAAGGGTAGCAATACTTCAATCCATGATGAAATTGTAGTTAGCTCAAGCAAAAATTCAAACAGTTAGTGGGTTAGTCCAAAGTTAGAGAAACAGAAAATATAAATGCTAGATCTAGATCTCCACTTCACTTAATCATTGTCAATCTATTTCAATCCCCAGCAAAAGCGCCAAAAACTTGATGTGTGAAAAATGATCCAACACGAAACTAACCGGCAAGTGCACCGGGTCGCATCAAGTAATAAAACTCACGGGAGTGAGGTCGATCCCACAGGGATTGAAGGATTGAGCAATTTTAGTTTAGTGGATGACTTAGTCTAGTGAATCAAGAGTTTATTTGAGTGGTTTGTATTTGACAGAAGCTAAATTGCATGAAATTTAAAAGGGAGAGGGACAATTGACAAGAAATTAAAGAGGGCAGAAAATAAAAGTGCTGAATCTTAAAGAACAAGAAATTAAATTGCAGAAACCTAGATTGCAAGAAATGTAAATTGCAGAATCTGAAGATGCAAGAAATTTAAATAACTTGAATCATAAAGGGAATTGGGATTTGGATTTGCATGAATTAAACAAGAGAAAGTAAAATTTAACAAACAGAAATGTAACAGATGGACTCAATTAAACCGGATCTTGAATGAAAATGAAAATAAGCTTGGTGTAGCAACGAAACAAGAAAATTGAAATTGAAAGCTGTAGATCTCAGGACTCAAGAGACTAGATAGCCAAGTCTAGATCTCACTGCCTTCCTAGATCCAGCAAGAACAATTGCAAAGGAAATAAAGAAAAGTAAATTGCAGAAATAGTAGAAGAAGAAGCAATTAACAGAAATGGAAATTCAATTATGCAGAAAATTAAACAAGATCTCAAGGTGAGATTGAAACAGAAGTTCCTCAATTCTCCACCCAAGATCCAAAGCAAGAAAAGTAAAGAGTGCTGAGCAAGAACAAGGAAGAAGAGAGATCAATTATCCTTCCTAATCTTTTTGAATTCTAAAAACAACAACTAAAATGTAAAGGTGAGCTCTCTCTCTAAGTGTTCTAAGAATTCTAAAAGAAAAGCTCCCGGAAAACTTAAATCTTAAGATATTTATACACTTTCTTCAAATGGTCTTCAAGCCTTGAATTCGGCCTTTTCTCTTGATGGAATTGGGTTGATAAAAGCCTCTGTTGATTGCACTTGGAGTTGGAGAGAAACCCATTGTGAATCGGGACATAAAGCACAAAAGCTTGAGTCAAAGTTTGAGGTAAACTTTGGCTCAAGCTTTTTATACCAGCCACCCCCTTTTGCTGCTATCCATGTTTGAGCTAAAGTTTGAGGTCAAACTTTAAGCCAAACGTGGATCACCTTGTATGCATGTGTGGCGCCAACGTTTGCCAAAAAGCTTGAGGCAAACGTTGGCGCAAGCTTTTCTCCTCCAGGGTGTTGGTGTGTGGCGCCAACGTTTGCCAAAAAGCTTGAGGCAAACGTTGGCGCAAGCTTTTCTCCTCCAGGGTGTTGGTGTGTGGCGCCAACGTTTGCCAAAAAGCTTGAGGCAAACGTTGGCGCAAGCTTTTCTCCTCCAGGGTGTTGGTGTGTGGCGCCAACGTTTGCCAAAAAGCTTGAGGCAAACGTTGGCGCAAGCTTTTCTCCTCCAGGGTGTTGGTGTGTGGCGCCAACGTTTGCCAAAAAGCTTGAGGCAAACGTTGGCGCAAGCTTTTCTCCTCCAGGGTGTTGGTGTGTGGCGCCAACGTTTGCCAAAAAGCTTGAGGCAAACGTTGGCGCAAGCTTTTCTCCTCCAGGGTGTTGGTGTGTGGCGCCAACGTTTGCCAAAAAGCTTGAGGCAAACGTTGGCGCAAGCTTTTGCTCCATCCAGGGTGTTTTCAACTCTTCCAAAAGTTTGAGCTAAAGTTTGAGGCAAGCTTTTGCTCAGACTTTTTGTTCTCTCTTGCTCCTTGCCCTTTCTTCTTTCTTCAACCTTCTTCAAAGCTCTTTTCACCTATCATCAATCAATCAAACACATCAAAGCTATGCTCAAAATCATGAGTTTGTTATTCTTTCATAATATATGACAATTATAGCATAAAATCTCATGAAATTACATTAATTCATCCATGGTTGATTGAATCAAAGGAAATATGAAATTCTACCCAATTGGCTTACTTATGGTTTAAGAAAGTGCATAAAATCAATTGAAAACAAAAGAAAAGACTAGTGAAACTAGGATAAGATGACTTGTCATCAAGAGTGAGATGTGAAAACTATTCAGGATTACAGTTGTAAACCCCACTATAAGTAGAGACATGAGCTTAATTGAACTCTCATTCTCATGCAAATTCAGATTCTAAACCTATATTATTTTGGTTGCTTGAGGACAAGAAATAATTCAAGTTTGGTGTTGTGATTTATGAGCATCTTTCCTATCTTTTCCTAGTGAATTTGCATTTAAATTGTTAAGTTTAACAAGAATTAATTATCTTTTAGCCACTATGGATGCTACTTTGAGTATTGTGCAATTTTATTTATTTTAGGTAGTATTCGGATGGATTTGATGGAGTTTTTGTAGCCGTGGAATGAATAATTAGTGATACCGTTCGCATTGTGATCGCTCCTCCTCGTTGCGGTCTGAAGGCCACCAGTCTTCTGCGGTGGTAGGCACCGTCTCCGATGAGAAGTAAGTTCTCTTGCGTGGGGAATTCCTTCTCTATTTTCTTCTTTTTTTTGTATGAATGTGTGATATCATATTTGTTGATTTTGAATGTTGGTTAATTTCAGGTTAGGATTTTGTGTTGGGGGTAGTTGCTACTAGGGTTTTGCAATGGTTCAAACATTTTGTATGTTGAAAAAATCTGAATGCTCTATTTTGATATGGCCGAATGCAATGTGTGGGTATAGATGAAAATTTTTGTTTTGTTTAGTTCATGTAAAAGGTAGGGTTTCGTGAAATGGTGTTCATTTTAGATTAAAGTAGTGATTGGAATTTTGCTACTGAAACATAAATAAATTGTACAAAAAAAAAATAATAAAAAACAAAGTGCACTCTCATGATTCACTGTTGCTATTTTTAATTTGTAGATGGAAAATCATCCAATGACATTTATTTTCCATCATGGTGAAAAGTTTAAGAATGATGAAAGTGGATAAAAAATTTATGAACCAAACAATACAAAGGTGTTAGCGAGAGTTGAAGGGGATACACTAGATATTTTCTTTGTAAAGGGATATTATAAGGAGTTAGGATATTCAGAGGTGGACAGTTGTTGCTAGAAAGTACCCGAAATGCCGCTTGAAGTTGAGTTGAGGAAGTTAGAAGTAGACGCTGATTTGTTAGAAATGGTGAAGAATTGTAGAAGGAATTACAATTCGATCAACATTTATTTTGTGCATAGAGTCTCAGAGCCATACATGGTGGAGTGTATCAGTGAGGATGATGATGAGCTAGTTATATTGGAGACCCAGAGCACCTGTAAACCCAAGGCCACAAAAACTTCCCAGTTGAATAGGAGATACTATTTAAGGCCCAAATCACAACCACTGTCCCAACCCAAACCACATCCTATGTCTATACTATACAGTAGAGTAGGAATATTATTTTCAAGAAGAATGATAATGTGCGGGTTAGGGCTGTTTGTAGGGGAGAAAATTGTCCTTGGGTAGTGTATTGTCAGGGAATTCTTACTCCAGTTCAACAAAGCCAGTTAAAGGCAATGACAAAGCTATCAAAAAATTGGTTTCCTCAATGGTCAGGTGATGAGAAGGAGGTGTTGTATGAAGTGCAAGGCTGACCAAAGAATATGGTGGTGGATTTGGGAAGTCAAACCTTCACTTGTAGATTCTGGCAGCTGACAGGTATAAAGAATGTTGCTATAGCTTGTGAGTTTAGGTTGTTATATTATGTTGTTAAGCTTGTGAGTTAATCTTGTTAGATTATATTATTGTGAATCTCTGCATAATTTAAGCTTGTTAGGAATGAAATTATGTTGTTAAGCTTGTTTCTTTTCTGTTTGTAAATTATATTTCTTTAGTGAATTATTTTGAATATTTAAATTTGTGCTGAGAGAACATTTTTATGTTGTTGTGCTTTTGTCCAATTATGCAAAGGTATGCCTTGCATGCATGCCATCGCTGCAATTCAAGACATGAATGACAAGAGGCCTGAAGAGTATTGCCATGAGTGGTTAACGACGGACGCGTATAGAAGAACATACAGCTTTAATGTGAATCCATTAAAGGGGCAAGATCTATGGGAAAAATAGGGTCGCCAGCAACAGTTCCACCTCCAGTTAAGATTAAGCCGGGTAGGCCCACAATGAACAGGAGAAAGGACAAAGATGAGCAACCTGTTGGCTCAAAGACACAGAGGAAAAGAAAGTATAACCTAATACGGTGCCTGTATTGTGGTGAAGTTAGGCACAACAGAAGAACGTGCAAAGTAAAGAAACAATAGGAAGCTGCTGAACAAGCAAGGCTTATGCAACTTCAACTTGCAGTAGTTGCTGCCGCTGCTGATGCTAATGCTCAACATGCACCCAATGGAAACCCAATTGATCCTGTTGCTCAAGATCCTACCAATCCCCCAGCAGCAACTTTAAATGCACCAACTGATGTTAGTGAAACCGTCGGTTAAGAATTTCTTCTCGGTTAGAGGAAATAACTTCCTTGCAAGTATAGTTCCAAACCGAGAAGTAATGCTCAATCAAAGTTTAATTTGTGGTTGTCACAAGTTCAACCCAATAAAAGTAACTGAGAGTATTAGTCCCGGGTCATCTTCTCAAGGAATTGCAGTGAGGTATGCATATTATTAGTTATGGTATCCAAGGAGTGGGTTGGTAAAAGTGCAAGAAATTAGATGACAAGAAAATAAAACAAACAACTAAAGAAAGCAAGTAATAAAAAGGGGCATTTATGGCAAGGATTAAGAATATAGGATTTCTATCCTAGTCACTAATCATTATACAATGATTAACAAGAGCTAATCCTATTTAGTCATCTCCAACAATGGAAGAAGGTATAATGTTATCTTCACACGAGAGAAAGTCAAATAAGACTAGTTAATCTCAATCCAACGGTCCTAATCAACTTACTAATTGAATTAGCAAGAGCTTAGAGTCAATACAAACAATATTAACTAACAACTCTAGATCACCAATCTAAATTGGGTATTAATGACTTAAGATTACCTAATTTTTCTTTCCAAGCCAAAAATACTCAAAAAGCTACTCTAACGTCCAACCAAGCATTTTATCAAACACTTGGAAGGCATAAAAGGAAAGCATGTTAAATTGCAAGAAATATAAATTCTACAACTACCCAATTGCAAGAAAATAATAACAACAACTCAATTAAACAATAAAGGAACATAAAACATAAATTGCATTAAATGAAAATCAAAGTAACAAGAGTGCTCATAAACATAAAAGAGGCTCAAGGGGAAATTAACAAGAAAAATAAGAAGAACAAAGATATAAGAACAAGAAATTGTAAAGAAAACATGATGAAAACAAGTATTAAAACCTAAATTAAAGAGAGTTTAACCTAATTCTAACCTAATTCTAGAGAGAAGAGGGAGCTTCTCTCTCTAGAAAACTACCTACAACATGATGCTAACCTAATATAATTGCCCCCCCCTTGACCCATCTTGAATTTTGTATGAAATAGCCTCAGAAAATGAGTTAGATTTGGGCTTGGAAAGCTCAGAAATCGCCCCTAGCAAATTCACTTTAATGAGGTCACGTGACTAACGTCACGCATGCGCGTCGCTGGCAAATTTCCCTCTCACGCCTACGCGTGGGTGATGCGTGCGCGTGGCCATGAGTGTTCTTTTCACGCGTGCCCGTCTGTCACGCGTGCGCGTCACTCTGAATACTCCAAATGCTCGTTTCTTCATGAATTCTCCACTTTGCATGCTTTTCTCTTCACTTCTTCCATCCAATACATGCTTTGTGAATCTGAAATCACTTAACAAACATATCAAGGCATCGAATGGAATTAAGGTGAATTAAATTTAGCTATTTTAAGGACTAAAAAGCATGTTTTTACACTTAAGCACAAATTTAGGGAGAATTACAAAACCATGCTATTTCATTGAATAAATGTGAGATAAGTTGATAAAATCCCCTAAATTAAGCATAAGATAAACCACAAAGTTGGGGTTTATCACCAACTGAAATGATCCTTGACCAATCGAAAGGGGTTCCGGTTACACAAGAATCTCAACATTTATCTATTCCCAGCCAACTATGATACTTTATTTGTAATCTATCTTTTATTATAAATTATAATGTTCCATAATATGAATATGATTAGTGAATTGACTTTATCCTTCATGATGATAAAATGTAGCACAAAGTAACATCAAGGCCTCCAAAGCTTCATGTTAAAAAAGGAAAAGCAACAACCCCAGCCTCACCACAACCGGCTGCAGCTGCAACAATTCCAGTTTCAGCTGAAACAATCAAGGGCACCAGTTCTGCTATTGCAAAGAAACTTGCTAGCTTAATGACTTTTGTGCCAACTCTCGGATTCAGACACCCGAGAAAGAAAGACAAAGATGTTTGAGTTGTGTTGTGTATTAAGGGCTGAATTATATATTTTATAAAGGGCTAAGGATTAGAATCTTTATTTATTATAGACATATTGAAGTATTTTGTACAACCTTGTTCATATTTTGGTATAGCCCAAAATTAGGTAACTTATGCTTGATATTATGAAGACTTGATTAATAGGTTTGGTATTATTATGAAGACTATGTTAGCATACTTATATGGACATGCAAATGCTTCGATTTTAATACATATGATTAAACTTAATTTATCTTATGAGTGATTTAAGTGTTTATTTTTATTTACTTATTTTTAGAATTGTGTAAAAATTTGTTAAGCTAATGTCAAAATATGTAGGTTGCATGATTGTTAATGGACATTAAAAAATGTTCAACCTCATTTATTACATTTCACCAATACTCTTAACAAGATCCAACAAAATAACATCACCATGCTTTTACAAGTTTTTTACTTTCCCACTGATTTGACACAAAGTGCTCCAACCACTAACATAAGCATTATTACTAGGACAAACATGAAAATAAGCAACATCTTAACTACTCTGACTTCAGCTTCCAAACTACCCATTCTCCAACCTAGTTTCACTTTCCAATCTTCATAATCACTTTCAACTTCAAATCTATTTCTGCCCCACCATTTGCAACTTCAAAAACTTCATATTCATTATCATCTACCCAACTAAAGTAGTTACAGTGGTAGCCTTTCTGCACATGTCAAGTGAAAAAATTGAATCTCACATTAATGGTGAAAGGGGGGGTCAAGAAACTATGGTTCATACCAATTTAAACTCACCCGATATCTTGGACAAGTATGAAACAACCTTCCTGAATTTTCTGGTGTTCCAGATTTCTTGATCACAACTTTTAGCCCATGATGAGGCACAGAAGTTGGCGAATTAAAAATTATTAAAATAGTTACGTTGCAAGTATAGTTCTTAACTCACCGAAAATCTGCCTATCAATTTAGAAATATGTCACAGAGAGTTTTAAATTAAAAATTACTGGGAGTTTAAGTCTCAGGTCGTCTCCCAACGAGTTGCAGAAAAGTGTGCTATTTTATTAATCAGATGTTCCAAGAAGTTGAGTTAAGTAGGTGGAAAATTAAATTAAGAAAATTTAAATAATATGAATAAAAGCCTTGACTGGGAGTTGATTAGTTGGAATCTCTATCATTGATGGGATGATTTCAAAATTAATTTATAATTAATGGTTGTTCTGTTTAGTTATCCTTTACTAGGTAAAGGAAAGTCAAACAAGTTGGAATGCTAGATCTGTTCACGAGTTGCAACCCACTTAGTTCAAAGGGATTGGTGTTAGTGATTAGATAACAATCCAACAGTTAACCCAATTACAAATTTTCCTTCAATCCTTCCAACTCAAGAGTTCCTTTCAATCAACTCCCCATCAAGTGAGGGAACTACTCACTCATTGTAAATAATAAATCCAAAACACATAAAGGGGAATTAAAAGAAGACATGATTATTGGAATGGAAAATAAATTAAAATGGAAGAAATAATCCTTGTACTAAATAATCGTGAAAGTATTCAAATGACAAAATTGAACAAAACAAAGAGCATGGAAGAATAAAACCAAGTTAAGAGAACGAACTAGAATGACGAAGTCTTGATGAGGAAATAACTCTTCTCAATGTTCCAATGCTAAGACCAATTGAAAATTAAATTTCTAAAACCTAGAGAGAGAAACTGAAAAGGAGTAAAACTAGATCTAAAACTCAAAACTGTGTAGAATGAATGTTGTCTTTTGTTTCTGCATATTCTCTGGCTCTAGTCTGCTGTTCCGGGCCAAAAACTGGGTCAAAATAAGGTCCAAAATTGCCCCCAGCGAATTCTGCAGATTATGCAGATCGCACATGTCACGCGATCGCGTCATTCATGCGGACGCGTCATTCGCGCTTTTCCTTGCCACGCGTTCGAGTTTTCCACCCTACTGCGTCGCTTGAGCTTTTCCAAACCGCGCGGCCGCGTAAGCCATGCGGCCGCGTCACTGCGATTTGCTCTCCTTCGCGCGGTCGCGTGAGCCATGCGACCGCGTCACTTCTCGCTGGTTATCTCCTCAAATTCTTGTGTTCCTTCCATTTTTGCTAGCTTCCTTTCCAATATAAAACAGATAAAAGTGCAAGAAGATAGCTCATGAAAGCAGGGAACATGAAAATTCAAGCATTGAACCCTCACTGATAATGTATGTACGCTCTAATCTCTAGTGTATAGGGTAATCACTCTATCCTTCTCTAATCATACTTTCTAACTTTTGTTCTTCTCCTAACCAATCAACAATAGTTAATATACCAATGCAAACATCATGAGGTCTTTTCAAGTTTGTAATGGGGCTAAGGTACAGGCAGGGGTATACATTTGGTCAAGTGAGCTAATAAATTGAATCTTTAATTAACCCAAGCTTCAACCCAACCTATATATTTTTAATGTAATCTTAAAGATCATACCTAGCTACCCAGAATTCCCTTTTTCTATCCATACTCATGTATCAACTTTATATTTGATTCTATCATATGTGCATTGATCTTTGAATTCTGAATTTAACATTGGGTAATTTTTTGTCCCCTTATTTATTATAAATTTTTTTTTGACATTAAAATAAATATAGCTTATCAATGCACATGGATTTTTAATTCTTATAGTTTCACATGAGTAGGTATCCAAATTCCCATTAAATTCTCATGACACATTCCCTAAACAACTTTTGTTCCCAATTTTTCCCATACTTAACTAGCACACACAATTCTATCTTAAGCTAACCAAAGATTCAATTTGGGATATACAATTGTTTTTTAGCTTAAGGTTAGTAATGTGGTAAAATATAGAACAAATGGGATTTAAAGACTCAAAGTGGTTAACAAAGGTAATTGAAAAGGGTAGGCTTAATTTGGATAAGTGAGTTTAAACAAATAATGGCCTCAATCATGTGCAAGCATGCAAATATAATAAATATTGGACATATAAGATAAAACAAAACATAGATTACAATCATAGAGAAGTAAACACAAAAGAATGAAATAATTATGGTTAAATAATGTAACCTTACATAAAGGCTCAAATCTTTCATAAGTTGTGTGTTCTTTAGCTCAAATATCATGTTCCAAATACAACTCAAGCAAATTTATTATAAAATTTTGAAAAATTAGTGAAATTTTGTTCCAAAGATAGATTCTTAAAAGAAACTTATTGTCTTTTCAATCAAGTAGAACATGCATGCAACTATCCTAACCTATGCAATTTATTCTATTCTATGAAAGAAAGAAAATCTAACTAAAATATCCTAATTATTAGTGCTAGGGAAAAGAAATTACCTCCGGAAGTCAGGTATTGACCGACCTGCCCACACTTAAAGCTTTGCACCGTCCTCGGTGCCGTCTGTCAGGAACAGGGGTGGGCTGGTGGCAGTATCTCCACAGTAAGGACCATTATGGCTCCCTGTGCTGGTAAAAGAAGTAGAGTCCGGGGTATCCGAGTCCCTGAAGTGTCCCTTGAGTAGCTCCTTGAAGTGTTTGAATCGGCGCTCATTACGGCGCTCTCTCATCTTTGCTTTCTGTTCTTGCCGATCCAACCTTTCGATTATCTGCTGGAGCAATTCATCAGTTGTAGGTGCTTGTGGTATTGAAGAAGGATTATCTTCAACTGGAGTAGTAGGAAGGCTTGTAGTGGCTGCTGGGAGTCTGAGGTATTTCCCGTTAGGGACATACTGATCATCCCGTGGAAGCACGGCTTTGGTGTCCCCAGCTCTGTAGGAGACTCCAGCTGCTTCTTGGGCTTCCTTGCAAGTTATGGAAATGGAATAGGAGCAGTGTTTTCTGTGGTGTCTGCGCCCTTTGATGCTTCCTCTTGTGGTTGAGCTATTTCTTCTTCAGCTATGTCCTGTATGTCCTCTTCCTCTTCAACATCTTCTATTTCTACTACCTCTTCAGCTGAGGTGTGTTCTGGTGGGCTTGGTTCCTCTTGATTCCTCTCCTGCAGTGTGGTTCCAGACCATAGGGTGATGGCATTAATGCCTCCGTTTGGATTGGGTAATGGTTGAGAGGGGATTCCAGTGGAGCTTGAAGGTTGGTTACTGGAATTTTGCGTTGATCCAATCTGTGACATAAGAGCTTGCAAAGTAGAGGTGAGACCATTCAAACTGGCATTAATACTATTCATGATGTTACTTTCCATGGTCTGTTGTCTTCGCTCAAAAGATTGTAGTAGCTCTTCATTAGGAGATAAAGAAGAATGAGTAAATTGAGAGGTCTGTTGTTGATTGTTCTGTGGTCCTTGGTTTTGCCTCAGGTGAGGTGCTCTGTAAGGTTGATTCTGCTGCCTGTTGTTGTTATTATTCCATCTCTGATTTCCCTGATTATCTCTGTCTCTTCTGTTATTGTTGTCCCTCTAATTCTGGTTAGAATTGTCCTGCCATCCATGGTTATTATTTCCACTTTGATTGTACCCTTGGTTGGGGCGGTCATAGAAGTTATGAGTGGATGCCACCATGTTGTCTTCTTGTTGCAGCTGCAGGGATTCATCAGTGTAATGGCTATAATCAGCACAGATTCTGCAAATTCTTTGCGGGACTAGTTGTTGGTTTTGCTGTGGTGGAGGAGGTTGAGCTTGCTGAGCTTGTTGTTGATTCAATTGCATCTGCTTTAGCAAGTTGGTCATCTCACATATACTCTGAGCTAGAGCCGCAGTCTCTCTGCTAGAGGATACTTCTGCAACGGCTTTTGAACGACCTCGCTTTTGTCTGTGGTTCCTAGTAGATTCAGCTAAATCACTGATCAACTGCCAGGCCTCATCAGTGGTCTTGTACTTCTTCATAGACCCATTGCTAGCACTTTCCAATGTGGTCTTATCTTGGGGCCTCAATGTAGCTAAGTAACACTATCTTGTCAATCATGTGGTGGGGGCATGCTTCCAGAAGATTATTGAAGCGCTCCCAGTATTCAAAGAGAGTCTCATTGTCATCCTGAACAATTGTGGAAATATCCTTCCTCAGTTTATCAGTAACTTCAGATGGAAAGAATTTCTCCAAAAACTCCTTTCTAAGTGTATCCCAGTTGGATACATTTGCTAGAGGTTGAGTGTAGTACCACTCTCTTGCTTTTCCCTCAAGAGAAAACGGGAAAGCTTTCATCAAAATTGAAGTTTCATCAGTACCATCACGCCTGACAGTAGAACAGGCTGCCTGGAAATCTCTCAAGTGCTTGATAGGCTCTTGAGCAGGTAGGCCATGAAACTTCGGCATCAAATTTAGCAGTGCGGTCTTTATTTAAAAATCTGTAGCTACCGCTGGATGATGCGCTTGAAACGGTTGCATTGTAAAATCAGGGTTTCCTTCCTCCTAGATGGTAACTCTCCTAGCTGCCATGTCTTCTGCACGTAAAACAACCGAATCAGTAGAACGGGGGCTGGTTTCTTCCTCAAGTTCACTTTCAGATCCGCCCTCAGAGCGGACTAACCGACGCTGTTCTTGCCTTATTCGTGAAATAGTCCTTTCAATTTCAGGATCGAATATTAGCAAGCACAGATCAGGAAGTGAACGCGTCATTTGACAAAAGAAACATGCAGCTCATAGTAGCAAAATAAAATAAAATGCAAATAAATAAATTCTAATTAATAACTTTAGCACTCTATTGCAACTCCCTGGCAACGGTGCCAAAAATTGATGAGGCACAGAAGCTGGCGAATTAAAAATTATTAAAATAGTTACGTTGCAAGTATAGTTCTTAACTCACTGAAAATCTGCCTATCAATTTAGAAATATGCCACAGAGAGTTTTAAATTAAATATTACTGGGAGTTTAAGTCCTAGGTCGTCTCCCAACGAGTTGCAGAAAAGTGTGCTATTTTATTAATCAGATGTTCCAAGAAGTTAAGTTAAGTAGTGGAAAATTAAATTGAGAAAATTCAAATAATATGAATAAAAGCCTTGACTGGGAGTTGATTAGTTGGAATCTCTATCATTGATGGGATGATTTCAAAATTAATTTATAATTAATGGTTGTTCTGTTTAGTTATCCTTTACTAGGTAAAGGAAAGTCAAACAAGTTGGAATGCTAGATCTGTTCACGAGTTGCAACCCACTTAGTTCAAAGGGATTGGTGTTAGTGATTAGATAACAATCCAACAGTTAACCCAATTACAAATTTTCCTTCAATCCTGCCAACTCAAGAGTTCCTTTCAATCAACTCCCCATCAAGTGAGGGAACTACTCACTCATTGTAAATAATAAATCCATAACACATAAAGGGGAATTAAAAGAAGACATGATTATTGGAATGGAAAATAAATTAAAATGGAAGAAATAATCCTTGTACTAAATAATCGTGAAAGTATTCAAATGACAAAATTGAACAAAACAAAGAGCATGGAAGAATAAAACCAAGTTAAGAGAACGAACTAGAATGACGAAGTCTTGATGAAGAAATAACTCTTCTCAATGTTCCAATGCTAAGACCAATTGAAAATTAAATTTCTAAAACCTAGAGAGAGAAACCTAAAAGGAGTAAAACTAGATCTAAAACTCAAAACTGTGTAGAATGAATGTTGTCTTTTGTTTCTGCATATTCTCTGGCTCTAGTCTGCTATTCCTGGCCAAAAACTGGGTCGAAATAAGGTCCAAAATCGCCCCCAGCGAATTCTGCAGATTATGCAAATCGCACATGTCACGCGATCGCGTCATCCATGCAGACGCGTCATTCGCGCTTTTCCTTGCCACGTGTTCGCGTTGTCCACGCTACCGCGTCGCTTGAGCTTTTCCAATCCGCGCGGCCGCGTAAGCCATGCGGCCGCGTCACTATGATTTGCTCTCCCTCGTGCGGTCGCGTGAGCCATGCGACCGCGTCACTTCTCGCTGGTTATCTCCTCAAATTCTTGTGTTCCTTCCATTTTTGCTAGCTTCCTTTCCAATCTCCACTCATTCATGCCCTATAAAGTCTGAAACACTCAACACATAGATCACGGCATCAAATGGATTAAAGAAGAATTAAAATTACATAATTAAAGTCTCTAGGAAGCAGTTTTCAAACATGTTATAAATTCAGGAAGGAATTATAATTTCATGCTAATTTAATGAATAAGTGGGTAAGGATCACGATAAAACCACACAATTAAGCACAATATAAACCATAAAATAGTGATTTATCAGCCTACAAAAATAGGATTTGTCCATGTTCATCCTCTTTTTTCGCATGGAGGAGCTAGAGCCGAAGCTACCCAGCAATCGCGATGATAACCCACTGATGCGGGAAGAAATCGGCTAGTTAAGAAATTTATAATATAAGAATAGCGTTCTAAGTATAGTTCTTAACCAGCAAAAATCCGCTTATGAATTTAGAAAGGTTGTCACAAAATTAGAATAAAAATACTGGGAGTATGAATCCCAAGTCGTCTCCCAACGAGTTGACAAAAGGGTGCTATCTTATTAATCAGGAGTTTTCTGAGAAATTTTGAGAGATGAATAATAAGAAATAAATAACTGTAAATTAACGCAATGAAAATTAAAAGAGATTTATGTATTCAAAATAAAAAGCCTTGACTGGGGGAATGATTAATTGGAAGTTCTTTCCTTGTTGGAATTCTCTCAAGTATAGTATTAAGAGGTTGTTATTTTCACTTAGTTAACCCTTACTAAATAAAGAAAAGTCAAGTAATTGAGCTAACTCTTATTCACAAATCCTAGTCCTCTCTCTTGGGAAGGTCTAGCGTTAGTAAATAGAGAATTAGCCAACAACTTCCAATTTAACTAATCACTTGAGCATTCCAACTCTAGGGTCTCCATTTAATTAACCCCAAGTCAAGTTGGGAGTCTACTCCATTGACATGAAAATTACTTGCACAAAATTAAAAAGGGAATAGAATGAAGTCATGATATACAATAACTAAAAATTAATTAAAAGTAAAAGTAATCCTTTTGATGAGCGGATAATTTATACGCCTTTTGGCATTATTTTTAGGTAGTTTTTAGTATGTTTTAGTTACTTTTTATTATATTTTTATTAGTTTTTATGCAAAAATAGCATTTCTGGACTTTACTATGAGTTTGTGTGTTTTTCTGCAATTTTAGGTATTTTCTGGCTGAAATTGAGGGACCTGAGCAAAAGTCTGATTCAGAGGCTGAGAAAGGACTGCAGATGCTGTTAGATTCTAACCCTCCTGCACTCGAAGTAGAGTTTCTGGAGCTATAGACGCCCAATTGGCGTGCTCTCAATTGCGTTGGAAAGTAGACATCTTGGGCTTTCCAGAAATGTTTAATAGTTCATACTTTGCACGAGATTTGATGGCCCAAACTGGCATCTAAAAGGCAGCCAAAGACCCTTTTTTGGCGAAAAATGCCAGAACTGGCACCAGAACTGGAGTTAAACGCCCAAACTGGCATCCAAGCTGGCGTTTAATCTAGAAAAGGCCTATGCACGTGTAAAGCTCAATGCTCAGCCCAAGCACACACCAAGTGGGCCTCAGAAGTGGATTTCTGCACTATCTGAACTTAGTTACTTATTTTCTGTAATCCTTAGTAACTAGTTTAGTATAAATAGCACTTTTTACTATTATCTAAGGAGCTTGGAATCTGACCTTGGGACTTTTATGTTACGTTTTAGAGGCTGGCCATTCGGCCATGCCTAGACCTTTTTCTCTTATGTAATTTCTACGGTGGAGTTTCTACACCTCATAGATTAAGGTGTGGAGCTCTGCTGTTCTTCATGAATTAATGCAAGTACTATTGTTTCTCTTTCAATTCACGCCTACTTCTTGTCCAAGATATACTCTCGTACTTAATTTAGTAAAGTCAGAATGAAGGGGTGACCCGTGACAATCACCCACTATCTTCATTACTCAGTTAGCCAAGATCCGCATGCCTGACAACCACAAGCAGTCTACATGATGTTCAACATAATCATTGGACGACAGCCGGAGTATATTCTCTTGGGTCCCTAATTCACAGACCGAGTCCGTGAGATTAGAACCTTCGTAGTAGAGGCTAGAACCAATTGGCAGCATTCCTGAGATCCGGAAAGTCTAAACCTTGTCTGTGGTATTCCGAGTAGGATCTGGGAAGGGATGACTGTGACGAGCTTCAAAATTGCGAATGTTGGGCGCAGTGACAGTGTGCAAAAGGATAGAGAGATGCTATTCCGACACAAGTGAGAACTGACAGATGATTAGCCATGCGGTAGCTGTACCTGGTATTTTTCATCCGAGACGAGAAATCCGACAGTTGATTAGCTGTGCAGAAATCGTACTTGGACCATTTTTACTGAGAGGATCATACAGCTTGCCATGGAAGGGAGCAAGCATGATTGGATGAAGACAATAGGAAAGCAGAGGTTCAGGAGCAACAAAGCATCTCCAAACGCTTATCTGAAATTTCCACCAAAGAATTACATAAGTATCTTATTTTATTTTATGTTTTATTTATCTTTTAATTATCAAAACCTCATAACCTTTTGAATTCGCCTGACTAAGATTTACAGGATGACCATAGCTTGCTTCAAGCCGACAATCTCTGTGGGATCGACCCTTACTCGCGTAAGGTTTTATTGCTTGGACGACCCAGTGCACTTGCTGGTTAGTTGTACCGGAGTTGTGAAAAGTGTAATCACAATTCTGTGCACCACCTTTGCATTAATAAATTCTAAAAACAATCCAATTGTAACTCTAAACAAAGATTAAGGATATAGAAGAGTAAGGGAATAAGAAAACAAACTGGAATAATAACTTCAACGGAGGTAATGACTCTTCTCAATATCCAAAGCAAAAGCATAAAACTAAAAATTATGAAACTGTAAAAAACCTAGAGGAAGAGTAATTTCTCTCAGATCTAAATCTAAAAATCTAAAACTATGCTAATGAGAATGTGTGTTGAGTCTCTGCATGTTCCTGGGCCCTAGTCTGTGTTTCTGGGCCAGAAACTGGGTCCAAACTCGGCTCAAAATTGCTCCCAGCATTTTTTGTAATTTCTGCAGATCGCGCATGTCACGCGTACGCATCAGTCACGCGTACGCGTCGCTGGTCATGTTCGCGTTTCATGCGTGCGTGTCAGGCATGCGCACGCATCGTCGTGCAAAACTCCAATCCACGTGCACGCGTCAGGTACGCGCGCGCATCGCTGTGCATATCTTCAAATCACGCGCACGTGTGATCCATGCGTGCGCGTCGATGCTCGCTGGTTATCTCCTTTATTTCTTGTGCTCCTTCCATTTTTGCAAGGTTCCTCTCCATCCTCTAAGCCATTCCTGCCCTATAAGGCCTAAAAACACTGAACACACAGATCACGGCATTGAATGGTATAAAGAAGGATTAAAATACACAAATTAAAGGCTTAGGAAGCAAGTTTTCAACCATAAAACAAAATTAGGAAGGAATTGTAAAACCATACAATTCGTATAGATAAGTGTGCAAAGACTTGATGAAACCACTCAATTGAGCACAAGATAAACCATAAAATAGTGGTTTATCAAACTCCCCACATTTAAACATTAGCATGTCCTCATGCTCAGCTTAAGGAGATCAAAAGAATAAATAGGGAAAAGTAAGACTCATGAAATGCAACCTTTGTATGAATGCAACTATATGCTAAGATGATTCTGTCTACTTGGTTAAAAATAAATAAGTTCTTCAAGACAAACATAAATCAGATATCACTAATTAAAATCATACAGTAAAGAAAAGTAGACTTGTAAGAAGACAGCTCATGAAAGCAGGGTACATAGAATCAAGCATTGAACCCTCACTGCTAGTGTATATGCACTCTAATCACTCAAGTGTATAGGGTAATCACTCTACTCTTCTCTAGTCATGCTTTCTAAACTTTGTTCTTCACCTAACCAATCAACAAATGTTTAATGTACCAATGCAAACATCAAGAGGTCTTTTTAAGGTTGTAATGGGGCTAAGGTAAAGGTTAGGGTATATATATGGCTAAGTGAGCTATAAATTGAATCTCTGAGTAACCTAAGCTATCACCTAACATACATACACTCTATATAACTCTAGAATCATGCCTAGCTACCCAAAATTCCCACTTTTATATTACATACTCATGCATTAACTTTTCTTTTGATTTGTATCACATATGCATTGATTATTAAACTTAGCATTGGGGTAATTTTGTCCCCTTATTTATTTATTTAATTGAATATTTTTGGTTTTTTTTTGCATTAAAAATATAAAAGTAAACATATCATATCACTGCATATGAATTTTTAATTTTTCTTTTTTTTTTCTCTAGTCTCACATGCGTAGGTACCCAAATTCCTAATATTTTATCAAAGTAGAAACATAACACATTCCCTATTAACCCATGTTTCCACAGTTTTCCCACTCTTGGTTGATACACAATCTCTATCTTAAGCTAACCAAAGATTTAATTTGGGGTAAGGAATTTGTTTTTCTGCTTAAGGCTAGTGATGTGGTAAAGTATAGAACAAATGGGGATAAAAAAGGATCAAGGTGGCTAACAAAGGTAATTAAAAGGCTAGGCTATTTGGGATAAGTGAGCTAATAACAATTAATGGCCTCAATCATATGCATGCATATGAATACACTAAACATTGGACATATAGAAAAGAACAAAGTAAAAATTACAATCATAGAGAAGAAAGCACACAGGAATAAAATATTATGGTTAGATGATGTAACCATACAATTAGGCTCAAAAATCTCACTGGGTTGTGTGTTCTTAGCTATAATTCATGTTCCAATTTACAGTTTTCAAACAAGTTTATTAAAAAATATTTTAATTTAAATTAGTGAAATATTATAAAATAAAGTCTTGAAAAGAAATTTATTACTTTAACCAAGCAAACATACATGCAACCAATTATTATCATGCAATTTATTCTACTAACAAAAGAAAAATAACCTATTGGTGTTAAGAAGATGAGATTATGTCCAGAAGTACTGACTGACCTCCCCATACTTAAAGCTTGGCACCGTCCTCGGTGACATCAGTTAGGAATAAAGGGGGGCTGGTAACAGCATCTCTACAGTCGGGATTGTAATGGCTCCCGGTGCTAGTAGGTGAGGTGGAGTCTGGAGTGCCTGGTTCATCTTCAGGTGGGTGGTTGCCAACAATCAGCTCCTTGAGGTATGTAAAATGGTGCTTGTTACGGTGCTCCATTCGCTTTCTGTGCCAGTCAAGTCGGTCCAACCTCTGAAGTATCTGTAGGAGCAGCTGATTTGTTGAAGGTGCTTGTGATACAGAAGGAGGAGTATCTCCGGTCGGGTTTGCGGTCCGGCTGATAGTGGCTGTTGGAGGTCTGATGTACTTCCCGTTGGAGACAATCTGATCATCCCACGGAAGTATGGTCTTGGTGTCCCCAGCTCTATAAGAGACTCCGGCTGCCGAGACTAGATCTAAAACCAAGGCGGAAAAAGGTAGGTTGCCCGCAATCTGTACGTGTCCCATGGCATGCCGAAGGTGTCTTGGTAAGTTGAAAGGCTGGTCTGTAAGGATACACGAGAGGAGAACAGCCATATCTACAGTGAAGGAGGACTCGAGTGCTCGGAAAGACGTAGTGGGACATAATCTGTGCCCACACTCGAGCCTCCAGGGTAAGTGCTGAAGCCAATATGCCCTTAGGTCGGGATCGATGGTATCTATATATCCATCTGCTGCCAGGTTGTGCTATAACTCTGAGGACGGCATCCCAATCAAATTGGTATGTCTGGCATTTGAAAGAGGCTTCTTGGTATGCGTCCAATCCTTCTGGAGTAGGGGGGAGATCTAGAGCTCACTGAATGTCCTCTTCGGAAATAGGGACTTACTTCTGACGGACATAGACAGACTGCAGGGTTGGCATGTGAAAATTGGAGTAGAATTCGACTACCCATCAAAGGTTAACCTGCCGTGGCTATTTCCGTAGGAATCTCCATTGTCTGTACTCAATGCGGGGCTCTACAAACATAATAATGTGGGTAGGGAGGATGAGTAGGTGCTCATTGCTGTAGTTCCGCTCAGCCAGGATGGGGAACATCTGCTCACAGTAGCGGTTAGTGAACCGTGCAGTGTCCCTTACTGGAAAGGCTTTCTCTGTTTCATCGACCGTGATGATCCTCTTGACTCGCTTTGTGGATGGCTTGACTGATGTTGAGGATGGTTCCACAGCTAGTGCTCTTTTTGTTCCTCCCCTTGCTGGTGGTTTGGGAGCAGCTTTCTCTTTACCTTTCTTGGTGGCCATCCTAAAAAGGGAAAAGGAAAGTAACATGTAAAGTCAAGGGTTAAAGCAAGGAGGAGGACAATACAAGTGATAATCAATTCCAAGGTAAAGAAGAATGTCGTGAACACATGGTCGCGACTATATGTGATCAGTTCATCAATGGAAATATAGCAAGTGCATATCATGGCAAGTAGATGCAAGATGTTTATTAGCATGCCGGCAAAGGCATGAGTAGCATAGATCAAGCATCAATAGCTAAAATGTATTATCCTCGTAACAAACTAACAATCACGTTTGTATTGAAAATTATATTCAATTAATAAAATGTGGAAAGGGTTTTTTGAAAAACAGGCATTAGAGTAGAAGGATAGAGTAATTAAAATTGGACAATGCCATACGGGTTTTTTCACAAATACTTAGCATGCATGTTAAATGTGTTATTAAAAGTATTAAATGTGAACATGCAAGCAACCCAAAAATAATTAATGATAATTGTCAAACAACTCTTTAATAATCCACAAGCAAATATGAAAGAAAACAATCACCCAATTAGATTTCTAACACCAAGTAAAATAATGCAAAAATAAATAAATAATAAGGAGAGAAGAAAGAAAATAGATAGAAAAAACCTTGAGAAGAATGCGATAAAGAGAGGTAATGGAGAATGTGAGGTGAAGAAAATATAATGGGAGGGGGAGAAGAAAGAAAAGAATGAAGGAAGAAGAAGGAGAAAAAGAATGGAGAAGAAAGAAGAATGAAGAGAAAGAAAGAAGAAAGAAGAAAGAAATTAGGATTAGAAAAGAAAAGATAAGAAAAGCGGCGGCGTAGGGATCTGGTGGTGTTGCGCGAATGACGCGCAGGCGTACTCCACGCGTACGCGTAGGTCGCGAAAATTGGAAGGGGACTGGTGCGGTATTTAGAGTCCACAAACTAACCGGAAAGTGCACCGGGTCGTACCAAGTAATACCTCAGGTGAGTGAGGGTCGATCCCACGAGGATTAAGGACTAAGCAACAATGATTGATTGATTGGCTTAGTCAGACAAACAGAAAAGAGTGTTTGAATATTCAAAGAGCATTAAACAATCTTACAAAAAGTAAAATAGTAAAGTAAATGGGTTGGGAGTAAAGTATGGAGAAGGTAGTTAAGGTTTCAGAGTTATCTATTTTTCTGGATTAACTTTTCTTACTAACTATTTTAATCATGTAGGATTTAATTTATGGCAAACTATATATGACTAGACCCTAATTCCTTAGACCTTTCTAGTCTCCTTTAATTTTCATCAACTGCCAATTCCTTGGTCAATTAATTACAATTAGAGGGTGATGATCAAATTCCAGTTTGTATGCCACAAAAACTATAATTACCCAAAAATAAAAGGATTATATGTCACGTATCCTGTTAAATCCAGATAATTAAAATTTAGGAGAATATGTTTTCAAGCTGTTGTTCAAGTAAAGAGCTTTTCCAAGTTATACAAGAACTCAAGTTGAAAGAGGGTCATACTTCCGTTCCACCCAAATTCATAAGATAAAGAGCAAAAATAATTCTTAAATTATAAATCCATACATGAATTAAAATAGAAAAAGCAATAAAATCAATCCATACAAATAGGCAGTGCTCCTAACCTTAACAGTGGAGGTTTAGTTGCTCATGGTTCAGAATAAGGATTGTAAATTGGAGTGGAATAATGTTCAAAAAATGTTGTGCTGGAACCCCCTATTGGAATCCCTTTTTATATCTAATCCTAATTAATTTAAATTCTATCTTCTAAAATTAAAAATAATATCTTTTCCTCTAATAAGATTTAAATTTAAATCAGAATTAATTAAATAATCAAGTCTTCAATTGATGGATGGGGACCACTTGTTTCGTTTATTCTGCAGCTTCTAATCTGTGTTTTCTGGGCTGAAAACTGAGTCAAAACTCGGCCTGAAATCACCCCAGCGTTTTCTGAATGTCGCGCATGTCACGCGTACGCGTCGATGGTCTTTTTCGCGTGTCACCCGTACGCGTAAGGTACGCACACGCGTCGCTGAGCAGATTCACTTTTCATGCGTACGCGTCATGTACGCACACGTATCGCCATGGATAGCTCCAAATCACGCGCACGCGTCAGGCACGCGCACGCATCGCTCCTCGATTGTCAGCTCCTTGGTTTCTTCTCTTTCTCTGCAGAAACTCCATCAAATCCATCCGAATGCTACCTAAAATAAATAAAATTACACAAGACTCAAATTAGCATCCATAGTGGCTAAAAGATAATTAATTCTTGGTTAAACTTAACAATTTAAATGCAAATTCACTAGGAAAAGATAGGAAAGATGCTCACGCATCACAACACCAAACTTGAATTGTTGCTTGTCCTCAAGCAACCAAAATAATATAGGTTTAGAATGTGAATTTGCATGAGAATGAGAGTTCGATTAAGCTCATGTCTCTGCTTATAGTAGGGTTTACAACTGTAATCCTGAATAGTTTTGGCATCTCACTCTCCTTTGTATCAGAAGAATGTTACTGTCATTCGGAATTAGAATCCGGATAATATTATGAATTCTCTGATCTTTTGTAACTCAATTTAACCCTTGAACACATCTATTTTTCTTTTCTTTGGTGCTTTGCACCTTGAGCCTAGCCGTGACTTTAAATGTTTTGTCTCAAGTTTTACTTGACACAGAAACACCACAAGCACTTATCTGGAGAACTCTTTTGAAGTTCTGATTTTTCTTTCAGCTACTCCCAGAAAGTGGTGCTCAAAGCCTTTGGCATACTCTGCTAATTGCCATTGATCTCGACTCTAAATGTTTTGTCTCAAGGATTACTTGACACAAGAACACCACAAGCATAGAACTAGGAAAACAACTCTTTGAGATTTTAATCATGTCTGACCTCCCTAGTCATTGATGCTCAGAGCCTTGGACCTTGCTTTTTTTTTGCTGTTTCTTTTGCTTCAAGGATTAAATTTTTGTTTATTTCAGAGAAATCATAATAATTCTCTAAATCCCTGTTCCTTGTACATTAACATTCTTTGATTCAAATTTAAATATGCACTGTTCATGCCATGCATTCAGAATCACAGAAAATACCACCATATCTAAGTAAATAAGACTATTCTTCAATATAAACTCACTTTCTCATGCAATACATTGCTTCTATATTTTTTATTTGAATTCAAGCTCAGTGAGTAATATATGAGACATCTTTTTGGAATTTAAGAAATTAAGAGAAAACTAAACTAGACCTAGGATTCTAACTAATAAAGGATCATACAACAAACAAAGCAAAATAGCAGAAAACTGGAACATAATATAGTAAAAGCGGGAAGGAATATAGAATGAAAGGAACTCAACCACCTTAGTTATCCTAGTGGTTGTTTTATTCTTCAAGTTGTGCTCCTCTATGAAGATGATTCGCCTTCCTTTTGGTGCCACAAACATAAACAGAAAACCCTTAAGCGAAGCATCAACACCAAACTTAAAGGTTTTGTTATCCTCAAGCAAAGAAGAACTGAAAATAGAAAGAGACAAATATTATAATGAAAAAGAAAAGGATAAAAGAACAAGAGAGAATTAGGATTGGGAGAAAGAGAAAGAAAATTAAAACTGGGCGGCGAACTAGTGTAGTTGTGCGGCGAAGGCGACGGGTACGCATACGCGTGGGTCGCGAATTTTCCTTAATGACACGTGAGCGTCAGGCACGCGTTTGCATGCCCATGATTTTATGCGATTCGCGTGAAGCCAGCCGCACGCACGCACAACTCTCTGTTCGCGTGGCTTGGGAACCACTAATTTCATGCGACGCGTGCGCGTCATGCACGCGCATGTGTTAGGGACGCGTACGCGTGAACAAGTTTTGTGCTTCTAGCACACTTCCAGCCCCAAGCCAGCACGACTCTCTGCCCAAACACTTATTTACGTCGATTTTTATGGTCACGCGTATGCGTCGGAGTGCCAAAATTATGAATGACATGCACGCATGGGGTACGCGTACGTGTGGGCTTGTTTGTGCGAAAGGCATCATTCCTGCACCACTCCCACGCAACTCTCTCGTCATTTTTATTTTTCACGCACACCATTCTGACGCGTACGTGTCAGCGATGCTTGCGCGTCGGGTGCTTTTTTTTTAAATCCGGCTCCTATTCTAAGATAGCTGCATGATCTGAAAAACAGTAAAAACTTAGTAAAAATCAAATAAGGAAGAAAACTACTACTACGAAAAATAGCTAATGATACGAATTTATTGGGTTGCCTCCCGACAAGCGCTTCTTTAACGTCACTAGCTTGACGGTCAATTCTGCTAGTTCAGCAGAGGAGTGGACCTCTGGCGATCAATCTCGCCTCCAAGATAGTGCTTCAGCCTCTGGCCATTCACTGTAAATTTTCTGTCAGAATTTTCTTCCTGTATTTCCACATAACCATATGGTGAAGCTCTGGTAACCACAAACGGTCCTGACCACCGGGATTTCAGCTTTCCAAAAAAGAATTTGAGCCTTGAATTATATAGAAGCACTCTCTGTCCTGGCTCAAAGACTCTGATGGCAATCTTGTTGTCATGCAGTAGCTTGGTTCTCTCCTTATTGAGCTTGGCATTCTCATAAGCTAAATATCTGAATTCATCAAGCTCATTCAACTGAAGCATTCGCTTAATTCCTGCAGCTTCTGAATCAAGATTCAGGTACCTGATTGCCTAGTAAGCCTTGTGCTCCAGCTCAACTGGCAAGTGACAGGCTTTGCCATAGACCAACTGATAAGGAAACATGCCAATAGGAGTCTTGTAAGCTGTCCGGTATGCCCAAAGAGCATCATCAAGCTTCCTAGACCAGTCCTTTCTTGAAACACTGACGGTCTTCTCTAAAATCCTCTTAAGTTCCCTGTTGGAAACTTCAACCTGTCCACTTGTCTGAGGGTGATAGGGGGTTACCACTTTATGACGGACTCCATATCTTTGCAGAAGAGAGTCCAGCTCTCTGTTACAGAAGTGGCTTCCACCATCACTAATGAGTGTCCTTGGGACACCAAACCGGCTAAAAATATATCTCTGAAGAAAGCTCATTATCACCTTGGCATCATTGGTGGGTAGAGCCACAGCTTTCACCCACTTGGACACATAATCAACTGCCACTAGAATATAGTTGTTTGAATGTGAAGGTAGGAAAGGTCCCATGAAATCAATACCCCACACATCAAATAACTCAACCTCGAGAATCCCCTGCTGTGGCATTTCATGGTTGGTAGGGAGATTTTTGGCTTTTTCACATCTGTCACAGTGCTTCACAAATGCTGTTGATTCTCTGAAGAGAGTCGGCCAGTAAAACTCGCTCTGAAGGACCTTTGTAGCTGTCCTTTCACCACCAAAGTGGCCTCCATACTAAGAACCATGACAGTGCCAGAGAATCTTCCATTTTTCTTCATCTGGGACACATCTCCGGATGATACCATCTGAACACCTTTTGAAAAGGTATGGTTCCTCCCAAATATAGTACTTTGCATCAGTCAATAGCTTCTTCACTTGTTGCCTACTGTACTCCTTTGGAATAAAATTTATGGCCTTATAATTTGCAATGTCTGCAAACCATGGAGCCTGCTGAATGAGGAACAACTGCTCATCCGGAAATGTCTCAGTCATAGCTGTGGGTGGTTGTACTCCTGCTTCAGGCTCAATTCTGGAGAGATGGTCAGCTACTTGATTCTCTGACCCTTTCCTGTCTTTTATCTCAATATCAAACTCCTGAAGGAGCAACACCCATCTAATTAATCTTGGTTTAGAATCCTGTTTGATTAAAAGGTACTTTAAAGCAGCATGGTCAGTATAAACAATAACCTTAGAACCAGTTAAATAGGACCTAAACTTATCAACAGCAAACACAACAGCTAATAATTCCTTTTCTGTAGTTGTGTAATTCTTTTGAGCATCATTTAACACACGACCAGCATCATAAATGACATGTACAAGTTTACCATGCCTCTGTCCTAAAACAGCTCCTATAGCGAAATCACTTGCATCACACATTAATTCAAATGGTAAATCCCAGTCAGGGGTAGCTATAATGGGAGTAGAGGTAAGGTTTGCTTTCAGAGTTTCAAAAGCATGCAGAAAATTAGAATCAAAGATAAAAGGAACATCAACAATCAACATGTTGCTTAAAAGTTTAGCAATTTTAGAAAAATCCTTTATAAATCTTCTATAAAATCCTACATGACCCAAGAAACTTCTGACTGTCTTAACATTAGTTGTGGTGGTAATTTTTCAATTACCTCTACCTTTGCTCTATCAACCTCAATTCCCTTTCTTGAAATCCGGTGTCCAAGAATAATACCTTATGTAACCATAAAATGGCATTTTTCCCAATTTAAAACAAGGTTTGGTTCTTGGCACCATTTCAAGATAAGAGATAAATGCTTAAGGCAGGATTCAAAAGAATTACCAAAGACAGAAAAGTCATCCATAAATACCTCAATAAACCTTTCAACCATGTCAGAAAAAATTGAAAGCATACACCTCTGAAAAGTTGCTGGAGCATTGCAAAGTCCAAAAGGCATTCTTCTGTAGGCAAATACTCCGAAGGGGCATGTGAATTCTGTCTTCTCTTGATCTTAAGGGTCCACTGTAATTTGGTTATATCCAGAATATCCATCTAGAAAGCAGTAAAAGGCATGACCAGCTAACCTCTCAAGCATCTGATCAATTAAAGGCAGGGAAAATGATCATTCCTTATAGTAGTGTTGAGCCTCCTGTAGTCTATGCACATTCTCCATCCTGTGATTGTTCTTGTAGGAATAAGCTCATTCTCTTCATTTTTGATCACTGTCATCCCTCTTTTCTTGGGAACTACCTGCACAGGACTTACCCAAGGACTGTCAGAAATAGGGTAAATAATACCTGCTTCCCATATTTTCATTACCACTTTTTGGACCACCTCTTTCATAGTTGGATTGAGTCTCCTTTGTGGTTGCACAACTGGTTTAGCATTATCTTCAAGGAGGATCTTGTGCATGCACTTGGTTGGACTAATCCCCTTCAAGTCACTAATGGTCCACCCACGAGCTGTTTTATGGCTCTTGAGCACTGAAATAAGCACCTCTTCCTCTTCAGGCTTCAGGGAAGAGCTAATAATCACTGAATAGGAATCATTTTCACCCAAGAACACATATTTCAGAGAAGGAGGTAAAGGTTTGAGCTCAAGCTTGGGGGCTTCCTCCTCTGCTTTAGGCGTGTGAACTAGTGCCTTCTGGGGTGGTGAATCATCAACTTCAACTAACTCATATTCAAAGATAGGATCCAGAATGTCATCAGGTACCTCAGCTTCCAGTACTTCATGAACAAGTGGTTCAACAACATCAATTCTCATACACCCTTCAGAATCATTAGGGTGCTTAAGAGCTTCAAAAACATTAAGGACCACATGTTCTTCATTGACCCTCAGGGTTAATTCACCCTTTTTCACATCAATCAGAGCTCTACCTGTAGCTAAAAAGGGTCTACCAAG